>NW_027526422.1:71757104-71789604 GCF_048455015.1 Haemaphysalis longicornis | reverse complement strand
AGCGGCCGCCTGTGCCCGCCACTGCCCCGCTTTTCGGGCGCGGGGCAAACGAGGGAGAGGGCGATCTCTTGAAAACAATAAACGCTCCCCCGATTTCTAGCGTGGGAAGCCAGCCGTCTAATTTTCTCTCTCTCTCTCTCTCTCTCTCTCTCTCTCTCTCTCTCTCTCTCTCTCTCTCTCTCTCTACGCCAGCATTGCGTCTGCTCCTTCTTCGCGGCGCTCAGCGCTGCCGCCCTGTCTGGGCGCCTTCGTAACGTTTTTGCTTCCGGGGTTTCCCCTGAGAGGATCATAAAAATTTTGGCGACGAGGGTAAATTCAGTTTTCGTGCAAGTCATTGCACATACTTCGTTCGTGTTCAACCATGCCCACCTACGGTGCCTTGGAACCTTTTCACGGGGAAGGAGCGGCGTGGACAGAGTACCTGGAGCGCGCTAAAATTTTCTTCGACGCCAACAACGTTCCGGACGCGAAGAAAAGATCGGTGTTCCTGACCTGCTGCGGACCCGCAACCTACTCGCTGCTGCGGAGCCTGCTTACTCCGAAGACTCCCGATGAAGTGCCGATAGACGAGATATTCACCGTGCTGTCGAGCCACTACGTGCCCAAGCCCTCCGTCGTGGTGTCACGCTTCAAATTCAACAGTCGCACTCGCCAACCTGGAGAGAGCTGTCAGCGACTACATCGCAGCCTTGAAAAAGATTTCTTCAGAATGTGAGTACGGCACTTTCCTACCGGACATGCTTCGTGACCGACTCGTTTGCGGCATAGCTGACGCAACAATGCAACGCCGCCTGCTCGATGAAGTAAATTTAACGTTTGACTCTGCGGTGAAACTCCTCGTTGCAATGTAGACCGCGAAGAATGACTCAAGCATGTTGATGAGAAAACAGAGCATGGAGGAGACCCAAGAAATTCATGTCGTGAAGAGGGCGCCGGGGCAACGGCAGATATCTTGCTACCGCTGTGGAGATGTGCTCTACGCTACTGCTTGCAGGCATGCTAAGGCACGATGTGGCGCATGCGGTAAGGTGGGGCATCTAACCAAAGTATGCCGTTCAAAGAAAGCGTTCGACGCTGAGAGCAAAAGTCACTTGAACAAAGGATTCAAGAAAAGAGGACATCCAGTGAATACTGTAGGGAGCGCGGAAATTCGATCGCCTTGTCGGAACATACGAAACGTGGTCAATGGAAAGTTCCGGAACCGTTCCGCCATTTTTCGCAATTGTTGAAGTAGCCGGGAAATCGCTTCGAATGGAGCTCTACACGGGGGCCAGCGTCTCCATCATGGGAGAGAATGCGTTTCATGGGCGCTTTCCTGAGCTAACTATAGAGCCCTCGGACGTTGTTCTGAGAAGCTATTGCGGAAACGTAACACCTGTCAAGGGTAAAGTTACCGTTCCGGTACAGTTTGGCAACCGGCAAGCGACCTTGCCGTTGTTTCTCGCCCCTGTCCTACACTCCTAGGAAGGAACTGGATTAGTGCTCTCGATCTAGACCTCAACGAAGTTCAGTCCATCAAGTCACTTTCGAGCGTGGACGAGCTGCTTTCGCGCTACAAGCGCGTGTTCTCCGAAGGTCCTGGAACCCTCAAGGGAGTGAAAGCCAAGCTGACGATTAATCCTGTCGCGGTGCTACAAAAGTACCCAGTGCCGAGAGTCGAGGACCTGTGGGCCAAGCTTTCCGGAGGTCAGAAGTTTACGAGGCTTGACTTGAAGGATGCGTACCAACAAGTGGAGCTGGACGAAGAATCGCAGAAGCTTTGCAGGATCAACACGCCGCAAGATCTTTTTAAATACACCAGGCTTCCCTTCGACGTTTCCTCAGCTCCAGCCATTTTTCAGAGAGAAATGGAGAACTTGCTGCAGGCCTTGCCTCACGTCGCCGTGTATTTCGACGACATCATTGTGACCGGAAAGAACGACGCCGAGCACTTCACAAATGTGAACCGTGTCTTGCAACGCCTCGAAGATGCAGGCCTGAAGCTTAAGCTCGAAAAATGCACTTTCCTCGCCAACGAGGTGGAGTACCTCGGACACGTCATCGACGCAGAGGGCCTGCGCCCAACACCGAAGAAGGTTGAAGCCGTCTTGAAGGCGCCAAGTCCCGGGGACGTCCGACAGCTGCAAAGCTACCTGGGGCTCATCAACTTTTACAGGCGTTTTCTACCAGACCTGTCATCAGTGCTCCGACCGTTGTACTTGCTGCTCGTGAAAGACGCGCGGTGGAAGTGGACAGCGAAAGAGGAAGAAGCTTTCAATAAAAACAAGGAGCTGCTGACTTCCGCACCCGTCCTACAGCACTTCTATCCGACAAAGCCCATCGTCCTGAGCTGCGATGCTTCGCCGTACGGTGTGGGAGCTGTTCTCGCACAGCCAGACGAAACTGGAGAGCACCCAGTGGCTTTTGCATCGCGTAGCCTTCTGCCAGCAGAGCAGAAGTACAGCCAACTTGACAAAGAAGTCTTGGCCATAATATTTGGAATCACCAAGTTCCATCAATACCTGTGGGGCCATGATTTCGAGGTAGTGACGGATCACAAACCCTTGCTGGGACTGCTGGGACAGGACAAACCGATTCCAGAGCGGTCATCGCCCCGAATGATTAGATGGGCAATTACGCTTTCGGCGTGCAGATACCAGCTCATCTACCGACCGGGAGCGTGCATCGGCAACGCCGACGCCTTGAGCCGGCTGCCGCTACCTGCACAAAAAACGTGCGTCCCACAGCCCTCAGACATCTTTATGCTTGAAGGATCCTATCCACGACTCCTGTCTCCATCGACTATTTCGAAGGCAACCCTTCATCACCCCATACTGTCTCGTCTGCTTCGAGCGTTACTGTCAGGTAACGAGATTCCGCAAGGAAAAGAATGGTCGCTGTTTCAAAAGTGCCAGACGGAGTTCAGCGTTCACGAGAACTGCGTTTTGCGGGGTGCCCGTGTTGTTATTCCCGAGTCCCTGCAGGCAGACGTTCTAAGCTTGCTCCACGAAACACATCCTGGAGTGGAGAAAATGAAAGCAGTCTTGCGAAGCCACGTGTGGTGGAACGGACTTGACCAAGACATTGCCGACAAAGTGAAGCACTGCCAGGCGTGCAAAGAAAACCAGCGCATATGGGAAGGAGAGTTCAATCGACTCCCTGGCCGTTCCCGAAAAAACCGTGGTGGCGACTACATGTGGACTTCGGCGGGCCATTCAAAGGCCATTACTTCTTTGTTTTGATCGACGCGTTTTCAAAATGGGTGGAAGTGGTGCCAGTGACTTCACCATCTGCGGAGAGTACCATCAAGTGCCTGCGGAAAATTTTCTCCACGCACGGATTGCAGGATTCAATTTTATCGGACAGCGGCACTGCGTTTACCAGCGACAAGTACGCTGACTTCCTCGCTAGCAACGGGATTCACAGAATTCTCTTTCCCCCCTACCATCCTGCTTCGAACGGCGCCGCCGCACGTGTCGTCCAAACCATCAAGTCAAAGCTCAAGAAAGCTCAGCCGGGGGATTTTCAGACGAGCATCGACCGCATTCTTCTCTCCTACCGGACTACGAAGCACTCATTGACAGGGTCGACACCCTCTGAGCTCCTCATGGGGCGAAAACTTCAAACAGCTCTCGACCGGCTGCATCCGAACCTGCGAGCAGACGTGGAGTTTAAATTACTCAAGCAGAAGCTTCGCTGCGACGAGAATGCCCGCAAAGCACATATGCCTTCGCCCGGAGAGCCTGCCCGGAGGAACTGCCCGGAGGAACTGCCCGGAATTCCACAAGCTCGTCTTCAATTGAGCTGCAAGACGGCACAGTCTGGAACAGACATGGGGACCATGCACGTTCGACCGGGAATTGCTCCCTGCATTATCTCCGACGACGAAGAGCCGCCGCAAAATACGCTTGAAGCTGCCGAAATCGGTCAGACCGACGCCGGAGGCAACAAAACACCGGATCTACTGTTTATGCCGACGCCTCAGCCGCCGAGCATCGTTCGCCAGCCGAGCCCCGCTTCACACGGGGCCAGACACGAAACTTGAACCGCAAGAGGGGTCGAACCGCCATCTTCAGCGCTCCCGCCGACGACGGAAAGCTTCCAGCTATTACGCACAGTGAAGACAGGCTCCCCAAGTGGTGAACTCATCAAATGGGGGAGGTGTGTTATATTCGTGTATTCCACTGTACTACGAAGCGGAAGCTGCAAGCGAGCGGCCGCCTGTGCCCGCCACTGCCCCCGCTTCTCGGGCGCGGGGCAAACGAGGTAGAGGGCGATCTCTTGTAAACAATAAACGCTCCCCCGATTTCTAGCGTGGGAAGCCAGTCGTCTCTACGCCGGCATTGCGTCTGCTCCCTCTTCGCCGCGCTCAGCGCTGCCGCCCTGTCTGGGCGCCTTCGTACCGTCCTTACTTCCGGGGTTTCCCCTGAGACGATCATAACACTAAGAAAAAGAAAACCTACAATCCCTTCATAAATAAAGTTGAGAGAAGCGCAGAAGGGACGGTGTTTTGCGCACTACGTAAATGCGTCTACGAAGTGTGAAACATGGTTATGTAGCGCGGTATAGACGGGACAACAAGGAGGAGGAGACCACACTGGACTAGCGCTGGTCCTATGTGGTCTCTTCTGTGTTGTCCCGGCTATACCGCGCTACTTAACCATGTTTCGCAGTTCGAACCAACTAGCCCACATTTATGCATTGACAAGCATCTACGAGAGATCTAAATGTATACCGATGCGTGATTTATGAGATACTATTGTACTCCTTCACGATCGATGCGTGTATTGTCTCATCTAGCACCCTTCGTTTTTCGCGATTTTCAACTGGCAGTTTTAACACAATGGAAGCCTGATTTCACACTTGTATAACTGTCTTAGTGGGTAATTGTCATGTAATTTGTTTCGGGATACTTGTGACAAACACAAGAGTTTGCCGTTTTCTGTACTCATACTCCTTCCGTAGATGGCTATGCTTCACTGCAGAACATGCAATGTGAGAAAGCCGGCTTACAAGCACCAAGCTTACACTAGTAGTATTTTGAAAATAGGCTTCACCTCTAAACACAAACGCATTGCTGGGAAGACATATATGTAGGAGCAATTTAATCCGTCTAACGTCAAGATCACAAGGCCCTAGGACATTTTTTTAAGTGCGAATGCACTTCTTAAGCGAGCCTGAATCGTCCGCCGCCGTTGTCCGCATAGCAACAGCTGCGGGTGCGCGCGCTCCTCGTCTTCCTCCTCGTCTTCCCTAGCAACGGGGGGAGATGGGCGCGCGCTACTCTCCTCCTCCTCTCTCCGCTCAGTGACTGCGGGTGTTGGGAGCCTCCTCTCCACTTCGGGCGGGAGAGCTCTCGCTCGCGTAGCGGGCGCTCCGCATTCCGACGCGTGAGGGCGCTCGTGTAGCCCTCGCCGTAACGGCGGGCGCTACTCTCCTCCTCCTCTCTCCGCTCAGTGACTGCGGATGTTGGGCGCCTCCTCTCCACTCCAAGATCACGATATCCACCGTAATCGCGCAATCAACAACCGTGCA
Source organism: Haemaphysalis longicornis (assembly GCF_048455015.1). Lineage (NCBI taxonomy): Eukaryota > Metazoa > Arthropoda > Arachnida > Ixodida > Ixodidae > Haemaphysalis > Haemaphysalis longicornis. Next base: position 71,784,090 of record NW_027526422.1, on the reverse strand, counting down.
TTCGCACTTACACACTCTCCCCCTCGGGGAAGTGCAAGGGAATTTTTTTATCTTTAATGAGAGCTTTTCAGCCGACCAACCATTCTATGGGGAAATGCATTAGTTTTTCGACAGGACGTCATCGGTCCAACTAAGGAAACTTTGGATTTAAAAATCTTTTCTTCCAGGTTACTGAGAGCAGCCCCGTCCGCTCTCTGGTTTCCCAATATACACCACAGTGCCCAGGGAGCAACTGAATTGTTACACGATGGCCAGCGACATATTCAAGGTGACGCAGATGCTAACTCACATCGTGCTGGATATGGTCGGGAATTCTGAATCAGCTAGCACTGCGCTGGCATACAACGATGTTGTGGAGATGAGCACTACGGTAAAGCTAGGAACTTGCCGGGGCTTGGAGGCGGGCAATGACTGGTCAATTTCATCCACGAGCATTTTTATTGCAGGAACGTATAGAATATCTACTTCATGCTCCGAAACAACTTGATGAGGACTGTATACATTCGCTACACGTATGCGGATATATGTAATGGCAATAGCCGAAAAAATGCAGCAGTACAGTTTTCCAGCTACCCGCATTACGACCATACAACGTCATTAAAACCTGTTCCACACCTCGATAAATATATTAGGTGGTGGCAGCACAAGTGAGACGAACTGTGAATGAGATATACTTACAAGCAAACGAGACAGCCCGAACCGGGTCTATACGTCGCCATATTCCGCTCCGATATAGGTACAGGCCCGGAACTTGCGGCACGATGCAGAAACCTAATTAAGCGTGCTGATATGCAGCACCCCGCCCTAAACCGACTTAAAGGGATCCTGAAACACCTTCGATAAGCACTTTCCTTCTTTCCTTCACGTCTGGAAACCACTGCGAAAGCTACTATAGTTATCGCAAGCACAGAGCGGCGCTGCGTGATTTGCCCGTCGCACCAGGTACGCCTTCCGTTTCTGCTTTGTTTTTGTGGCTTTATTTTTAAAGTTGCTATCGAAAATCGTTCATTGCTGCAACTGAAGGAAAACTGGCCAACAGCCGCTAAATGGCCTTAGTGACGCAATTCGAGCCGTCGAAGAACGTCAAGACCGCGAAAGAAAGAAAAATCTTTTGAGCGAGTTTACAAGTTATCTGATGGGCATAGAGCAGTAATTTTTGGCTGAGGTCCTTATCGACCCCCTAATCTTAGTACTTGGTGTTTTGGGTGACTACGTTGTGCAATCATTTAAGATTTCAAGAAAAAGTTGAAAAAAAATGTTGCAGGGTCCCTTTAAAAGAAACCAAACTACCCTTATTTACTAAAGGAATGCGCAGAATTGAGCTGATGGAACATCCCACAGTGACGAAAACAATCTTTCTTTGGTGCTCTTTGCCTTCGGTTGGACTTGTGCCATTAAACAAGAATGATCATGAACCAAAAAGACGCCGGGACTTTAAAAGAAAAAAAAACTGTAGCATTGCTGGAGCTATAAAGCAGCTCGTTCGACGCAAAAGTTGCGGTTCTACTCCCAGGCTACCAGGGCTGAACAGCAGAGTTCATATAGCAGTTCCTCAAAAGAACGGTAGGGTTGTTCCGAGAGAAGCAACAGATGGCGCTGGGTGCGTGCAGGAAGCAGCGGGCTTGCACCTATCTTTGAACGGAATGTCGTTTACGCACCGCACATCCACACCTTCGTCTTTGTTGGGCGCGAGGGAGCGCAGCGCTATGCAGAACTGCCCTCTTCGCCATTTTCTCGTCACAATATCAAGAACAGCAATATGCAGGGAGGCAACGAAGAATTTGATTGATCGCGAACGAACAAAACCAGCATCCTCACCCGATACACTGTTAAAAGTAGGGAATAAACGAGGCTCTACGCGCGAAGCTAGGGCAAGAAACAAGCGAAACGTTTTGACATGGAACATTTTCATTTCTGTATGAGTCATGAAACGCTCTGCGTAAACACTTATGTAGACGTAGTGCCAACATATATGTGCCTTGCTGCATTCTCTCTGTTTTTTTTTTGTTTTTTTTAACAGTCGTCTGTTCAGGCCAATAAGAAAAATCCACAGTCTGTTCCGTCAAACTTGCATAGTCGGCACACGCACGGTGCGTGGACGACAGACGAGACCGGCGCTGGGGACTGAAGCGTTTATTCGCCCGAGAACAGAGTATTTACGCAAGTCAAGGGAGAGGGAGTTGGAAGAAGGAAAGGGCGGAGAAACCCACGACGCTCAGTTGATACGTCAGACGCATGGATCAGGCGGCGGGAGATAACACAGCTCGACGATTTACAACACAAACTCTACGGCTAATCACGCGCAAAACGTAGCGGAAGGGGCGCGTTATCGAACCCGCATCCTTGGGCTCAGCAGCATTACAACTGCCGTGCCACTGCGGTAGGTACTTTATTTTTATAACTTGCTCACGTTGTATGGAAGCCATATGCAAGAAGTCAGTACACGCGTTTTAATTATTGATATTATTGTTGTTGTTATTTAAAGCGTGGGAATTCCCACTGAGCCAAAATGCTGGCGTATACGCGCCGGGAACCAGCTCCAAAACCCAGGTGGCTGCGAAACAAAGAACCGCGCTGCTAGACAACGCCTGGGCATGCGCAGAGTGGAAAGCGGAAAGTGCATCAAGCGCGTGCACTACGTACTACACACATTATAGCCACGTTTAACATGCAACACTGACAAGAACGGGTCAGGTTTAACACTTGTAACCATAGTTATCACATGCGAACGGTCGGTTTGGCTTGGTTTTGCAAGGACTATGCACACAGTGTTTCGTGAAAGTTCGTTTGGAAACTTTTCCTTTGCTCGATATTTCGCAACTTGCCGTCTAGCTATATCTACTGGATGATTGGATTCAGCCAGTCGCTTGCGCTGAAGCGAACGCACAGACGGGCCAGCTGGCGCGCCATCGATGGCTAGACTGAGCGGCCAAGCGCGGGCCAAGCAGCTGTTAACCTCTGGACTAGTCACGTGGTACCACAGTGTCGAGGCTCCGAGCGAGCGCAGCTGCGACGCCTATCCAAAAAGGATCACACGGCATGACGTCATACGTGCCACACTTGCGCTCCGGCGGCTCAAGGTCATTGCGACGCAATGAATGACCTTGCCAGACTTGGCGTAGCAGAGCTTTCGCTCAAAAAAGAGCGGTCTGTCACCATTTACTGCCCCATTAGTGATTCAAAGAAATATCACCTTCTATTTTATAACATCTGTCTATCTATCTATCTATCTATCTATCTATCTATCTATCTATCTATCTATCTATCTATCTATCTATCTATCTCCCCCTCTCTCTCTCTCTCTCTCTCTCTCTCTCTCTCTCTCTCTCTCTCTCTCTCTCTCTCTCTCTCTCTCAAATGAAGTTGTGCATCTGCAAACCTCATTTCCCACTTATCTTACAGGCAGTAACACTAACACTGTTTCGGAAGCTTGACAGCTCTACTATTTGGAGACGAGGATAAATCTAAGGCGCTTCGACGTGTGCACGTCTCACATGACTTGAAGCAGCGTCAGCTCGAAGCCTGGCATTGATGCTGTGTTTACACGGCGCCGCCTAAGCTTCATCAACAGCAGGCTTTTGTTGAAAGAGCCCGTTTACGGCAAGAGAAGTGCTAACGAGTTAGTTTCCTGCGCTACGGAGGGTCGCCTACTCGATACCTCCGACTTTACTCTCGGCCTGCTGCAGATATGAGACATACCGGGCGCTGCCTTGTAGCGACAGGCTCCGGGACCACGCAGCACAGTTTTTCGATAACTGTGGCTCGCAACAACCCCAAAAAGTGTGGTTGTTCGCCCAAAGCTGGAGGGTGCGTAAGGCCTGCTTGGAGGGCGAAATACCTGAAAGTTCAACATGTGTACCTGTTAATATGATACACGCATCGGTGTAACGTCTGTTAAAGTTTTTAGTAAGGATGCGGGCTATATAATTAGTTTCGGCTGCACGTGACCACCCATCGTTGCCTGGTTTGTCGGTTTCTTCTCTCATCTCAACTTTTATAACATCGGAGCTATTGTAGGTCGAGCCTTTTCGTAAGTCTGCTGAAGGTCTTGCGTCACGCACAGGTAGGAACAGGTTTCCAGACCTACTGATAGAGGGCGCACTGTTCTCGCAAGGGCTAGAGTGCCCGGATGTTCCTCCTTGGGCGAGGAGGAACATCTGGGCACCCTATAGCAAAGGCGGGTTTCTCTCCTCCCGCTAGGACAGGGAAAGGGGAAGAAGCCTCCTGCCACTGACGTTTAGCTGCCGATTCCTTTGCGCGAGCCGTAGAATTTGCGCGGCGACGGCGCTGCCGTTCTCTGGCGAGCGCCCGTTGAAGTTCGGGCCTATACAAGAGAACCACACCTCCGCTGTTTCAGAAGATTTCACGCTGAGTGAACTGGGTTTAATTCTTTTCAGGTTTTTTTTTCTTTTCGTTTTAACTGCTTTTAAACGTGATTGTCGTTCTTTGAAACTTCAACCGCCTCATTCATTGGTTGTTGATCTATCCTCTAATGCGGCTTTTCTTGGCGCATGAGCGACGCCTTGTGCATTAGTGGCAACTTTCTGGTTAATATAATGTTCACATCATAGTAGGTGGGGCTTGTCCTGTGTGCTCCACTGTCTCCACTTATGTTCTTGCGCCATAAATTCGTTATGTTAAAGCACCAACTTGCCTAGCAATCCACTCTTTTATTATGACAAGTGTTGCTAAATAACTGCGAACAGTTGTGGGCAATATCCTATCCCTATCCTTAATCCCTGCTAATAAGGAATGGGATAGAACAATAGAACAACGCGCCGTCGTTATTCTCACTGCTCTCGCGCAGCACCTAACTGCCCTGCCGAGAGACTTTGCCCACCACGGGTTCGAGAGCGAGCCACGACTCTCGCCGCGAGTGTACGTTGTCAGTCACTTCACATGGAAGCGATACATTTCATAGTACAGGGGTTTATTACGCGGGAAACCACGATACAAACACTACACTGTACTACGCACCTAGCCCCTGGGGCATACAGCCGTCAGCGTGTGCCCAGCCCGTAGTCGGGCAGCAGTTAGCGTCCGCCGGCGTTGGCCGGCCGCAACGCTCGCTGACGTAGGGGAAGGGGGCTCTCTGTGACCGCTACACATTTCAAGCCGCTGGACTCGATCGGGCGGCATCGGCGTTCGTCCGCTGACCTCAGACGGCGCAAGCCGTCACATCGCGGACGCGGGGGCAACCCACCAATAAGTGGAATATGCCCGCGGAGACTCGCCGGGCATCCTAGATAAACGCACTGACGCAAATCGAGGCATGCGCTAATCGACACGGTGGGTGCCGTGACCCACGGAAGTGGGAAACAACGGCCAATGCAAGAAACGGCCAAAAGTGGCCGAAAGGCATTTACGTACCGTGCGATCGCTGCTCGTCCCAGGGCGGTCTCTCCGGGAGTCTCCTGCGCGCATCCCCCGTCACCTCGTAGGGAGAGGAGGGAGGCGCGCGAGGATCGCCCTCGCCCCACCAAGGAGGAGGACGTCGCTAGCGCCTCCTCGCCCCGATATGAGGGGCTTGGCCCCCACACAGTTTATTTAGTTAATGCAACGCAGACCGCTCGTCAGCTAGGTAAGGCAAAATGGCTCGGAACTCAACACACACGCGCACGCACGCACGCACGCACGCCACACGCACACGCACACACACACACACACACACACACACACACACACACACACACACACACACGGTTATTTATACGGATGTCTGGATTTCACTCCTTCCGTGGGCTCCAGCTTGTTAGTCTTTCTTACTTTTTTGATGCTCAGTTACTTGAAATGAATGTCGGACAGCGCGCTGGAAATAGAGTACGGTTACCTTTCTAATTGGTACGGCCGTTTAGGTAGAAGGTCAGCGCCATAACAGTGCGTTATACCCACAGCCCCCGCTCGGCGGGAGACGTCGCTTCAGCGACAGGCGCTGGAAAGCGCTTCTCCGGCACACGCAAATCCGACCCACGCGCACCCCGCGCATCGGACTTTCTCCCCCGCCGTCAGAACGTATACATCGCCGAGGCACCCGGACACACTCAAGCGCGCGCTCCAATCTGTCCAGCGGCCGTCGGTCAACAGGCGAGTGAATCAGGGTCGGGTCGCCGGGTCGTCCGCCGCACGTCTGTCACACGCGCTGCTTATTCGGAGCGCGCCCGCGTCACTCACGCAACAGCAGGTAGGAGGCAGCCGCGGCCTTCTGCTCTCCCCTCCTCCCCTGCGTTCACCGGCGAGAAGAAGAGAGTGCAATCAATTCCCGCGGGGCCACCTGTTGGATATAAGGTCGCACGAGCGCGCCGTCGTTGAGCTCGCGCCTTCCCGCAACAAAAGCAGGGCTGGGCATTGTGTCAATACTAAAAGATGAGAACAAACTTTTTCGACGGTTATTCTTTTTTAAAACGTAAGCCTTTCTATGTAGACCCAACAAGGAAACCCGTATGTAACAGTTCACGTGTCACGCTTACGTCGCGTAAGAAAATTCCATTCTTAAAAGACCCTAAGGTCGTCTTAATATCTCCTTAAGAATAGCTCCTCGGTAATACATTTGCGTTTATCAACGAAACCGACGTTAAAGGGGGTAAGTGGGTGGCGCTTCGGGTTGATATATGGTGTCTTGTGGAGGTATTCATTACAAGGCTTTGGGGCCTTCACACTTTCATATCAGACTGCTTAACTGCCGCTGGAGAAATTGTCCTCTCAGCAATGCATTTGTGTGCGGTTTTGAATTTGACATAAAAAGGGTTCGGTGCATGCTTACACATTACCCGACAATTCCCACTGTTCGGAGCTTCCGAAATTTTTTTACTTTGATTTTTACTTTATTTCAAAGCGTAGTTTCGCACTCCGATGTTGCGGAGTTTAAAGGGACACTGAAGTGAATTTAAGTTCCCGTTTTTGCTTTCACTGCGTAGACTGGCTCAAATGAACACACTTTTCACAGTTTATCCGGAAGATAAGGCGGTATATATTTCATAAAGCCTGAAAGAAGAAAAACTACCATGCGCGGTTTGCGGTGGCTGCCCCAACTAACTGCAGTGACGTCAGGTCTTTTAAAGGTGCTACGTGATTGCACGATGTCCAAGATTATCATTCAAACAAGTTTCGGTTCCGTGAAATAACATGCTTGATATCCGACGTTATTGTTGGATGGGCATTCTAGATATCTAAATAATCCCCATACCGCACTTCTGTAATATTATCGGCTGTAAAATGCCTCAGGTAAGCTTACCAGAACGGCTTGGAATCGTAGCAATCACTAGCCGAGGCCTACGCAGTGGATGAACGCCCCCCGCGTCACCGCAGACGCTCAAATGCAATGCGGTTTTCCGCCATCTTTGAAGCTTGCCTCACTCATGCCTGTATCGTAAAAAGCGTGTTCGCACCAGGCCAATGATCTGCTGATTCTGGCCTATGCCCACTGCCCGCAAGCAGTCGGTACTTATGGCAACGGCACTCCAACGAGAACTCGCTAGCGCGTCAGTGTCTGTCTGCGCGCGTTCTGCGAACTCGCTCGTAGAGCGATGATCGTTACGGCACAAAAATGGTGAATTCAGTATAGAAAACATCAGCCGAAAACGAAGAAATCAACTTAAAAAAAAGAATGACCCCTGAGGGTGCGAACTTGCTACTTGCAAAATAATATAACCTAGCGCGCCAGACCACTCGGCCACAGGCCAGTGCTGCACATGCTGGAAATATAAGGTATATAACGTATAACCAGTTTACTCTTTAGTTTTAGCATTTCAAGTGGCTTAGATGACTATTTGTTCTATAGCGGTCGTGCAGTAAGCGTCCCTTTAATTTCCACAATATCTCATGTCTAGCAATTGGATTTCTTAGACGGAAAAGCGTTCGCAGATGTGTGGTTGTGCTGCTGTTCGCTGTGCTTGTTCATCCAGCACGAACAAGTACTTCCTGCGCCCTAGTTTTACGTTGTACGGTAAAAATTTTAGTTGATTTTATTTCTTTGGTACCTATATTAACTTCGCTGACTCTTCCCCCGCCTTCAATTGGCCTTAGATATTCCTGCTAGCGTACCAGTCAGCGAAGCGTCGCATGTGCGCTTGTGCAGCGCTTGTGTGGAGTGACCTGGACTTGCAGCTTGATACAGTGTACAAACTAACAAACTAAAGAAGGGCACATTCTTCCATTCACAAACGTGTGTGGCTTAGTTTCAACTGAACGAACGAATTGTGACGACCCGTCGGCGGCCAGCGGACTAAACGCTGGGCCGGCTGACTCTGGTCGGCGAGCCGGGCAGTAGCGCAGCCAATTGCCAGCTCATCTCCTTCTGACGTCACACGAAAACGCCGCAGAAAATGGGCGAGGATGCAGAGAGGAAGACAGCATTTTCGAATTGATTTTTCTACTAAATAAATTCGCGTAAACGCACTCAGAGTGGTCGAAACATGGCCTATGGACTCCGGACTACAATTCGCGCTTAATTCTGCAATGTTTACAAATTACTTCAGTGTCCCTTTAAGATATGGGGAGCGCCATAGCGGAGGTTTATGTGAGCACTACATGTGAGAACAACAAGCCAGTGTATTGAAGTGAACATGGTCCTCAACCCCGGTTATTTTGCTCAAGCGTTAGAGAGAGAGAGAGAGAGAGAGAGAGAGAGAGAGAGAGAGAGAGAGAGAGAGAGAGAGAGAGAGAGAGAGAGAGAGAGAGAGAGAGAGAGAGAGAGAGAGAGAGAGAGAGAGAGAGAGATCTATTTAATTAAGCAAGTGGTTAGGGAACCGCTGTGCCACCGGCCGATCGCTCGGGACCACAGCATTAATTTTTCGCCTACAAAACGGTTTGATCTCGATAAGAAAACATAGCATAAGATACTCTGCAGGCCGCTCTAAAACAAATTCCTAGCCAAAGGTTCGTAAAAAAAATAAACAAACGATTCGGGCAGCGATGCACCCCAGCAACAGTTGTGTAAACGTTTCCCACCAGAAGTTACTCGGTGCAGGGTTTTGCGGACTCATAAGGTCGTATGTTAGCGTACTCCGTGACTAGCATCTTAACTATAAGAACACCAATCCGCTTTCGCAGTTTTGTGACGTCATAAATCGTAAAATAAAAAACGGTGTGCGTGCGGAGCTGATTCCGATGTAATCGTAGAATACCATGCAAGGGAAATCCGCCCGTTCGCACATTACGTAAACCCACAGTCATCCCACCATCATCCTCTTGAAGATCATACCGTAATCCTCCTCCGCAAAAGTTAACTTTTCAGAATAGCTTCCCCTTCGGCCTTCTCGCACTTCCCAAGTTATACGAGCGGAGCTGAGGTTCGGTAGAGAAGCTAGATGGGTGCGACTCCCTCAGCTGTAACGGGGGTATTAATGCTTAGTACAGCAAAAGTTCGCAAATTCGAACTCAAAGGGGACCATATATTTGTTCGAATTAAGCGGAGTTCGGATTAGCGGGAGGACGCTAGAATGAATGGAAATCGCGCCACACTGCGCAGGCACAAAGAAGCCACCTCTCGACTCGTTATTGCGAATTAGGCGCTACTACACGTTTGTGGCAGGTGATTTCGTAAACAATGTTTCCTGAATAATAATGGCATGCGCCGGAGCACTGGCGCCGGTGGCGCGGCGCCCTGTGTAGACGCAAAATAAGCTGTTGCAGGAGCGCAGCGCGCGCACTCCACGCGGTTGTTTTCCTGTTTCGTTGTTTTGCATCTCTAGTAAATTTGGTTTGGTCTGGATCTGCCACACATTGTGATGACTCTGGGCCGACTTCTTGTGCGAGGAGCGATGGAAACCAGGGGATCATAGTTCGAATTAACCGTTCTGGATATCGACGCGATCGAAGAGAGCAAGGAAGAAAGCGGATGAGGAGAGTAACGAACGAGGGCAGACGGCGCTGCGTGACAGCTAGCGCGCCGTCGTCCGTTCGCTGAGCGGAGGTCTTTTCGCAGCGACTGCTGTGAAACGCGCCCACGCACCACCCACACGCTCCGCCCCGCGATCCCCCGATTAGTGTAGCACTGCAGCCACACTTCGCCAAGTTTGCAATGCCGAGGCACAACACATCGTCCGCGCCAGCTGCGTTAGTCCAAGCGTTCTCTAAAGCATAGTACAATGAAGAGTGGTCTGTAACTGTACACGCAAGCACGTCTCCCTCAAATAATTTGCCTCGATATATTGCAAAATCGAAACTCCTGAATAGCTGCGCGCTAAAATTTTGCATTCGGCGGTGTCGCAATTATTTTTTATTTATTTTTTTTTTATTTGCAAGATACTGCAGGCATGAAGCCCAAGCAGGAGTGGTATATAAAGACAATAATGAACAAAAGGGACAACACAACAGGCTTAACATCAAATTAAAAAAGTTACAACAGGTTTAAAGAAAGGAGGGGGTGTTTAAGTAAAAAAAAAATCCAAGAAGAAAAGGGGGAGTCTAACATAACACTGAAAGAAAACAATGCAACCGAACAATAAAACAGTGAAGGGGATAGCTGCAAATTATTATTACGTCAGCAAATAAACATGCGCGTCAATGGAATGCATCGACGCAAGGGCAGCAAATGGTAACTTGTTCCACTCGGAGATCGTGCGCGAAAAAAGAAAATTAACAGACTAGTTTTGGCGAAATATGGAGTTAACGCAAGGGCGTGTGAATGACGACCGCGCCGTGTTGACGTGGGATTATGTAGGGGCTGGAATCTAGTAAGAGTTTCCGGTTCAATAATTGATAAATAAATTTCAGCGGAATGATTTACGTCTGCATTCTGATGTTGAAATATCATTTCTTTCCATCAGGGCAGATACGGAGTCTGCTCGACCGTACATACCATAAATAAAGTGGACGGCTCTTTGAATTCTTTAAAAACAATCGATATTTATTTTCGCGTGGGGATGCCAAATAATGAAAGTGTATTCAAGTTTCGGTCTAATGAGTGAAGTGTAGGCTAGGTACTTAGCTTGTGAGGGAGAACCCTTAAGTTTCCGTCGCAATAAGCAGAGTTTACGGAAGGCAGCAGAGCATATGTTGGTAATACGTGAGCTCCAACTTAATTAAGTATATTGGCTAACGCTACGCCGAGATATTTGTGTTCATCTACTTGCTTTAAGGGGTGGTCACAAGTATAATACGAAAATTTAAGGGGGTATTTCTTTCTAGTCATACGGAAGAATACGTTTTGTCGTGGTTGAGCTGCATGTCAGACGTTTTGCTCCAAGAAACAACGTTTTATAATCCCGAGTTTAAAGCAAGTTGATCCTCGATGCATTAATTTCGTTAAAAAGGATACATTCGTCAGCAAAAAGGCGTATTTGAACCGGATTAGGTATAACATTAACAATATCATTGCAAGAAGTTAAAAAAAGCAAAGGCCCTAGCACACTTCCCTGTGGCACACAAAATGCAACAGGGAAAGCATCAGAAGTTTTTCCATTAATGTCGACATACTGTCTGCGGTTTGTTAAATACGCAGCCACCGAAGCAACTATAAACGGTGGAAGCCAGATTTGAAGTAATTTTTTTTATTAATTTGTCGTGTGGAACGCGATCAAGTGCTTCATATCTCGGACTACGGATGCGCTGGAAGAATTCTGCCCATTGAAACTGCGTAGGAACACGATTGCGTCTAACTTTCCAATACAAACATGCCTCGTTACTGCAGCCACTAAAAGTTAATTAATCAATTTTAGTTAATAAGCCACCTACATCAATAATTGCCCCCTAATTATGTGTCCCCCTGGGCGCATAATGTCACTGTAGAGGTGGTCTTCGCGTAAATCTGAGCGCCTTTTTTTTTTTTTTTTAAAAACCTGTCGACTTAACTTTGATCAAACTGTAGATATATTTACCCATGGCGTAAATTTGCTAGTCTTTTTAACTTTGTTGGGTACGAAATTTTGCAGCCAGAATAAACACATATTTTTAAATTCATTTCAGAAGACGTCGACACCATGCTCAACGAGAGTAGTCCAGTTACTTTCAAAATACTCAGTAATTGCTGCGTCATTGGCTCTCGTGAAGTCTTTCACATTTTTATGAACTGGGGGCTTGTTTAAGTTTTACAATCGGAAAAAAAGGGCACAGAAACAATTTTGCTATCTGAGAGACCGGTTTCAACAGACACACAGTACTTTTCAAAAGATCTATGAAAAAAAAGCTCAAGTAGAGAAGACGAATTTGCGCAAACAGGTGTTGGTTACTAAATTACTCAGACAAGATGTCAAAAATGACAGGAATCAAATCCCCTGACAGGAATCGAATCCGGTTCGCAAGCGGTCCAATCAAAGTTGGGCAGATTAATCTCCGAGAACCAGGAGCTAATCGCAGGCGATTTTTAAACTAGGTGTACATGTTTATTCGGACGCGTTTTCTTTCCCATTATTGCCTACATAAGTACGCACGCATTACTGAAAAATGGCGCCTCCATGTAGTAGCTGCAAGCCAATGTGGTCCCACAGCTGTTCAAATAAGGCTGTGTATTTTCTATACACGCAAGCTGTCACACAATTAGGGGTCGCCCTACCCCCTTCCGTTTCATCTTTTCCTTCGTCCATTTGAGCGAGTCAAGTACAAGTTGCTTTAAAAATTCCCGGCTACCCACAGTGTGTTCAGCGAGCATGCAATGAACCTCGGCAACATAAGAGTCACAGCTCTACGGCGTGAGGAACGATGCATAATCTAAATCTGGGATAAGCGCTGACACACTCGTTAAGGATGGGCGTCCACAGGGAAGAAGGCGAAAAAGATGCAACCCCCCCTCCTCCCCGTGAATCTGAGGTCGATTGGCTAAGATCTGTAGTTTAGTTTCAAATCGATTGATTGATTGTAGGGTTTAACGCGCCGACGCAACGCAGGCGATGAGGCGCGCCGTAGTGGATGACTCCGGATTAATTTTGACCACCTGGGGAGATCTTTAACGTGCGCCTAAATCTCGAATATAGTTTCAAATCAAATCAAATATTTCTTTTCCTTTTGTTACAAAGGATGGAGCAACCATAAAAAGCTGCTGTTTCAAGCAGCTTGACGATGTGGCTTGCCCTCTACCGGCCGCAGTGATCGGCGCACATAGGAACAGAAGTAAAGTTAGACCCACGCAATATACCTTCTCGTTCCTGTAACCTATTATAGCGTACACACATAAAAAACAAGGCACACAACTGGGCTCACACACGCACACAGGTAAGAAGAGAGATTGTTGTTTTTTGATAAATGTCTTCAGGTTAATTGTCTTTTGCTGCGTGCACATTTTCTCTCAAGACAATTATCCGCCCCTCCTCTGGTACAGCTCTCCCCAGGGCAAATTTATGCGGGCGCGAATAAACAGAGGATGCGAGTTTCGCTGCAACACTTGCCTTCGGATCCATTGTTTCGCTGTTACTTAATCGTCTGTAAAGCAGGGCAGGGCAGAAACGATCTAGAGACACAGACGGAGCAGCGCAAAGTTTTTGATGATTTCTACTGCACGTTCCCTGGAAACCCACAGTTTGCAGAGTAAACTGTCTCTCGTTAACTCAATTCGCCTCTCTACTCCGTCGTTTTGACCTGTGACATTTGAGGCTGTTCCAGAGACGTGCAGCATGGACCACACGTGGCACTTGGAATGGAAGGGGGAGATGAGCGATCGTCGAAATAGATGATTTATGGCATACCGACGCGTGCACAATGCGCGCAGTGTTGACGTTCTATAATGCGTCTGCGAGAAAAAAAATTCGCACCACCACCTACACGTGTTTCTAATGGCATGTGTTGGTGACTTCATGACATGGCTGGCATACGCATGTAACATAAGAAATCTTTCAATGCCCATTTTCTTGCCTTCAAACAACCTCCTCGGTGTCACGCTGCTGGGAAGATTTCTTCGATTACCGGAGTAGATGAGGCCTGATCAAAAACTCCCTTAAATAATGCCCAAGTTCGCATACAGTTCGCATCAAAGACCCTCAAAAATAATAAGAACATTACTCACGCACAACAAATTCAATTTTGACGAATTTCATGGTAAAGACGAACAAAACTTCTGCTCTGTCGTAACATGCACGATGAGAAAAGCGAAGACAAATTCCTGATGATACGAACAAATTTTCACGGTCTCTTCGGATTTATGTCAACAGGAGTTTACTTGTTTTTTTTAAGAAATGAAGTCGTCTCCGCCTTCCCGATAGCTGTACACATTTTTGTGAACATGACATGACACGTGTGGCGAGAGAGTAAGCCATTCTCATTCCGTATATACATATTTTACCGTAATCAGACTTTGAATGACCACATAACAGTTTTGGCGCCCTTTGGCAACAGGTGTTCTTGCACCAGTAACACCAACATATACTTCTACAACTGAGAATTCACATCGAGTGACTTGTGCAGCGAGCATATACCATTGCTCTGCCCACGGCCCATCAAACAGGACAGATCACGACTTTGACAGGTGCCCTCACCGCCCGTTGAAAACCAGATCAACGATCTTAACTTGATTTCAAAGATCTCCAACTACTCACAGGCGATTTCACCGCCCGTTGTAAGCCGGAATCGAACGAACTTTCTTTAAAAGCACCAGGGTAAATCAAAACGCTCACAGCGCTTGTTTGTGGCTCTTTCTCTGTCCGTTGTGTTTTTTTGCGCTGCGAACATTACGAACTTAAAGATTTTCCAATCTAGTCTCCGCGGCAGCTCCAACACGCCGGACGAGTTCTAAGCGTCCCGCTCGCAGCGCGCAGCCAAACTCGTGTGTCACCGAATCGCAGCGCAATCTCCGGCAAGAGCGCGAGACTCGGGTGCACGTTAACGGCGGATACGGCGCCGCCGTGGCGCGCGAGCTTAACGTCACGCCGCAAGCAGCATATGTTGGCCGCGTCCACTTACGCTAGCGTCGAGAAGCCGTGTCGGCGTCCGCTGCCTCGTTCGCCTGGCGTCTGGGAAACCATATCAGCGGGCAAGTGAGCGCGGTCGCAGGCGGCAGGCTTGGTAGCCGCTTCTGGCCGCGACGGCAGCGGCGGTAGCAGCAGCAGCCATCGCCGATCGCGGCGATCACGCACACTCCGCGCGGAGAGCAGCAGCGGAAGTTCTTCGACCGCCGGCGACAGCGGCAACTGTTGCCCGCACCGACACCGACCCCGGCGCGCGGAGCCGACCCCGAGCGCCGAGCCTGCCTCCTCCTCCCTCTCTCTCTCTCCTTCTGTGCGTCTCTCTCTCTCTCTCTTTCTCTCCTCCAGGACGTGCACGCGATGGCGCGCGGCTTTTGTTTTGAGATTACGTTTGCAGTGCGTTATGCAATCTGTGAGCGCTACTTCCTCCGACTCTACGTGTGGATGTTGTGCACGGATTCAACGAACGACAAGATGATGATCTAACGAAGTGGAGGGGAGAATCCGAACATCCAGATCGGGAGCACTCTCGAAGGTGTTCGATCGGAGCGCGACACCTGCCCGGCAGTTCGATAAGCGCTGATGCTGCGGATTGTTCACGCGGGAGATTTGGAGGTAGCGGGTGGACACCGATTTTTGCAGCGTGGATAGTTTCGATAGTTGTGAAAATATTTGATGTAATTGCTTTGTATGGGCCCCGCGTTGTTCAACGGGCAAGCGGCCAGGCGGAAGTGCAAACGGCGCGCGACCTCGCTCTGTTAGACTGCTGCCTTTGTTGAGCAACATTCTGCAGGTATGCAGGTAAGCCGGGTAAGCCGAGGGGATTAGCAAGCTTAGAAGTGCTAGTTGGGAAGGACATCTCGTAGTTGGAGTGGGATGAGGGGCTGTGTTGACTCCATACACTCAATAGACAGCATGTTTCTATTGTCTTGTAAACAGCACCCAATTCTTTGTAGACCGGGTAGACCGGGAAGCATATGTTGTTCGGTTGCGAATTTAACGAGCTAAAAGAGGCGTAAATAAAAACGACATGCACCATAAGTCAACTTCTTACCAGGAAAACAAACCTGAAGCTCAGTTATATATATATATATATATATATATATATATATATATATCTTGCCGCGAACCATACATTGGGTTTGTTTATTTGTGTTTTGCTTTTACCGCCCGGCTGCGCCGGTCTGTGTTATCTCTGCGCCAAGGGAAGCGCGTGTTCCATTCTTTCTTTCTGGGCCGCATGTGTTATCTGTTGTGATAGGGAGAGCATTCCGATCTAACGTGAACTGCCCATAATAATCTTCTTGGATCTACTATGTTCTCGATGCGAATCGACGTTTCGAGAACCACGCGCGCCAAAAGACAAAAAGCCTGCAGTGCGGACGCCGGGGCATTCGATTCGACGACACTCGCCTGTGCAAGTCACTTTGTTGACCGCTGCTTCGCCGCCTCTGTATTCTTTTGAGTTGTTAGGGGAGCACAAGTTCGCTCCAATAAACGTGTTTCTCATTCAACACAACTGCATCGTCCTTGTCTTCGTGACAATATATATATATATATATATATATATATATATATATATATATATATATATATATATATATATATATATATATATATATATGTGAGACGTCGACCAGGGGTCCTGGTGAAGCGTTTATTGCAAGGCAATGGTGCAAGCGGCTTTGGTGAGACACCAGCCAAGATGGAGCCCAAAACGAACGCGCCCGTCGGCGAGATGATGATGGTAATGGGAGTGTTCCTGGATGGTGCAGGTTGTGGTGAGATTGACCACTGCAGGACACGATATCCGATAAGACAGACTGTGCTCACACTATTTCCCCCCCGGGCGGCGAGGCGGCCACCTGGCCGAAAGTCAAGGGGATGGAGAACGGTAGACGAACGGCTTCATACGTGACACGTGCACAATCTCCACGCCGCGGCACCGGCGGTCGGTGACAGCACAAGTAGGAGCTACTAAATAGTTGACTGGAGAGGTACGCTGAATAACTTTGTAGGGGCCAATAAAGCGGGGCATAAACTTTTCGCACAGTCCTGGCGCACGGAGAGGCGTCGAAAGCAGCACTTCATCTCCCGTATGAAAGGAGACATCTCGGTGAGCTGCGTCATAGCGAGATTTTCGGTCGTTCTGGCAGGACTCAGTGCTCAATCGGGCGAGGTTTCGACAATGCGCTAGGCGGGAAACAAAATGATCCAGTGCGTTGTCTGTTGTAGACAACGGGCAGGAAAAGAAAGAGGAGTCCAGAACAGAAGGGGGGTGGCGGCCATAAACGAGAAAAAACGGTGAAAATCCGGTGGTACTTTGAACGGCGGTATTGTAGGCGTAGGTTACGAAGGGAAGGATAACGTCCCAATTCTTGTGGTCGGGGTTGATGTAGCAGGAAATCATATCGGAGAGGGTACGGTGGAATCGTTCTGTCAATCCATTCGTCTGAGGGTGATAGCTTGAAGTTGTTTTATGGGCAGTACCGGCCGATCGAAGGACTTCCTCAAGGACTGCCGAAAGGAATGTTCTGCCACGATCACTTAAAAGAGTGCGAGGAGGTCCATGGCGCAAAAAGATAGCTTGGAGGAAAAAATCTGCCACCTCGGAAGCGCAACCCGTACGGAGTGGGGCAGTTTCCGCATACCTGGTCAAATGGTCTACAGCGGTCACGATCCACCGATGACCAGTCGGCGTCAGAGGAAGAGGTCCATACAAGTCGATGCCAACACTGTCAAATGGAGCAGGAGGGCAAGGAAGAGGTTGTAGCATCCCTGCAGAGGCCGAGGTTGGGCGTTTACGAAACTGGCACGAAGGGCATGACGCAACATATTTAGCGACGCTGGCCGAAAGGCGCGGCCAAAAGAACCGGCTTTTGATTCGGTCGTAAGTCTTGTGGAAAGCAAGATGTCCAGCTGTGGGGTCGTCATGGAAAACTTCTAAGATCTGGTTCCGAAGGCAGCGAGGGATTACTGGAACCCATCTGTCGCCGGTGGGGTGATAGTTGAGGCGGTAAAGAGCGCCACCATTCAGAAGACAAAATTTGTTTAGTCGTCGGCGGGAACGTCCGTTGGTTGGTAATTCTGAACCTTCCAGTTGGTCGATGAGTGGTCGGCAGAACGTGTCGTCGCGTTGTAAAGATACAAGGTTAGAAGGGAGAGTTTGTCCGGTGATGTGCAGAGGTGCCATTGGCAATGCTGTTGCGGAATCGGAAGAGGCTAAGATATCTGGTGGGGATGACTGTGGACAACGGGACAGAGCGTCAGCATCCTTGTGGGTTCTGCCGGACTTGTAAGTGACAGAGAAGTCGTACTCCTGCAAACGCAGAATCCAGCGACCAAGACGTCCCGATACATTTTTAAGCGACGATAACCAGCAAAGGGCGTGATGGTCTGTTACGACCGAGAAATGCCGCCCATACAAGTAGGGTCGAAATTTTTGCACAGCCCAGACAACGGCAAGGCACTCTTTTTCTGTTATGGTATAGTTCTTTTCAGCAGGGGACAAAGTGCGGCTCGCGTAGGCGACAACACGTTCCGAGGAAGCATCGGTACGTTGGAGAAGGACAGCACCAAGACCATGCCCACTGGCGTCGGTATGAAGAATGGTGGGGGCGGCCTCGTCAAAATGACATAGTACAGGTCCAGAGGTGAGTGCTTCTTTTAGGGTTTTGAAAGCTGTTTCACAGTCTTCAGTCCAGAGAAATGAGGTCCCGGATGAGAGCAGCTTGTTAAGTGGAGAAGCTATTGTTGCAAAATTACGAATGAATCGTCGAAAGTAGGAAGCCAATCCGAGAAAACTGCGGAGTTCTTTTTGACTAAGAGGCCGGGAAAAATTAAGAACTGCATTGATCTTATCAGGGTCGGAACGGATTCCGTCCTTGCTCACAACATGGCCCAAGACTTTGATGGAAGTACTGGCGAAGTGACATTTTTTTGTGTTGAGCTGGAGATTGGCTTGGGCTAGACAGGTCAGCACTTCGTCCAAACGTTGAAGATGTTCAGTGAAAGTGGCAGAAAAAATAACAATGTCATCAAGATAACAAAGACAGGTCTTCCATTTCAAGCCACGAAGGACGCTATCAATCATGCGCTCAAAGGTAGCTGGAGCGTTGCATAAGCCGAACGGCATCACGTTAAACTCGTAGAGTCCGTCCGGTGTGGCAAAAGCTGTTTTTTCTTTATCGGCTTCGTTCATGGGTATCTGCCAATATCCCGACCGAAGGTCAAGACTCGAAAAGTACTTTGCGCCATGTAACGTGTCGAGGGCGTCATCGATTCGGGGCATAGGGTAGACATCTTTCCTTGTTATTTTGTTAAGAGCCCGATAGTCAACGCAGAAGCGCACTGAACCGTCTTTCTTGCGGACCAAAACAACCGGCGATGACCAAGAGCTTTCTGAAGGACGAACGATGTCACGCCGAAGCATGTCGTCAACGTTCTCTTGGATGATTTTGCGCTCCGACGATGAAACCCGATATGGGCGGCGGCGGATAATGCACGAACCATCAGTGTCTATGCGGTGGGATGCCGCTGATGTGCGTCCAAGCTGAGTGGAATGCGAGTCGAATAAAGTCTTGTGCTTATTAAGTAGGCCCAAGAGTTGTTCCTTCTTTTCAACAGAGAGTTCAGGGCTGATAGTGGACGTGAGGCACGAGGACGTGAGTTCTGGAACACAGGTGCGCTGAACAGGCGCAACAGAGCAAAGGGGAAAAGGACCAACTTCGTCTTGGGAAACAGACGCAACAGTAGCGCCTCGAGGAAGCAGAATTGACTGAGAACTAGTGTTCCTGGCGGCAATGAGAGCTGATCCACCTGAAAAGCGAATTACACATGGAGGTATTATGACGCCTTTGCAAGCGAAGGTACCAGCGGGTACAGCAATCACATATCCGTCGGGATTACTGGCACAAGTAACAGGAAAGACAGTTTCTTGTCCGGGAGAGAGAACACAATCGGCGGTTGCGACCAACCGCGGGGCTGGGACGTCTGATAAAGTGGCAAGGTCGGTGTCGGAAAGGTGAATAAAGGGTTGACGGCAGGAAATCACTGCAGACGATGATGAGAGAAAGTCCCACCCCAAAATGATTTGATGAGCACAAGGCGACAACACTGCGAACTGAATATGATGAAGAACTCCACTGATGAGAACACGTGCCGTGCATTGTCCAGAAGGCTTAATCATGGCTTCTTTAGCACCACGTAGGAGTGGACCGGCATAAGGAGTGCGCACTTTTCGGAGACGAGAACACAAATCTGCGTTGATAATCGAAATGCTGGCACCAGTATCTACAAGGGCGTCTACTCGAATGCCTTCAACAAATACAGTCAACGTGTTCGATGGTTGAGCAGGAGGATTTGTAATTTTTTCCAAGTGACGCAGTTTCCCCTCCAAAAACTGCTCCTTCTAGTTTTCCGGGTTGTTTTCATGGAGTCGAGAGGCCGGGCGAAGGGGCGATGCAGATCGACGGTGAGGGGAAGGCGAACGGCGTCTGAAGGAGGTCGAGTTGCGCTGTTGGTCCAACGAGTCCGGCGGTGGGGAAAAGGAGCGACGTGGAGCATACGGGAAAGACTGCTGGTAAGGGTCGTAAAATTGGCGTCGGTCGTTGCGAGAAAAATCAAGGTAGGCGCGGCGTTCATCCTGCTGGCGTCTCCGACAAAAGCGAGATATATGGCCTCGAATGCCACAGTAATAACACGAGGGACGAGGCTGACGCCAGGCCGAGAAGTAGAGGGACTGTGGAGGAGCTGTAGACAATGGAGCCACGTGTGGATGGTAAGGTTGCGGGAGGGATGGAGCAAGAGGAACCGCAGGAGCACTGGGCGGCGGCGGAGGTACGGCGGCAGGCGGCGGGGCTGTGGCAATGTCTCGCTTTTTGGGAAGGCCGCACGTGACAGAGGCGAGCTCTTCGCGAATTACCCCACGCAACCCAGGAACGGATGACTGAGGGTGAACACTCTCATACTCAGATGACGGCTGTCCGTAAAGTTCCTCACGGATGATGGACCGTATAAGCGCCCGTAGGTCGGAGTCATGGTGGGAGGTAGTGTCCAACTTGGTCTGTTGCAAGCGCAACGACTGTAGATCGTCAAGGCGCTGGCAGGTTGTGATGATCTGACGAACACTGGAGGGGTTTTGCACGGCGAGCGCGTTGAACGCAAATGCGTTAATTCCTTTGAGGATGTGGCGAACAAGGTCTTCCTCCGCCATGTCTGTGTTGGCGCGTCGACAGAGGGCCAAAACGTCCTCAATGTATGACGTATATGACTCGCCTGGTTGTTGAATGCGGTCTTGCAATTTCTTTTTGGCCGCTTCTGAACGTCTGGAGGCAGTCCCGAAAATACGACGCAGTTCAGATGTAAAGCGATCCCAGTCCGTCAAATCTCCTTTGTTGTTGTAAAACCAAGTTTCTGCCACCTGGGTCAGAGACCACGACACGTTCTGGAGCTTGAAGGAGTCGTCCCATCGATTGAAGGCGCTCACACGGTTGAAGCTGTCAAGCCAGTCTTCTACGTCGTCTCCGGGGAGTCCAGTGAAAAACGGGGGGTCACGCTGCCGGCATGTGACAGTCCAGCAAGAGGTTGGAGTGCTAGCCGTCGTCGCATTAGGCGTAGTCATTGTGGCAAGTCGCCGACCCGAACGGAGCTCCAGGAAAGTGCCGGAAGGGGTCGAGGTACGAGAGATCGATGTTGGCAACCTCCACCACTTGAGAGACGTCGACCAGGGGTCCTGGTGAAGCGTTTATTGCAAGGAAATGGTGCAACCGGCTTTGGTGAGACACCAGCCAAGATGGAGCCCAAAACGAACGCGCCCGTCGGCGAGATGATGATGGTAATGGGAGTGTTCCTGGATGGTGCAGGTTGTGGTGAGATTGACCACTGCAGGACACGATATCCGATAAGACAGACTGTGCTCACAATATATATATATATATATATATATATATATATATATATATATATATATATATATATATATATATATATATATATATATATATATATATATATATATATATATATATATATAGACTTTACAAATGGGGAAGAAGCGCTGGAACCGTATGTCGAGCTTATACACATCATGAAAATAAACTGGTTACAAGTAGGAGAGAGAGAGAGAGAGAGAGAGAGAACCTTTAATGAAGACCCGCGAGGTTAGCCAAGCCGTTGCGCTGGCTTGCTACGCTAGATGATAGAAGAAAAAGAGAAAGAAAGCAAATAACAAAAGAAAGAAAACAAAAAAACTATAAAAATGAGAAGATGTCATTTCATGCGCCAAAAAATTTCGATCACAAAATCATGTGCAGTTCTGTGCTCCGAAGAACCTCCAAGAGAGCTTTGTTTGCACGTGCAGCCTGACTGGGACCCGACCAAGGGCTTAAACCAGCCCTCTACTCAAGTCCCGCACAAAGCTGCCTGCACAAAGATAACATTAGTGTCTTTCGGTGCACGGTGTACTTTGGGCACACGCATATAACATTACGAATGTCTTCTCGTGAGCCCCACGTGGCACAAAAAGGCGAAGATGCCTGCTGGATTTTGTAGACGTAATGTCCCGTGTAGGCCACCTTCAAGCGCAACCTATGCAGAATAGCTTCCTCGCGCTTGCCGTGCAATAAGAATACTGGCATGCCCACCGGCAGGCACAGCACCCACCTCTCGGCTCACTGCCCCAGAGCTACCGTAGCACCGAGACGTTGACGTTTCTCTGTTCCTATCCTTTGAAACCCCCTTCCCTTCTTTGGACTGGGTTGTATGAGGGTGAGCTCCTCGACTTGAGTTCAACAATATCCACAGTTCTTTTCTCTTCCCTGCTTTCTTAATAAATCACCACCACCACCATCCCACTCAGAAGCATGCGCTGCTTTTTTTCTGGGTGGACTCACAAGCACTTGAGATGTGTGGGGAAAGTAGGCTTTGCCTGGCATGGTCGTTGGAAGTGGGGCTGACCCCCACTAAGCGCGGCCGGATTTCTACCAATTCTACCACAGAGACGACAACATCGACAAGAACATGATGGACGAGTTTCGGCGCCTCGAGAACCATCACCTACCGTAAAAACCCGCGTATAATACGGACCCGCGTATAATACGAGGTGTAATTCGGGGACAGCAAAATCAGAAAAAAAGTTTTCATCCGCATATAATACGAGGTAAAGAGCACAGAAAACATTTATTGCACTGCAGTTACCCTTCGGTCATTGTCAGTTTCCACTGGCACTGTCTCCCGACGTCCGTTCAGTCATCGTCAGGTTCGCTGCCGCTGTCTCCTGAAGTCGCCTTGTTGGAAATGTCTTCCCACAGAAAGTGGTCCTCAGTGCCATCAAGGGCGTTCGAGATGCCGCATTTCTTAAAAGAGCGACTGACGAGCATCCTCTGGGATGCTGGCCCACGCATCCGCGATCCAGCCACAAAGCACCGCTGGAGAAGCCCGCGTCAGCCATCCGGTAGCTGTCACTTACGGGTGTCCTGACCTCATCCACTCTTGGTAGCAGGACCTGATGTAGTCTTTGAAAGGCTTGTTGATGCAAACGTCTAGCGGTTGCAGCTGGGATGTCATTCCTCCTGGAATGACAATGAGTTTTAAGGGGGTTCGCGCAGCAACTTCTTCACGGAATCGGCCAGGTGGCAGCGAAAGGCGTCCAACTCGAGCACTGACGGGAACCCCCAACAGTGCTCAAGGCCGCCGACACCACACAGACTTTATCAAGTCAAGCACCAGTTGCTTTCTCCACCCGCGAATGCTGCCTTCGGTGACGCCGAACTGCCGTCCTGCGGCGCAATTCCTGATGGTCTCGGCACATAAAATAACTTTTATTTTAATTGCCGCTGAATACTGCCTTCGTGCACCCGACATCGTGATAGACTTGCGGTGAACGTGCCGATCCTTCGCGTGGTCAAAACAATCAAATTGGCGCCGACTGAGAGAAGCAGCAGCCAGCTAACGCCACCGCAAGATAGCCCACCCTCCGCTGAAACCGAAACCAAAAGTGCGAATTTTCGGCTGAAAACTTTGGGATCCACATATAATACGAGGCACAAATTTTACATAGTAAAATTCGGAAAAAAACCTCGTATTATACGCGGGTTTTTACGGTACTCACCGTAACACAACAGTACTTGCGTGCCTTTGCCACCGGCGTGCCTTTGCGTGCCTTTGCCACCCTCTGGCGCTACTGAACACCAGATCACTCAACATAACGGCAACACGCCAGCTGCGCGATAAGCGCGCATGCGCGTCTCCTCTCTCACCTCCTCCTCTCCACTCCATCTGCTCTATATAATAAACCCGGTCCGCGCGCCGCTTCCTCAGTTGCTGCTTCGGTTGAGACACGCTGCACCGTCCTATGAGCTGAATGGACGCCAACAATTCTGCTTTGCATCACCACTTAGCTCCCTTCGGGGAGATGGTGTAATTTTTTCTTTCTTGCTTGCCTTTTATCCCTTGCCCCAGGGTTATCATGCTTCGGAAGGCGCCGTGTTCTGTGCCTCTGTCACACCCACGCAATCTTTCCTTTGCTTGTGTCCAGCTATGCCGGAGCAGACATGTATTGTAAGAGCGTATTTTTTAAGGCAACGGACTGAGGAATCACGCTTTGAGAATGTTTAGAGGTTGATATTTTGTTGTTTTTTTTGCCACAAAAGTCCCGGTGAATCCCCTTGAGCACGGTCGGTGCTCATCATCACCATCATCATTTCCGACGAGAAAGACTAGGTCACTGGCAGGCCGAGCGTGGCCCGTGCCGGCGCGTGGTCACGTAAGCATGCACCGAGCTCGCAGCAGTAATTCTGATATCTGGTCAGGTTTACTTCGCTGCCACGAATTCGATCTTACGGCTCGGTCATGGCTACGCGTCACGTCCTCAAGTCTGTCCTTCTAGCCCGCGAGGAGGACACGCTTACCAACGGCCAGAATCACGCTTAGAAACCCGGAGGGGCCGAAGAGGGCAGCAGTCGCAACGAAATGAGTACGGCGGAACCAAACGGCCCACGCGGGGGCGGCGACGAAGAGGAGTTCCTGGACCCCATCAACGGGGTTGTGCAGCCGCCCTACATCCCTCCGGCATCTCGGCCTCAGCGCACCACTAACCAGCTTCAACACCTGCTTAACGTGGTAATGAAGTCGCTGTGGAAGCATAACCTTGCCTGGCCTTTCAGACATCCCGTGGACGCGGTAAAACTAAACCTCCCCGACTACCACCAGATCATCCGCCGTCCCATGGATTTGGGAACAATCAGCAAAAGGCTCGAAAACTGCTATTACTCCTCAGCTGAAGAGTGCATCGAGGATTTTAATACCATGTTTAAAAACTGTTACGCTTACAACAACCCGGGAGAGGACATTGTAAGCATGGCGCAAACCCTCGAGAGGATCTTCAACACTAAGGTGAGTGAAATGCCGAAACCGGAGGTGGACGTGCCGGTGCCTCCTCCCCGCACACGGAAGGACAAGCGAAAAAAGGGCAAGACGTCCAAACCAACAGCAGCAGCCGCCACCGCAACCGCCGCCACGGCCAAGCCGACTGTTCCTAATCGTGGCGACGCCAATGGCCCGAGCACTGGGCAGAACGCGACGAGTCCGGCCAAGAGCTCGCAGCCCCCAGGTGAGAGCCTCCAGGCTAATACTCCCGCTGCTCTGACTGGCACCTCCCAAACTCAGCAGTCCAGCGGGTTTGCTCAGCAGGGGGCTGTGGCATCTACGGCGGCGGCATCACTGGGTGGCAATCCAGCCGCTCCTTCGGTCAGCACGCCTGCAGCACCTGCGCCCGTTGACACCAACGCCGGTCCGTCACTAGTGCAAATGGCCTCAGCGGAGCCGACAGCCTCCAAGGTGAGAGGAGGCGTGAAGAGGAAAGCAGACGCGACCACGGTGTCACTGGAGCCAGTGTCCTCTTTCGGCATCGCGGCAGGCTTTTTAGACCCCAGGAGCTCGAAAATGTCGACACGCAGCGAGAGCGGTCGACCCATCAAGAAGCCGAGCAAAGACTTGCCTTACGCCCCGCAGCACTGCTCAAAACCGAAGGGAAAGCTCAGTGAGCAAATGAAGTATTGCAGCTCTATCCTCAGGGAGCTGATCGCCAATGAGTACGCATGGCCCTTTCACAGACCGGTGGATGCGGAGCTCCTTGGGCTGCATGATTATCACGACATCATCAAGCACCCAATGGACCTGGGCACGGTCAAACAAAAGATGGACAGCCGGGAGTACGGCAGCGCCGAGGCCTTTGCAAGTGACGTGCGGTTAATATTCACCAACTGCTTCAGATACAACCCTCCAGACCACGAGGTGGTTGCCATGGCCCGCCAACTACACTCTGTATTTGAGATGCGCTACGCCAAGATGCCCGAGGAGCCGCAGTCAAGCAAGTCACAGCCCGTGCTACCGGCAGACCATGGCGACTCGAAGAGCAGTTGGACCTCAGGGTCGTCCTCGGTTGGTAGTTCGAGTGACTCGGAGGACTGGGGAGAAGAGCGGCAGAGACAGCTGCAGGACCTCCGTGACCAACTCCGGCGCATTACGGAGCAGATCACCGGCCTGGCAGCGGATTCTCACAAGATGAACAGAAAGAAGCGTAAGAAAATGGCCAAGCGCAAAAACACGTGGGGATCTTCAGCGGCGGCCAGTGACTTAGCGGAGCCCAAACAGCCAAAAACACCAGCGTCCACCTCGAAAGCAGCGACGGCTGCTTCAAACGCACCGTCGGCGACGCTCACAGGCCCACTGAAGAAGTCGAATGCGAAGACAGGAAACCCTGTAGCTACGGGCGCCGATGGCGACCCTTTCGCGGTTGGCGCAAAGTCCGGACAGGGGAAGCGATCTCACGGCAAGTCGGCGAAGCAGAGCAAGAGCTTGCCAGCCTTCGACAGCGAGGACGAAGACAATGTCAAGCCCATGTCGTACGACGAGAAGCGCCAGCTCAGCCTCGACATCAACAAGCTGCCCGGTGACAAACTTGCCCGGGTGGTGCACATAATCCAATCGCGGGAGCCCGCTCTAAAAGACACCAGCCCGGAAGAGATCGAGATTGACTTCGAGACGCTGAGGACGTCAACGCTGCGGGAGCTGGAGTCGTACGTGTCATCCTGCTTGCACAAGAAGCCGCGCAAGCCATACTCTTCCAAGCACAAGAATTCTGACGGCAAGTCTAAGGA
>NW_027526422.1:71649604-71752104 GCF_048455015.1 Haemaphysalis longicornis | reverse complement strand
AATACCAACTAGCGTATGAAGGTAATTTGTGGAGTTATTCTTCCTTCCCACTTACGGGTTCCAAAAGCATTACGGGTTCCAAAAAAAGAGGGGGGGGGGTGTACTTAGAAACGAGCAAAACGGTGTATATGTACCATGGGAAAAATAGCAGACAAGTCACCCAAAAATACAATAATGGGTGGACCCAAGCGAACATGAGGGTCGGCTGATGCCTATGCGCCTCGCTCCGGCTTCGGAAACCCGCAACACGGCGTTTCTCGTACTCCCCAGCTCGCACACCGTGACAACCGTGCTTTGCATTCTAATCGTCTTCGTGGTCACGTTCGCTAGCTTTAGCACCAGCATTGGCTGCCTACCACTTCCGCCCGTGTCCACCGGTGTCGGTATTTCATCGCTGCCATATATCTTACATCTACGCTGTGGAGGACGTTCCCTCGGGTCGTTCCTGCGACAAGCGGAACGGCCCTCATCTTGCTCAAAAGGTTACCTACATGTTCGCTGCGGCAGCACTCGGGGGAAAAAAGAAAAGAAAACTTACGTCAGCTCAACAACGAATAGATAAGATACGAGCCGCCGAAAGTGCTTTACCAAAGCCTCGCATTATGCGCGTTCGAAGAACTTTGCTTTTTGGTGTTTGCTCGACAGCCATGCCTTTTCCCATAATTTTTCCTTCTTCTTCACGGGGATGTTCGTGAAGTCGTATTTTTAAGTCAAACATACATCCGCTATTTGTAAGTCAGAGCCTTATTGTCCGTGCCGTTGCGTCTACCATCATGCCGCGCCGACTCGCACAAATACGCGTCCGCTCTTGTGACGGCGCTGGGTCAAATAAGAAAAATAAGAAAAGCTCCCGGTGATGAGCAGTAATCAGAAAAAATATAAATAAAACGAGAAATCACAAAGACGCGGGGACCGAGCCGTATATGCGCTGACTACCCGAATCAGTTGAGGGATTGCATGGAAACCATTATTTCGTTCCGGTTCGGTTGCATTTCAACCCATGCAAAACAAAAGGGGGGGGGGGAGCAGTCGGAAATCGGCTTTTGGGTCGGACTTGGTTCAACAGCAGTATGTTGGACTTCCTTTTTTCGTTTTCGCAAAAGAAGAAGCTATCATACGCAGAGAATGAATCCGGAAAAAGTGCATCTATACATGCTTATAGTGTTCGAATAACGACTATATACAGTCTTTATGTTCGGCTGTTTGTGGGGGTTTACCATTGGCTAAAGCTTCCTGTTCACAAGATCTGAAGGTTAGCCAGCCCCTAAAACAACTCCAACGCGGGAGGAAAGACATTGAAAATTTTTAAACCACTCTTGGTAAAACAAAAAGACGAGAAGGGTAAAGGCGCGCGGTGGGCCCGTGGAGCCCTCATCTCCCGCTAACCTAGTCGGTAGAGGTCAAATGAAGGTCAAAGCGCCCTCATGCAGATGTATGCTTCACTGCCCACATTTCGTCAGGTATGGGGGAAATGGGGTTTTGGATTGAAAATGGGCAAATGAAAACTTGTATACACCAAACTTTTCCCCCTGCTGCGGATAGCCCTGCCGAAACCTTTTTTTTCTCTCGCAATGCATTGATTGTTCACGTGCGCTTCTTGTCCAAACAAAAGTTTTCACTCGCCTTGCTTCATTAGAGCGCGAAATCTTTGAAGTGTTTCAGCGCCAGCACAAGACGGCGCAGCAGACCGGGAACTTGCATGTATTCAAGTATTCAAGGTGAGGCAACAGTTGCAAAGAGACGCAGGAACAACGAGAGACCGGCTGGCTGTTGCGAAATTATGGCTGCCCAGTACTTTCGCTCATCTTTATTTTTGCCGGGACAGAAGTATGTTACGTATATGACGGTGCTTCTAAATGAGCAAACATGAGCTGGAGAGAAGGGCAAGTAAAACTCCGCCTTCGTAATGAGGCTGGGTTAAGAATCGTATGCGCTGATGGTTAGTGAAGGCTTTATTTCGCTTCGCAGGTCTTCGAAAACGGCACTGAGACGGGATTATGTAGGATTAAGGAATGCACATCTGTTTGTGTGTATGGACGCAGTAGGTGCGGCGAGGGGTGGTTATGAGGCTTATTTCCTGACACGTTGTAGTTGCACTTGTCTTTTCAAAAGTGAACGACGCCTTTCCCCCTTGGTAGCTGCACAAAATGAAGAAACACTTTAGGTCGAGTAAGTATTTCCGTTACGATGAGGTTGTACAAGACTTTCGATGCATAAGACCGATAACAGCAAGGAACTGAGAATAACGATGTATCAAAAATAAACGTAACGTGAAGATACGCATTCACCTGTGCGACCGAACGAATGATAGAAAGAAGAGATAAAGGTGGAGTTTAAGGGAGGGGGGTGACACACTGTGCGAGAAGGTGTTACGTCACAGAGTAAGGCTATTAATTTATCCAGCACAGGGTTAGCCTAAAGGCGCTGTGACAGCTGTTTTTTTTTATAATAAATAGCCATCGAGTTATAATGCAGGAAAAGAAGAAAAAATTTGCCACAGCTTACAAGTTAAACACCGAGTAAGGCAAAAGTTCGAGAACAGTCATTCGATCCACTCGAACGCGGGAGTATACTTGCATGATTTTAAAATGACCTTTAAAAGAGATCTTGAAAACGTTAACTGATGAAAAACGTCTGCACCTCTAGAAAGAAGACTAATGTCCATTATTGAACCAGAAAAAAAAAAAAAAATGTGCGTCCTCCCCGAAGATAAAAAAAAAATGTGCATCCGTACGTCTATCCATCAACATGTCAGTAAAAGAGCCTTATACCGCGTATTGGCAGTACAAATTGGCAATACAAATATATCTATCTCCAAGTGTGAAGGAAATCCCATCGTTATAACCGATAATTTTTATAAGTGGGTTGCGAAATAAAAAGACGGAGCAGAGTTCAAAACTTTTTATTCCATCCCAGCAAGGTCGTACTACTATAGTAATTTGCGGAAAAGAGGCCACAGTCGGTCACCTTTGTTTGCCGCGTGTGAAGCTAGCGCGAACCTTTTCCTAGAGCATCTATAGGTGCTTCACCTAGCTGAGGTAAATGTCCTTGGCGACCTTGGCGCGACACAGTCCCCGAGGGACTGTGTCACGCACTGTCACGCACTGGGCCTCCTATGAAGACACTACCTAATAGGCTACGCAACCGCGTCATTAGATTCATCACTGCTGCATTTTTGGGGCACAATATAACCGGATTAAATCGTTATATCCGATATATTCTTATAAACGGCATCGTTATAAGTTTATAAGTGGACTCGACTGTGTATATATATATATATATATATATATATATATATATATATATATATATATATATATATATATACACACGGTATAAGGCTCTTTTACTGACGTGTTGATGGATAGACGTACGGATGGACATTTTTTTTTATCTTAGGGGAGGACACACATTTTTTTTTCTGGTTGAATAATGGACATTAGTCTTCTTTCTCGAGGTGCAGACGCTTTTCATCAGATGTCTTTTAAAGGTCATTTTTAAATCATGCAAGTATACTCCCGCGTTCGAGTGGATCGAATGACTGTTCTCGAACTTTTGCCTGACTAGGTGTTTGTCTTGTAAGCTGTGGCAAAGTTTTTTTTTTCTTTTCCTGCATTATAACTCGATGACTATTTCACTAAAATTTAAAAAAAAACAGCTGACGCAACGCCTTTAGGCTAACCCTGTGCTGGGGAAATTAATAGCCTTACACTGTGACGTAACACCTTCTCGCACCGAGTCAGGCAAAAGTTCGAGAACAGTCATTCGATCCACTCGAACGCGGGAGTATACTTTCATGATTTAAAAATGACCTTTAAAAGAGGTCTTGATAACGTTCTGATGAAAGCGTCTGCACCTTGAGAAAGAAGATGAATGCCCATTATTCAACCAGAAAAAAAATGTGTGTCCTCCCAGAAGATAAAAAAAAATGTCCATCCGTACGTCTATCCATCAATGGCAATACATATATATATATATATATATATATATATATATATACCGTAATTACCCAATTCTAATGCGCACCTTTTTTCGAGAAAAATAGGCCGAAAAATCGCATGCGCGTTAGAATCGGATACGAAACCGAAACTGCAGAAACGGCGGAAATTTCATCCCATCCATCGCCATCACCATCTCAAGATGGCGCCAAAGCCTTTAGCAACAATTTTTTGAACGCAGGAAGCATAGGCGCCGAGTCTTTTCTATCGGCGTTCACACAAATCGTCAAATCGTTCCACTTGCGCGCTTGATAACAGCAATGGCAGCAGCGGCTCTCACACGTTCAAAACGAGCGGTCGGCTGAAGCATGCGCCTCTGGAGAAGCTCGGGGGGTGGGCATGCGAGGCGTGGGCCACGATCCCATCGACCATGGTTGAACGTTCGTTCAGAAATATGGCATGGCTAACGCTCTTGACGGCACTGAGAACGAGATAATGTGGTCAGCGGAATGCGACGAGGAGTCAGATGAGTGAGATTACTTCGGGAAATAAATCGACCATTTCTCTCGCATTCGCCAGTCTGGGTCACAAGTTCCGTGCGCGTTACAAAGGGAGGTGCAAGATTTTTCGTTTTTTTGCCAGGAAAATCGGGTGCGCGTTAGAATCGGGTAAGTACAATATATATATATATATATATATATATATATATATATATATATATATATATATATATATATATATATATAAGGTTAGTAGAGACAGAGACACACGAGAAAGACGTAGAAAATAGAAATAAGTTTACTGATGTTTCAGGAAGTGGAAATGACCTCTTCCTGAAACGTCAGTAAACTTATTTCTATTTTCTACGTCTTTCTCGTGTGTCTCTGTCTCTACTAACCTTATTTTTTCGCGCTCTGTGAGTTTTTATCTTTCCAGACTATATATATATATATATATATATATATATATATATATATATATATATATATATATATATATATATATATATATATATATAGCAAATCAGAAAATGGGAAATGAGGGGCTCCGTGAAATAAGACAGAAAATAAGGGTTGGCAGTCAAGAAAACCTCGGAAAGCAAAGGGGAGGTTGTGGTGGGTCATAGAAAGAGATGAATAATTTTTTGAGTCGAAAAGAAAGTGGTGAAAAAATGCCTGCCGTTGCAAAAACCTACAGTTTTTGCGGCCGATAGTGCATGTGGCATACTTTCAAGCTATTACGACGTACAGTGATGTGATATAATACTTTCGATCGTTCAGCGAGGTTGCAAAAACTGTTTTTCCTTACATATGATTACCGGGAATCGTAACGCTTTCTGCCAAATCTGACAGCCGCGAAGGCCTGGAATTTGTTTTGGTCTTGCATTTTCGCTGATGTCGGTTATTAGCAGCTGGCGGCTCCCTTTGTTCTTAAGATTGCTGAACACTGAAGCTGACGCTTACTCCGACTATTCGCGCTCCGCACAGGGCCGGCTTCGCCAAAACTGGGGCGGCGCCGGCAATATTTCTTCCGGAGCGGTATCTAAAACTATACTTTAAATAACGCCTTCAGCTGCTGTATGCGATTTAAAGTGTTTTATTATGATAAAAAGCTACGCACACGCAAAATCTGACACGAATAAGCATCAGACGTCAACCGAGAGCAAAGAAACAGCAGGGGGAGCGAGCCCGAGTGAAGCAGACGACAAACGCGAGAGTTCCTAAGCCGACGTCACGCAGGCGCGCTTCGCAGCGCCGCCCGTGGTCGCACTCACTGCCAATTGGTTGACCGTATTTCCGAAAGTTGTGTCTTGCTAAAAAACAGGGTTGATATTTTATCTCCCTTCTGCTTCTCTTGTTGACCTGTGTGTTTAAAGAGAGCACTTCCCACATCTTTGCGTTGTCCTAAAACCACACATTTGCTGTTTACTATACGTTTTCTTTTAAATCTATCAATTCATAAGCGTTCGACACTTAGATTTGACCTACCCATCGTAAAGACGTCCAGTACTTCAGTACGTTACCTTGGCCTTTGACCCTTGAGTTTGAATAAAATTTCTTCGTCCTATCTTCTCGGCAAACAATGACAGACCATATATCGTTCTAGGCGCACCTAGCATACCGATATCACACTTCCTTGAAAACATCGAACGCATAGAACAGTACCAATAACTCTCGACATTTTTTGAGGACCATGGACTTATACCTCGAGGCAGCTCGAAAGAGTTTGTTCTCTTATTTTAATGATATTGGCCTAATTTTGAAATTGTAAATTACGTGGCCCGTGCTCAAAAAACAAAAAACAAAAACAAACGCATGTAAGTCCGTCATCGCACCAAGTCCACGAGAGTTTCTTTTCTTTTTTTTTTCCCTCCTCAGCTCTTCTTTTCTTCCTCAATGCCGAATCCTCAGCAGAGAAGCATGGAAGCGGCTCTAAACGCCGGCAAACCTCTCTGCTTCTTCCATAAAGAGCCTTCTCTCTCTCTCTCTCTCTCTCTCTCTCTCTCTCTCTCTCTCTCTCTCTCTCTCTCTCTCTCTCTCTCTCTCTCTCTCTCTCTCTCTCCAGGTAAGAGCTTCATTACAAATCGCTACAGATGACGGTGTACCAGGCCGTAGACGCGGGCGGGGAAGACCAAGAAGTACGCCATAGCGTAAGAGACTAGAGTAGCTCTAAATGGCGCTCGTCGCGTATAGCTATGTTGGATGGAGGCGGCTATCGATGAAAGTGCGGCAATCGCGCACCCCAAAGAGAACGAGAAAGTTCAACAGAAAGTTCAACAACAGTTCAGCAGGAGCTCCAATTAGGCTTTGGCCTTCACATTCTTAGAAAGTTCTATAACTAGAGTTCAATAAACGTTTATTCCTCCTCCTCCATCCCCCGCAATTCTCAGTTCGCTGCTTTTGTGTCTTTTTTTTTCGGCACGCTTTTTCACGAATTAACATTTGTGCCTTTTCGTTTGTATGCATATTTTTAGAATTGTTTGCCATATTTTATTTGTTGTAGACTTCCCTATTATTGCCCTGGAGGGCTCCTAGGGTGCTAATATAAGTATGTGCATAAAAATTCACGCAATTAAGAATAAAGATGAGCCATTATTTTTTGCTTGAAACAAATGAACCATAACGCTTCCCTTGAACCCAGACATGCAACATTATGGCACGTTTCCTCCCCAAAACTCCATAGTTATACCGAAGACAAACGCAATTGATCCTGTCTATAACGCACGGGCTCGGCACTCTCGCCGACGATTTTTTTTTTCCGCAGGTGCGATCAGGATGGAGCGTGATTTCAGGCTAGGTAAAAAAAAAAATGTCGGAGCAGAAGTCACGCAGCCTATTTTATTGGAAAGTTTAGAAGCAAACACGAGCTGGAGGAACAATTTAAAAGACCATATCATTTCTTGGGCATATGTAAACACGAATACTTTGGTCTATACGTCCAACTGTCTGTCGCTCCAATGAGTCAGGACTCAGAACAGTTACCCGTGAGACTGCCCACTAGCGGGTAGCGACTCAATGGGAATGGTGTACAGGGGATTGTGCAGGGAAAAGGAGAGCGGGGAAAGTGGGTTACAGAGCGAGGGAAACAGAGGAGGGAGAGGGAGATGGTACGAAAAGGGAAGGGGTACTGGGAGGGGTAAGGCTTGGAAGGGGAAGGTGAAGCAGACTGAAGGGGTGTGTTTGAAAATGGGGATAAGAGGGGGAGGGAGGATTCGAGGTGATGGTGGCGGGATTGGAAGAGGGAAAGACGAAGATGAGACTGAACGAACGGGGAAAGGAGAGGAAGGAGAGGGGAATGAATGCAGACGGGTAGAGTAGAGGGAGATGGGGATGAAAAAGTGCGCCGAATGGGGGTGGGGGCATGCAGGGGTGGAAGGGACTGGTGAAATGGAGCTGAATGAGTGGGTGGGGGATTTAGGGAGGGAGGGGAGGAGAATTGGGCGGTGATGAAGGAAATTGGGGAGGGGAAAAATAAGAAGACAGATCGGAGGGAAAAAGGGAGGAAGACAGGTGGAAAAGGAGTCCGGTTAGAAGACACCGTTTTTTAATGGCATAGACCGATACATTAGAATAATACGGCCAGAACGCCAACCCCGCCGACAGGAGACGTATATAGTTACAGTGAACTAGAATACTTATAACGTAGTTCCGTAGGCTTCGTCTCAGTGCCGCATGTACAAATTTCCACCTACACAGGATAGGTCAGACATCAAGGTATGTTGTGATAATTGTGGCCAACCTGAAACTGTAGAACATACCGTACTTACCCGATTCTAACGCGCACCTTTTTTCCGCAAAAATAGGCCGAAAAATCGCATGCGCGTTAGAATCGAATACGAAACCGAAACTAACGAAACAGCTGAAATTTCGTTCCACCCATCGCCATCTCAAGATGGCGCCAAAGCTTTTAGCAAAAATTTTTTGGATCTAGGCGCCTAGGCTTTTCTTTCGGCGTTCACACAAATCGTCATATTATTCCACTTGCGTGCTTGATAACAGCAATGGCAGCAGCGGCAACGAAGGTGCGCTGCTTCCGCTGCTTACGAGCGGCTCCCACGCGTTCACAACGAGCAGTTGGCTGAAGCGTATGCCTCTGGAGAAGCTCGCGGGATGGGCATGCGAGGCGTGGGTCACGATCCCATCGAACATGGTCGAACGTTCGTTCAGATGTGTGGCGTCGCGAACGCGCTTGACGGCACCAATGATGAGATGTTGCGGTCAGCGGAAGGCGACAAGAAGCTGTCGGAGAGCGACGAGGAGTGAGATGAGTGAGATTACTTCGGGGAATAAATCGCCTGTTTCTCTCGCATTCGTTTTTGTTGCTCACAAAGTTCCTTGTGCGTTACAAACGGAGGTGCAAGTTTTTTCGGTTTTTTGCCTGGAAAATCGGGTGCGCGTTAAAATCGGGGGCGCGTTAGAATCGGGTAATTACAGTATATTACTAGCGTGATCTACTTATTCAGAATTAAGGTGCCCTTTACAGCATAAAATTGATTTCCTCCTGGACCATCAACACGAAGAATACTGCTACTTGAACCATGGCACGGTTCTTCTGCTCAACGCAATTCATTGCCCCGGTCTACGGGGGCTGGGGTGTTTTTGGGTTGTAACCTTCCCCACCCCTGCAGAAGTCCATAGACCCCCCCCCCCCTCTTCCACCAAGCCGACAACCAAGGTTGACCGACCGAAGTTAATGCAGTCGCGGAAGCTTCTGTTGTTGGACATTCTTAGTTAAATCTCGAAAAGGAATATTGTTTTGCTGGTTTCTAAAAAATAAGAGAAGAAATCAAGAGCACGAAATTTTAAGACTATCTGTATTTAAGGCTATGAGGACCAACTTGCGTATAACTTGAAGTAGTTTAAGAAAAAGAATTAGAAAATTCCTTAGTGACAGAAAAAGCGTCCGTGGGTAGGACATTTCTGAATGCGTAAGGATCTCAGGAGAGGTTTAAAATAATCCGCAACTCTCCCCGCCCCCTTCCCCTCTACGGCGCGCCTCATAGTCCACGTTAAGCCCCGCAATTACAATTTTTGTAGGGCCCCACTACTCTCTGAACTTTTTTGGGCTACTGTATTCACGAGATTTGAATCATCCATAGACTTCTAAAAAAAGGGAGGTGGGGGGGGGGGGGGGGGGGGTGAGCGTTGAAATTTCTCATAGGTCAGGACCCAGTATAGTCGAGCTTGCCTTCTGACCTCAAATAAAATTTATTAAGGTAAGATCGAATTTATCTTATTTTATCTGAAAGCTAAAACAGCTGTGTTTTTTTTAATGCTAAGTACTATGTGAGCTGAAATAACCCACTATCTCCAGTTAAATAAAAAGGCTCGGTTTTCCTTTATATATATCGCCTGAGTTTATATAACATCTTAGCGAAGAAAGCGGCAACGTTGGGCGCGCAGATAGGGCAACTAGCGAATACGGATAGCACTGATTTCGTGCTGAATCTTCCAGAAATATGGATTAAATTGGCTACTCAGCGCCAATTGTGCCAACGTACAGGTTCCGTCAGAGGTAATTAGAACACGGGAGCTGCGGAACACCGCATCGGAGCGTCGTGCAGCTGCACCGGCGGTAACAGAAAGGATCAGAACACGCATGCGCGCAACCGATAGCTCATCGGAAGAATAGGCGATAGCATATATATGCCTTTCAAACCACTTCTCTTAACCTGGTTTCGAACATTGTTCGCAAGATACTAATCTCGGCGACGGCGCTGATAGCAGACTTACATAAAAATACTTGAGAAGAAAAACTCCCACCTCCCCTCGCGGGAACCCATGTGTAGATGCGACGCATAGGGGGTTCCGTTGTTGTTTCCGTTAGGTTGATTCTCCCATCGCGTAAAACGTGCCGTGAACCCCCTGCCGCGGCTATGACGCAACGTGCCGTGGCTATGACGCAACACAATCCAACACAATCCACTTTAATCCAATCGAATCCAATCCAAGCCAATCCAATCCAATCGAATCCAATCCAATGCCCCTCGCGAGAGAGTGTTCGCTATCGGAGAGGAGAGGGGGTGAGCGGCGGAGAGCGCAGCTGGCGCGGCGAGGAGAATGGGGGAGGGGCGGACAACGCCGACGACGACGCCGGAGGGACAAGGCGAATGAATCAGATGCTCTGCATCTAAAAATTGTCACTGCAGGGGTATAGCGCCGCTTCTCGCTCTGCTACGTTTTTCCCCCTGGAAGACCAACTAACGAGGAATTCCAGCGGCCCCCTGGAATGAGGAGGCCTTAGCCAAAAGGGCAAATAAAATTTTCTCTCTCTCTCTCTCTCTCTCTCTCTCTCTCTCTCTCTCCAGCTAGCAGCTCGTGTGCGGGAGACGCTGCCAGATGTGCCTCGCTACCAGCGCCATAGCTGAGACCAGTATGCCGCGAACAATGCTCTTTGCCACATTGAAAGAAGCGGTTTGAGAGGTATAGATGGGTTGTCACCGTCGGCAGCATAGAGTTTCATATTAGTTAGAAACTCTATGGTCGGCAGGCGCGCATATATGCGTGTTCAGCTCGTTTCGTTTACCGCTGGTGCGGCTACACGGCACTGCTATATGTGGCTCGGCCACTGCTCCCTTGTTCCAATTGCCTCTGACGGCACCTGTACACTAAGAGATTTCGTTCACTTGCAGGTAGATCGAATTTGAGTAAACTTTCGCAGTCAGACGTATTTCAAGTTTTGGCTCTATATTAGCTGCTCGAAACTGGTTTCGCTGTGTAAACCATATTTTACAGAGGCTGGTAGACAGGTGCACATACTTTTTTTGCACTATTTGCCATAGCAACGAATAATAGTACACTGTATCGCAAAGTTTTTTTCTTCTTTCTGCAAAAATAAGGGTCACAAGGAGACCGCACGCGCTTTACTCTTTGTTTGGCTTCATCACAAAAGAAGGCATTCAGGAATTTCCTTCCCACCCTGATCTCCCATCATCCCTTCCTTCCCGTTCTACTTCCAAACGCGGGTCCGAGGCTTCGGGGAATGCAAAAAGGCTTCCCGTGTCATTTTTGTTGTTGTTGTTATGTGTGCCCATCATTACGTTCCCCCTGTAGGGGAATTTTATATGTTATGGAAAAAAAGAGAAAAATTCAGCAACTACTCTTTTATATTATTTATATATTTGTGTTCTTTATATTCATCCATTTATTTATATTTATTCCTTTGTATTATTTATTTGCATTTGAATTGCTTTATTTATGTGATATTATATTTTATATTCCTTGTCAAAATTTCAGACACCCTCCAGAGAAAAATCCGGGGTGTGCAAAGCCCTGTCCGCAATATTCCAGTTTCGCGAGAACATTGGTGTATACCTCCCCTTCACACTGCACTGGGGGAAGGGGGGGGGAAGGGGGGGGGGACTTTTGGCATTCAAGATTGCCTGGCATCTATCTTCCGTCACAAGCAATGCGTCGAGGCTACGCGACTTCGACGTCTGCTGCCATCACGAAAGGCAATTTCAATGCCACTGCTTAAACACAAAAATAAAGAGAACAACCGGAGGGTTATATGGAGGGCGGCTACTATCCCTGAGAAGTAATCCCGATATACTTTGTAAATTTTACGTTCCCAAATTATTGTTTGTTAATGTATTTTTTAAATTTTTGGTTTAAATTTGACGGAAAGATGAATAGGAAGATACGAGGGGGAGTAAAGGTGGAGGAGATACAAAACTGAAGTGAAAAGGGAGAATGGGAGCGTAGGAGTGAGAGAGAGAGTAGGAAAAGGGGGATGCGAGATAAAAAGGGAGGGAGGGGAATAGGAATGATAGAGGAAGGGGACAGAGCGCGGGGTATTGAAGGGGTAGTGGAGAATGGGAGCTTAGTGGGGTAGGACCGGAGGGGGGAGGAACTTGGAAGGCCGGCGAAAGTAGTCAAGGCAGGAGAGGACGACGTGAGGGGTGGGAGTTAGAGGGAAAGAGTAGCCTGAGTAGGACGCCTTACGTGACAGGGGCAGCCCAAGCGCTACAGTCTTCACTACGAGCTCTTTTACTCGTCGTTTTTTCCTCCCTCTG
Source organism: Haemaphysalis longicornis (assembly GCF_048455015.1). Taxonomy (NCBI): domain Eukaryota; kingdom Metazoa; phylum Arthropoda; class Arachnida; order Ixodida; family Ixodidae; genus Haemaphysalis; species Haemaphysalis longicornis. Next base: position 71,739,651 of record NW_027526422.1, on the reverse strand, counting down.
TCCTCTCTTACTTCTCCCAATTGTGCTACCCGACAGATGTTAGCGCTCATAAAGGATATGAATTCCATTCAGCGTCTTCTTAACTTTAGGAGGAAAGAAAAGCTTAATTTAATCTCCCACTCCGACTCAAGGACTCGTACCATTGCTTTTCAGAGGTTACCTATAATTAGGTCTATCCAGTATTGCCTCTACTAAATCTGACTTCTGTTTTAAATTTCAGCGCGAATAGCCTAGCGGTTCGAAACACTGTTCGCGTGGCCTCCGCGATCGGCTGGCGCGCCGCCGGCAGCCGATCGCGGAGGCCACGACTGTTCGAAACGTCATGCGCCGAAGCGCCCATGGAGGGCGCAAAGATCGCTACACTTCACGGGGATCCCATTTCCCCCTGTTTGCCTCACTTCTGGCACCCCGTTCTGATCGACATATGTGTCTAGTACCTGTTACTTAGCGCTGCTAAAAATGGCGCCGGCGTGGCAAGAAGTTGATCATGCTCGAATAGAGAAACGCTGTGAACTAGTGTTAAGCGGAGCGACAATCTCGAAAAGGATCGAGGAAGAGGCTTTCGACGATTCGCTCTTCACCCTCTTCCACCTCAACTTTCTAGAGATAAGCCACACGTGCTTGACGTCGATGCCCCCCGGCATCGCGCGTCTCGTCAACCTCACCCGGCTTGTCTTGAGTGCCAACCAACTGTCGATGTTGCCTCCCGACATGGGCAAGCTCAGGAAGCTCAAGTTCCTCGACGCTTCCAGGAACGCCATCGAGGAGCTGCCCGTCGAGTTGTCCAACCTGACGGAACTGCAGTGCCTCAACGTCAGCAACAACAAGCTGTCGAGCATCCCCGACGAGTTTAGCAAGCTGTCGCGGCTGATCGTGCTCAACTTCTCTCACAACGATATCGTGGAATTCCCTTCGTTCCTCTCCGGAGAAGCCAAGTTCGAGAACATGTCGGAGGTAGTGGCCAGCAACAACCGTATCGAAACGTTGCCCGGCAAGTTGTCGCACACGCTGCCGTCGATAAAGTTGCTCGACGTAGCCGGCAACCAGCTCAAGCAGGTGCCGGGGGAGTTGGGTGACATCGGAAAGCTGAAGGAGATACAGCTGAAGGAAAACCCGCTGAGTGACAAGCGTCTGAAGAAGCTGGTCGAGCAGTGTCATTACAAGCAGGTTCTCGAATACATCAAGAGCCATGGTCCGCGGGACACCTCTGCGCAGAGTCACGACAAGTCGGGCTCTGCAAAGAAAGGAGGAAAGAAGAAAGGGCCCGTCATAGCCAGCGGCGTCCAGGAGGTGAGTGTTAAAAGTGCTACTGACGCCTACCTCGGAGCCGCAACTTATCATGGTGATAGGTAACATATAATGGCGTTTCAACCCAAGCTTAACCCTTCGTGGTCCGAAACTTTTTACCCACTTTCCGGCTGTCCTGGTCCGAAACTATTTTGCCAGTTTCTGGCGCCGTGAAGAAAAACACAAACTGCCCAAGAAATACTCACAGGATATTTATTTTTTCTCTTGAATTCTGCATGCAACTCCTTCACCGATATTTGAGCACTCGCTTCTGCCGAATCACTGTCTGATGGAGGCGCGTAATTCTCTTTCTCACTAAAGTCATCACCGCTTTTGCTAAATGCACCACCGTAAAACGCACGCGGTGAAGAAGCGGCCACGCTTTTCAGCGAACAGCGTGCTAGTGAGAATGCTCTGGTATTTAGAAGTCCTGTGCTGAACATTTTTCTGCGCCCTAGTGCAAAAAAAAAAGTAAGCTTCAACTAACAAAGTTCACTTATCACTTGAAAGACGGTGCATATACAAACAATGCGTGCATATCACCGTGACAAGAGCTGCGAAATTGAACCGCAAACGCCCTTGTTGGCCAGTGCCCAACACAAAACTGCTACGACCATGTCGCGTTGTCGGGCAGGACCCAACAATGGACCACGAAAGATTAAGAATGTCAGTATAAAAATCTGGGCTTCAGTTTTGCGGTGTACTGGACATTGTGTTAACTGATGCAGTGCACAATTACTTCCGTTACTTATTCTACCGAAGTATGCACTTACAGCCTATGTCAAATGTGTCACGTGTGCAAATGGAGCTCTCACACATGGGGTCCATTTCGAGGATTTGCCTGCACCTCGTGAACTAGTTCAGGTGGTGCAGATGAGTGCAGGGCGAGTTCACAACTTTATCTGCACTCCTGGCTAAGGAGATGCAGAAGTAGACAACGAGTGCAGGTCTGGTTCTGCTATTTATGTAGGATGTCATAGCCAGTTCTTAACTTCTGTGAACTGATTCAGTAGGTGCACGCCGAGTTGAAGGGACCCATGATTAGGAACCTCTCAGCGTGTGGGTTACTTGTAAATGTTAATGATCAACGTTTGTCGAAGCTACCATTTATTTACAGAACTGCCTAATTTGTGGCCGCAGCAAAGACTAAATTGAGAAATGAGGAAAGGACGCACTCATACAGCATTTTGTCCAGGGCTTTACTTATAAGAACGTTGCGCAGTTAAGTCCGGCACGAAGGGTGTTGTTCACAACTGGCTTCAGAGCCCTCGTTCGTAGATGTGCATCTACCACGACCTCTGTCTTGTGCCTCATTACAGAATGTTCGTGCGTTTATTCTTGTTTTTCTCCCTCTCCTGTCTGCACACAGCTTCAGAACGCGTTCGAAGTGCTTCAGCTGAACACGCAGAGCCCCACGGTGATCGTCAGTGACGCGGTGCAAGAAGTGAGGCCCTACATTGTCTGCTGCATCATGCGGAATGTCTACCTCGATCGGGACAACCGCCTGCGCAAGTTCCTAGCCTTGCAGGTAGCCCCTGTAGTTGATTCACATGTTTATCTTGAGTTCAAGGATGAACGAAGTGTCACTCATTTCTGCTTGGCAAATGTTAGCACGTGCTTTCGTGTACTGCGAAGCGGCGCTTAAGGATTCCGCGGCACACAGCTAGAATTGAACATAATTTCGCCAAGTATAGACGGGTTGGTTCTTCAGATTAAAATTAGCGTGCTACATGCTGAAGTGTCGGTTGTGCTGTGATGCAGAGTTCAGGATTAACCAGTGTCTGCATTATATGTACCTGATACCCGTGCTACGCGAGCGTTTCGAAGGCCTTCGAGTCGAATGTCATTTGACTCAATGACACCTTTGAGCTGCTACACGGTGTTTTTCAAAGGCCTTTGGTTGAAATGCAACTTGAGTCAAAGGAGCACCCACAACGACCTTCGAAGTTCTCAAAGGCCTTTGAAACGCGAACACTCGTACTCTCTGGTGCAGTTTCTGCATGCCGTAATCACAAAAACAGTTGTTTACGAGTAAAACTTGGTGTTTGAAGTGCACGATCTTCATAATTTTTACTTTTGTTCTCTATCACTCACTTAACGATTACAAGGTAACTTAGTACGGTCACATCTCGCGGTGAGAAAAAAAAAAAACTGGCTCCTTCGTGCATGTTTTTTGCGCGCCTATAGATGGTGATCAATTTAATCACTAATAATTTTTTTTTTGTATTTTAACTCAAATGAAATTTTTGTCAAGAACGAAATGGCAGCAGTGGTGGCACCAAAACATGGCGGCCGAACGCGGAAACTGACTGCCTTTGAGAATTGTCGTGTAGATCGGCGGAACTCCTTCCAGTTCAAATGCCATTTGTAATTGCGAAGGCCATTAGACTGAAATGTCCATTCAAACGCTCGTGTAGCCCAGGTATGACTGTTGTTGTTATAGTGAAATGATATTGGGTAATGAAATAATGAATAGTATATGTGGAGCATGTGCTGTACTCACTGTTGAATTAGTTATGCTTCAAGGATGAGATTGCACATTCGGTGCAGTAATGTGTGCCAGAATTGTTCATTGCAAATCTGCAGGATTTAATGGTGTCACTAGGTGTAGCCAATGCAGTGCATTCTATTCTGTGGGTTTGCCTCACCACAAGGGCAGCACGACGTTAGCAAATGTCTTGAAAGATGTCTTTGTGGTACAGAGAAAAATCTGAGTATTTTTAAATGTTTCTTGAAGATTTCATTGTGTACAGTATACAATGTAGTCGACCGCCAGAATTCGGCGAAAATATTATAGCAATCCAGAAAAATGACACTTTTACAGCCCGTTCTACAGGGTGAGAATTTCGCCTGTGAATTCGCAGATGCGGCGCCGCTCGTGCGGCAACACGATTTATTTTCCTATTGTCACTGCTGCGACAAATTGCCAAAAGCCAAGTGGTGTTCACAGGAGAAGTTCGACTGTTCTAAACATTTGGCAATTTGCCACAGCCACAAAAATAGATCATTTTGCCGCACAAGTGGCACCGCATTTGCCAATTCGCACCATGTAGAACAGGCTTAAGATATATAATAGTCCTTTGCTGGCTGTGTAGGAAACACTGTTGGATTTTGATTTATTTGTGTCGTGGTTTCTTTCTTTCCAGAACAAGTTGCATGATACCATCTGTGGGAAGCGATCTGAGGCCACCATCGCAACTCACGACCTTGCCAAGATCACGGGCAATGTCTACTATGATGCTATTGAACCTGACAAGCTGAAGGTTAGTGACGTGTTATTAGCTGGTTTAACTCACATAGTAGTTATGTCACTTCATCCTGCACATATTGTGTTTTGTTTTGTGAAACAAGCAGTAGTAACCACTATGAAAAACCGCCGTGTGCGCACAGCTTTCATCTGCAGTTAGGTATGCGTGTATTTGTGCAGCAAGCTTATCTCCAACAACGGGTTTGACGTTAGCCAATCAAAATTCTCGTTTAGTCTTAAGAGTGGTGCAGTTGTTTCTTTTTTTAGTTACTTCAGGCGAATGCAGAAGTACGAAAAGCTTTGTTATCTGTGTAGATAAATGTTCTGCACAGGATCCTTATAACATCATGTGTCAGCACTTCAAGTGCTGCAACTGTGACCAGTTGTGCTGGGCATGTTATCATCACAGATGTATGCATTCTCGTTACTCAGAACTAATTAAGGCCGGAAAACTAGCAGGCATTTGTTAACGTTGTGCAAAAATAGTAAGTGCTAATGTTTTAATCCTCATTCTCGAGACTAGCAAGCATTCGTTAACATTGTACAAAAATAGTAAGTGCTAGTGTTTTAATCCTCATTCTCGAGACTAGCAAACATTCGTTAACATTGTACAAAAACAGTAAGTGCTAATGTTTTAATCCTCATTCTCGGGACTAGCAAGCATTCGTTAACGTTGTACAAAAACAGTAAAACAGTAAGTGCTAATGTTTTAATATGTTTTAATCCTCATGCTCGAGACTAGCAAGCATTCGTTAACGTTGTACAAAAACAGTAAAACAGTAAGTGCTAATGTTTTAATCCTCATTGTCGAGACTGCCTGTAATTTCTTGTGCATTCTACTCAAGCAATGACAGTGTTTCTTCCGACTTTTCCTAGCGTAAATATACATTGGCGAAGCCACCCTTTTTTTGAAAGGGTGCATTGAAAACACGCATGGTCTTTATAATGGTTCATACTACAAAGTGCGCGTTATGACATGTGATACAGCTCTAATGGACAGTGTGGGGAACGAGACCAGGTATCGGTACATTGAGCATCGTTCTTGATTCGGGGCCATTGCACAAGCTGACGCCAGTCGTTGTTGTACCTTTCAGCTGGTGCCGCTGGGGAAGACTCAGCAGATGAGCGGCAAGGAGCTGTACAAGCAGATGACAGAAGAGGCGGACGCCTTGCGCAAGGAGAAGAAGCGCAGCACCTACCCAGGCATCTACAAGTGAGTGTCCGATTTATTACGGCGCCAAGTTCGTTGTTACGAGTGAGTGGCATGTGGAACGCTTCTGTTGCCAATTAGTCTCACTTCTTTTTCTCGCTTGTTTCTTGGCATTACCGTGGCATAGATGAACAAGGAAACAAGGTGTTTAACTGCTCTTTCCTTTTTTTTTTTCCAGGTATCTGTACCTGCTCAAGGACAAGACCCTGTATCCATACCTGCGTGACCAGTCCAAGCTGGTCATCTCCTTCCCTCCAATGACGAACAGCGATGGAACCAGGGTGGGTCCTTTGCTGTGTGCACACGTGCTGTCCGAGAACACGCAGTGTGCACCCCACCACTTTGCATGAGGACAGAGAATTATACTTTTTTTTTTACAGCAGTAGCGCTAAATGCAGGAGGCTGTTGTTTTCACGACCTTGCCTGCTGGACGGCATGTCTGACAAACACGCATGCCTGCTTGTCAGTGTGCCTGGTGCTCCCTATCGCTCGCAGCAATCGACGTAAACTTGAAAGAATTCACTACCCAACACTGTAGGCAAGTGCAGCGGTGTCCAAGAGAATTCCCCTGAAGGGATGGGACAGCCCCAGGCATCTCACCAGAGCTCCATAGATCTGTGCAGCAGTCAACACAACTGAACACTGCAAATCTGTGCAGATGCCTTTTGTGAGGCAGGAAGGTCCCTTATCAGTATTTAGCCCATTTTCAAGTTCCTGCACATGCATGGATGGATACTGGATGGATCACATGGATGGATCATCCATACATGCATGGATCACTGCCGTTTTGACAACAAAAAAATCATACACCCCTCCGTCTAATGGCGACGATGGTTGTGTGCGAAGATTTCTTGTGAGGGATTCCTTGGTTATCGTGTGAGTTTGGACTTTGACTCACACGCAGTTTGGGCCTTTGATCGCAGCGGCTTTGACTTTGACCCTTCGCCGTTTGCTTTCACACAAAGAAAGCTTCGTATTCAACTACTGTATTGCAGTCGTTAAACGGGGGGTGCATGATTTTTCTGTCTCGTTTTGTACGTCCATGCAGTGCCCCTCTCCAAATCTAAACTGCTTTGATTGTGCTGGAGTGGAGCAATCGGATAGACGTTGGCTTCACAATGTGAAGGAACCAGGTTCGATTCTAACCGAGGGAAGCATTTTTTTTTTTGCACTTCCCCCACGATCATCGCCATCGTGAGAGATAGTTGACTTTCCTGCAATGTGTTCTCGGCGTGACATATGCCATCAGTGAGACGCAGAAAGCTTCGCTTTAATAAAACACAACTCCTGGTACAGTTAAACCTGGATGTAACGAAGTTGGCAAAAATTCGCAATTTTTCGTTCTATGCGGGTTTCGAGTTAGGGCTGGCGTGATTGAAGCAGAAACGAAACCAAAATGCTAGATATCAGTGACGGTGAACTCGCCCATCAGGAATTTATTTCACAGTGAAATAAAACTGCATCACTTCCACCTGCTGCTTTTCCACGAGCTTAGCCACTACACAGCACTCCATAGAAGCAAAGTGACATACTGCTGTATTCGCAAACGTAACCGAAGTATCACTTTTGCTTTCGACACTTTTTGGCGTTTTAGTATGTTTTAAGGACCAAAGATGTGCTGGAGTGACGCCTTCTTGCGAATTTGACGCTTTTTTTAAGCTCAAAATTGGTGAGAGGGTAAGAGCTGGGATACTGTACCTGGCGGCGGCGTTCTTTTTTCTCACTGCCGCATTCAAAATGCGAGCTTGTCTTTGGAAAGACAAAAAAATGTTCTTTTCTGGCAGCAGAAATCATCGCCGCTGAACTGACCCCACTGATACCAGTGGAGACGCGCGACTACACACCCCAACAGGCAGGCCTAGCACCTAACTGACACAGCACTCGCACGTGGAAATGCGTGGTAGGTTGCGGCGTGGGAAAAATCCGCCAAATTAGTGCATTTCTCCAGCCGATTTTCCAGGAAAAGTGCAAAAAACACTGGCTCATCAGCATAGCGAGATTGTTGCATGCAGGTTAACCGTCGCAACGCCTTCGTAACATAGAGTTAGCAAAAACATGGGTTTTAGTAGGGCTGGCAATGGGGAATGGAAAAACTTCGTTCCATTCGAAATCCAGGAATTCGTTGCATAGAGGTTCGGTATACATCCAGGTTTAACTGTACTGTGGATTAAGCCCAAATCCTGCAGGTTCCAAAGAGGCAATCATACCAACTCAACTCTTTTGCTGATAAAGAACTGTATCGCAAGTAGTGGAGGCATGTGAATAGTTTATGACAGTTTGGAGTTTGCCTCAAATGGAGCCAGAAACATCAAGAAATACTGGCCATTGCTGGATGAGTCTCACAGGTGAGGCCTACACCAGTTTGCATCACATAGTACCTGTATAAGGGTACTTACTACATAGGGTATAGGGTACATCACATAGAAGCTTTGTAAGGGTACCTGTATAAAGGGTCAGGACATGTGGGCCACTCAGGTGCACAACCGCAGCAATGTGACACTTCCACACAAGGCCTGATTAGCCACGGATTACTAAAAGCTTCATAAGCCTTGCTAGGGGTGACGGCTTGCTCGTATGCTGTCTTGCTTGATCTCAGCATGAAGGACTTTTTAGGCCCCTGGAACAGCAAAGAGAGTGCAGTGCGGCGTTTTAACGCTCTTGTGTGTTTTCTTGAGACTTTGGAATAGAGAGAGAGAGAGAGAGAGAGAGAGAGAGTGGCTGAAAAAAGAAAAACAAGAAACATGCACAAACAAAAAACAAACGCTGCAAAAGCTTCTCAAACCAGCAAAATGCTGCAAGAAATACCCATCGCTGATTTCCCAAGCCAACGCCGCCTGTATAAACAGTGCCTAACGCGTGAGCGAAAAATGGCCAAACAGCCACTCTCCTGTTGCTCTCTCCTACCCTTCCCCGCTCCGTAGCCTTCCAGCGTGCTTTCGTGTCCGCCAGCCAGCGCCGCTTCTCGGAAACTATGCAAAATACTGCAAAGTTTGTTCAGCGTTCCCGAGGCGGCGCTCCTACGCCTTCTTGTTTTCAATCATGCCTGTCTGTCTTGGTCTGCCACTGATAAAACTTCCTTTGTTACGAATCAAAAGCCCTTGCGCTGCCGCAGGCTGATGCCGGCTTTGCGCGCTTATCTACTCGGATCACAGGCCCTGACATTTTCTGAGTGGGGCATCCCACCTCTATCCCCTCCGCATTTAGGTATTGTTTTGACCCCCCTGTTCGCACTCCGCATTCGTACGCACTTCTAAAATTGAGGAGTGTACTGTAGAAGCGCCCGGACAGCGTGGCGGGATCGCAGCTGCTTATCCTTTTCTTTCCTATAATTTTCTGAAGTTTACAAGCACGTGATGTTATTGGAAAGTAATCGTAGAAGTGAGCGCCGGAACAAAAAACGTGAACGCAATTTTTTCTTCTCTAAATACTACAGAAAGAAAAATATCAGTAAAATAATGGCTGCCCCATCCGAAAATATCGTTTTTCTGTTAGCTACCCGACAATCAGAATGTTCTTACACTATTTCAGTCCGTCTCCGTCTTTATATTTGGAAAAATGCAGCAAGTATGAAGCGAGCGACACGTAGAACGAGATCCCCAGTGCGCCACAGAACTAGCGCCCCGTCACGGCTAAGATGTAAGCGAAACGGCCCTTGAAGCCCAACAGGCAAGCTGACAGACACACGTCGTAGAAGTGGGTGCAGCGTTCGCGACTCACGAGCAGTGACGTAAGGCGAGATGTCCGCCGGCACGCGCCACATAGCGGATCAGTGCCTGAACTAAGCGTACCTACCCTTCCCATTGAAAAGCGCGCGACGCGTCAGGCAATGTTAATACAGGCGGCGTTGCCCAAGCTTTCCGATAAGCCTCCGAGCAGTAAGACTAGACAAGACACGCTAGAATTTTTTTTCTGTATATGCGTGTGTGTTCGTCCGATGGTTTTTCATCTTTTTTTCCTTCTTTCTATCATTAATATTTGTTTTAGCATTTAACCTACGTTACATGTTCACCAACCATCTGAGTTGCCCCCCCCCCCCCTCTCTCTCTCTCTCTCTCTCTCTCTCTCTCTCTCTCTCTCTCTCTCTCTCTCTCTCTCTCTCTCTCTCTCTCTCACACACACACAGACACACACAGACAGAGAGAGAGAGAGGGAGGGGGGAGGGGGAGGGGGTGTTCATTCGTGCAACTTCGGTTACGACTTTTTGAAGGAAAAGTTCAGCTTTTGTTTGATTTTTCTTCCCCCTCCAGATCTCCGAGGAGACGCGAGACATCTTTGCGGAGGTGACTGGCAACAACCTCCCCTTCTGCAAGAAGGTCATGGATGCTTTGCTGGGCGAGAGCCTTCAGCTCGGACTTGGTAGCGAGGATCCGGTGCCGACGGACCCGGCCAGTGTGGGCGAGGGAACCTGCCTCAAACTCCAGGTGGAGAAGGTCAAGGTCGTCGACAAGGACGGCAATCTCCGTGTGGTGTACCCCTCGAAAACCGACCTGGTTTGTCCGGGGGTCTCGGTGGAGCAGCGGCCTGACTAAGCGGGAGTCCTTCACTTATCTTCGCCGGCCAGACCAAGAGAAAACAAACAGAAAAAATTGTCGTCGTAAGCTCGTTGGCTGTAAGAAGTTGCCTGCTTGCCAGCGAGCAAACGTTACCTCGCTTGGCTCGTTTCTGTGTTGCCAAACCACTTAGAAACGTTTAGGCCGTTGGTCAAAGCAAGCAGCTTTGTTTAAGGGAATTGAGGGCATCTGCGCTCGATGTGCCGATTGTGCAAGCCAAATGTTCTGCTTGTTAACGTCGCTTGTTAACCCTAAACCGGTGGATGACATTTGCATCGTTGTTTAAATTATGCTTTTCTTAATTTTTCAGCAACGAGATTTTAATTTTTTTTTTTTTCGTTACGTGTGTTGCATGGTGGTCCTCCAGGCATGTACCCTGAAAAGGGCTCCCAGCTACGGTGCGGTTGTCTCATCGAGATTAAAATCTGAATGTTAATAAGTGAAAAAATTCAAAATGTCAACTCGCCTTGTGCCGTACGTAGTTTTCGGTGCTGAACGCACAACCCGAGTGGCAAACCACAGCTTTTTGTGGTAAGTGTGGTGTGATTTCTGTTCAGGACTGTGATGTTTGCGTTCCACTGAGAAACTGACTTTTTGCCAGGCTGCTGGACTTTACGCACAACAATTAAGTCAAATCGTCGGTAAATGAACACACTGCTCTTGTTACACCATCCAGCACTTGCCTTACTGCTTGGCGGCTTATCGGAAAGCTTGGGAATTCAGCAATGGGTATTTATTGAAGCATTTTGCTGGTTTGAGAAGCTTTTGCAGCCTTTCTTTTTGTTTGTAGATGTTTCATGTGTTTTTCTGTTTTTCTTTTGCGTGTGAGGTGCACTCTATTTATGGGTACAGATTGCTAACGCTTGTGGAGTGTCCGCTTGGTAAAAATAAGACGAACTGCATGTTTCAACTGCTGTGCAACGTATCCCGTAAGGCTTGGTAAGGCTGGGCACATTAATCCCAATTTTCATTACACATTTATTTGTGAAATTTTCAGGGTGCTTGAGCGAGATTGAGATTTTTTTTTGCCATCTTATTGAAAGTAACATTTTGCATTGCTTTGCTTCACATCTCCGGTGTTTTTCAGAATCTTTCTTGAACTTTCATCATGCTTTTCTTTTGTGAGTGGTGGAAAAAGAAAAAGTGGGAAAAAATTGGCTGTGTACTCAATTGTGTTGGTATCCATGGCCTTACAACTTAGTCTATATAGAAGCCAGATTCTAATGTTGATAAGCACACAGGGTAAGTTTGTTTGCCAAGCTATGCACCGCATCTTTTCTTGAGACGTACAATTTTTGCTGCAAAGGCACAATTACTCTATTTCTGCTGGTTTTGCGGAGAATTCGTGGAACGTCCCTATTTTCCGGCGTGTAATTCACTAGCACATAAGTTGATGTGCAGCAGAGAGAGGTGCCGACACGAAATTTGATGGTGCGACGCTAAGCCTAACATCACGTTTTGAGGTGTAATGTAGTCAACCGCTACCCAGCTCGACTTGAAGTGAGTGTGACATTACTTGGCATGTAATAAGGCTCAACTTGAAGGTTACCTAATGTTAAGCTTAAACATTGGGCCTAACTAGAGGTCTAGTGTCAATCGGTCACCCATGGAAAAAAGCACTCGTAACTGTTGATGTTGCAAGACAAAGCGAAACATTAGGCCTAAGCCGGTGCATACCAGACAGTTGCTGCTGTTGGTCAAGCAATGTGATATGCCACCACAAGATATCACATAGTAGCAGTGGTGTGTTGTGCAATGCTTTATATGCGCGGTGAGGGCTGGCAATGCAGCCAACAGTTATTGAATTACCGAATCAATCGATCATTTACTTTAAGCACAAGCACTCGGAGGGCCAACCACTAGAAATCTCTGGTGATACTCAGAGTACTGTGCGAGTGCTCTGAAGACTACACTTGGTAGCATGTACCCACTTTGCAAGGGCAACATTTTAAAAGCATGAATATATGTTGCTTTTGCTGGATAATCTGTAGTTGGCACAGTCAAACCGCCTGCCAATTTTGTGGTACCTAATTTGGTTACAGCTTGTGACTGGGGTTATTGAAATCTAGGGGCATTACCCAGTGTTACCCAATGGGCCCGCCTATTTTATGTGCACTGCCGAGCGTGTTACAGCGCCTTACCACTGGCAAAAAGGGAATAGAAAGTGTAGGTAATTTATTGAAAGTTGCAGGAGGCAATCAGCCTTTCTGCATTCACAGTTTGCTGCTAAATGAACAATAAAGATGTTTTTCTGCACTTGTTTGTTGAGAGGTTGGTTACATGTTTGGACGGGATTTTGTCAACTCGATTGTGTGTCAAAGGTCCGTGGTGGCTTTTGCTACATTGTAGGCGTGCATTGCTGCCTGGTTGTGCCATTTGAGTAGGGGACGGTCAGAGGACGTCACACACACATGGCAGAGTGCAACTGCAAAATTGATGTTTGACAGTAGCTCACCAACATAACACCAGGTGGGTTAAATTTTATCATATCAACTACTGAAACCGAATGGCTCTCGTTCACGGAGCAAGAATATGTACAGGAGGCAAAACGGCCCATTGTGGCAGGTGTGGACGAGCGACCAGGCAATGTCGCAGTGAAAACCAGTGTTGGCTACAATGCTTCATAGCTGTGGCAGCGAAGGAGAAAGTCGTGGCATCTGATGGGCGAAATGATAGTGGCTATAATTCGCTCGGCGCTGCGCAGTGAAATGCTGATCGTGGCGGCTGCGCAGCTTCTCCTGCCACAGATGCCGCTAGTTTAACACTGGCCAAGCGCTTGTGACATTTTTTGGCTGCGCTAGGAAGCGTCGTTTCCCCTCCTGTTTTGTTTTTGCTTTGTACTCTTGTTGAAGGCTCATTTCGGCTCACCGTACTACCTTAAAGGGGCCATCAAGACGAAATCCAAGTTGGGTTCATTTTTTATTGAAGACTGCTTTGTCATCGGGACAAAGCAGTCTTTTAAGTGCAGAGCACTTTAGGCGCTTGCCTTGTCGTCATAGCTTGCTCGCTGGACCCAAGTAGAGCCACACGGCATTCCGTCGTAGCCGCTGTCATCGCGGCATAACCCAGAGGCTTCGAAAGCCAAGCGGTTTATATAGTGATAAGTGTTTGAAACTCGTGAACCACTGGCACTTGTCATACATCTCCCCGTTGTGTAGCGCAAAGAAAACTGTAGGTACATTTGAGGCAAAATATATGTAATTAGCCCGCAGCGCCCGCGTTAATTTGGTTAGGAACGCTCGTTGGGTTGGCTTTTGTGATAGTAAGCGAAAAAAAGTGGCAGTGCAACGCCGGCACGTGCGGGAGGAAAAGTAGGCACAAAAAGAACAGAACTCCCGCTGGCGCTGTTTCAGTCAGGGGGCGCGCGAGCACTATGGAGGCGGGATATTCAAATTGCCTTGGGTGGTAGCAGTGAGCAGATAACGGCGCTACAGCCCATTATGGCGAATCACTGCTCTGCACTTCCAACAGCTTTCACGTTGAATAAAACGGGTTTAATTTTCTTTTTTAGATTGCTTTGTCCCAATGACAATGATACCAATTTTATTGCAAACTTTGAACAAATAACGGAGATATTGAAGAAAACACATGAAGCAGTGGTGGCGCCCGAGACCCTTTCCGGCAATACCTCTACATCACAAAATCTTGTTTGTGCACTTGGCGGTTGCTGACTTAAGCCACCGCCAAAAAACATGACTGGGCAATTGGCCTCTAGTTTCATTCGATCGTGCCACTTCAACGCTAATGTGCAGCTAACACAGTGATAACCATGTCTTTAGTGCTGACACTTACTACATCACTGCAGCACAAAATTTAAAAGTTTTTAAATATTTCTTGCATGTCTGGAGTGGAGCTAAAGGTGTTACCGAAGGCTTTTTTTTTTTTTTTAATTTAACAAAGTTGTACTTCGTCTACAGGGCCCCTTTATGTAAGGGTGTTGAGCCGCAGTTTCCATGAAAAAGAATGTGTTAGCAGTGTCGCTGCCATGAACTAAACACGCAGGGAAAAGGCAGTGGAACCTTGATTATACGTCCCCCGGTTTTACGACAACCCGCTTTCTAAAATGGATCACTGCAGTCACGCAAACTCCCCATAGAGACACTGCATTAAAAACCCTGATTATACATACAACAATCGGGTGCACGCAGTCCGCTTCATACGACGGACGTTGGCGGAAATAAAACGGCGATTTTTTCACGTTTCACGCCGCCTCGTCCCAACCTTTATTTCTGAACACCCGGTTGGCGCTGCTTATTGTGCAAAGGTACACAGTTTGCGGCGGGTCTGACCACTAGACTCAAGGAAGCAGGCTGGTACTGTTACGGTCGTTTCTTTCCTGTCTCTATCACTCTTACCACCTGATCTCTGCTTATCATTGTCTTTAAAGGCTGCGTTGTCACTTTGCTCCTTTTCTTCCCACCTTTCCTTCTATCGCCGCCTTGTACTATCATCTGTTTCACTTCCCTTTACATTGCCACTATAAATAAGTTGCGGCCTCTGCAGTTTAACGCTCTCGCCTTTCTTTCCCCCCTCAATTTTCTAGATGGCGTCAGCCTTCCCAGCATACCCTGCACGTGCGCTAGGCACATGGCTGGCAGGCTAGCACAGACGCAGTGCCACGGGGGGGGGGGGGGTACAAATTAGTAACTCGGGATTGCAGTTATGGGTTTGCAAATTGTGCGAGAACGCGCTAAATAACTTAAATACATTCTTAGCCCACCTATCGTGTGAGACTGTCTAATAGAGCGGCATTTACTCCTACCCCAATCGTACGGTACCCCAGTTACACAACGCTTTCGGGCGGTCCCTTAAAGTTGTATTATCGGGGTTCCACTGTACATTTAGAACAGATAACTAGGCAGTCTTTTGGCCAGCTAGCCAACATAAACCTGAAACGTTACGTTTACACTATGGAAAAAGTGATGAAATACATTCAGCAGAGGACCTAAATGAGTTCCCAGCTCTTTTGAAGGCTGCAAGTTTTTTTTTTGTTCTCTTAAAGGAAAAGCTCGTAACTGCCACCAATTTTCTCATCACTATCAACTTTGAGAAGTTTAGGGGAAATGATTTGCAGTCAGCCTCATGGGTTATATTCACAGTGGCTGTCAATTACGTGGTGCCACTTCTGGCAAGCTCGGTGCATCACGGAACATTTCGCTAACAAGAGGCCGCTTGAATGAACACAAAACAAGCCCCACATGCAAAATACAATAGACTCGTGATAATTCAAACATTCGGTTAGTTCAACCAAATTTCATAATTTTGGTTGGCCTGCTATGTTTTCAATGTATTTTCAAGCCGCTTAATTCAAACTGCTGCATTGCGTAAATTCGGTTAATTCGCACTTTTTGCTTGTCCTTGCCGAAAAATATCTGTATTGGCCACTTCTAGTTGCACAATTGCATCCTTTCAGCTTGCTTCTGGCATTCACAAGTTCTTGGCCAGAGGCTGAAAGCATAACACTCTCGCCATGAACTGGCTGCGTTTGCTGGCATCGAAAGCCTTGTTTTGAACTCTCATGCAAAGGCAAAGCGGCCATCGATTCGCGATTCATTCAAAGCATAAATAAAACAATAGAATAGTATTGTTTTTGAATATCGTATTGTTAAACATATGTGAATGTCTCATTACAACACTAGTTAGCATGTTGTCCCGAGTCATATGTAGGAGAACTTCCAATAATTCAAAGAAAATCCTGGGGTCCCTTAGAGTTCGAATTATCGCCAGTCTACTGTATGTGCTTTTGTACTGAATTTAGCACTCAATCTAGCCCAGTTTGCTTGATTTAGTGCATTTGGCAAATGATGTTCTTTTTTCCCAAACATGGAGCTTAGTTTCAGAGATTAGCATGCTTTCCCGCATGGAGGAAAGAAATCATTAGGTCATTACGACAAAGGAAGGTACTGGTGATAAACAACTACGAGAAAGCTTCAAAAATGTAGTTTATTGTCTCTTCACGCCCTGGCGACAGTTGCAACACAGCACAAAGCTTGCATACAGTTCTTCTGCTTACTCTGAAACACATCATTGGGACATACACACTTAGTGTAGGAGTTGTGCGGCAGTCCTCTGAAAGGGGTTTGCAAAGAGCACACCAATAATGAATTTCTCAAATAGTGAGGACTAGCAGATCAAACGTGAAAATATTTTGAGGCTTACTGTATATCTAATAAGCAACAGAACACCTTTTCAGGCACTTTCTGCCTTTTCTATGAACTCTCCCATTGTGGCAGTGTAGAATCACTTTGCACACTTGAAAATAAGTGGGGCAGCACCTAATATGTCTCCACGTTCCGCATATTTAATGCATTAAAGGCATTAAGTGACCACATGCATACTTTTTCAATAGAAGTTAGAATTCTGCAAGGAAGCATTCAATAGTTTAGGATTCGCGAAATGCTCCAATGTACCCACAAAGAAGAAAGGTATGTCAAGTATATCTGCATGAACAGCTGTATTTGACCATGTGCTAAATTATCCCAAGAATTTACACGCTCCAAACTGTATCAGTAGAGCAGACAAACTACACATCCTGTGAAACACTGATCAACAATGCCCACTTTTTACCCCGTACCTATTCGAGACAATAACCACGTACACACTGCTTTGAGGTGGGAGAAATTACAGCCGTAAGGTTTGCGCTCTGGCTGCACAGAACGCTTTCATTTCAAAACACACCGCGGATGGCAGTGTGCGAGTACAGCTACAACAATGGTACCTTTGCAAAAAGCATGACTTCGCTCAAGGAACAGCAGACAAACACAGTGTATGGACACAATAAAAGCATGCACACTTGCCGCGCTGCACCCACTCCATGCCGTGACAAACGAAACTCCGCTTCTTAAATGGCGGGAACTTCAAATGAGTGAACGGTAAGGGTTGAACATTTTTTAAAGCGTATTCGCATACACACGATGAACAAACATGTTTAGCTGCCCTGTGCTGTATGTGTAAAGTTTAAGGGATGCGCTGACAAAGGAATAGACGACTGATGCTCAATGGCTCCGTGGAAGCGATTGTAAAGCTGGCTGCTGTATAGTGGCTGTGATTTTGGGTTTCCAAAACATCCTTTCACCTTGAGTCTGTCATTTGAAGGTGCTTGCTCTTTCAGGAAGGACAGAAGTAATGAACTGAGATGAAGGTGTCACACTTTAGGTTTTCCTACAAAAAATGTGCTAGGCCACTGTTGTTCCTGTTACTTCGAATTCAATATCCTGAGTGCGCCAACACAATTTGCTCAAACGGACTACGAGAGCGAATCAGAGCCACACATTCACAAATCTTGGACATGTTGGAGAGAATATTTTGGCTTGGTTGCTCGAAAAATAAAAATAACAAATGAGAGAGCATGCAACTGAATGAAGAACGAAAATACCCCAGCATACAACACAAATCTTTTTCTGAAAATCTCCACATGCACTACAAGTGTCCATATACACGCAGGAGACTGATGGGTTGAAGACGCTAGAAGTTCAAAGGGCTGGCAGTGCGATCTAGCGCTGCTAGACACTCGGATAGCAAATAATAGGTGTACGATAAACTTAGGAACATGTCATTTAGGCTGCAAGGGCCACAAGACTCAAATTTAACTGCCAACTCTATATATAGAGAAAAGGCCTGACAAAAATAAGAACGTGAACGCCTTATTAAGAAGAGCAGCATGTTAATTTGACAAGTGTAAAATATCTAAGAGGTTCACACTGAGCACACCAGCTACTAGTTCCAGGAAAATATTGTGCACACGTAAAATAAACAGTGCTTCTTCAATTGAACTGCTTATCTTATTTTTGCGTTTCATAATTCCAGAGTCATGTTATTTTGTAACACATTCTGCCAAAAATGTGTAAGAGTGAAACACACGTAAAACGCAAGTATATGGCCCCTTTTTGAACTACTTGGTTGCCATCAGACAACAATCCTAAGACGAGCCGAATACTGCGTCACAAAACAATTTCGAGGTTTCAATAACACCTCGCATGCAGTTATGGTCATAGTGTTCAATGGCAACACTTCAATTGATATATCTGCATCAGTGTTTGTGGTTGCTCCAGTGAACACAAGCGGCAAAGGAATGTTTCCGCTGCTTTGGGTGCAAGAAGCTCTCAGAGGATGAAAGGTATCCAAATGTGCCTTGTGCTTGGCAGCATTCTTTGGTGTTGGTGCCTTGCTTTATAACGTTTCACGACTAAAATGCCAAAGGATGTACAAGAACGTGTCTTTCCTTTTGTGTTGCACCTTATCCTTGGGTTGTAGTGCTGAAGGAAGCACGTTAGCATCCAAGCACTCGTTTACTCGGCCGTGCATCTATCCACAATAAGAACATCATTTCTTGGGATTTTTCACATCGACCACGCTACAAAACTGTTAGAAGCAGCGACTACGAAAATTCGACAATTTTTCTTAGAGTTATGACTGAAGAACAGCCATCTATATATATAGTGGCACCTATATATATATATAGGTGCCACTATTTTTGGCTACCTATGCAAGTGCACACAAAAAGGAAGGAAAAAATAAGGCTAATGAAAATTGCGGAGCTAACCCTCCGAGAAAACTTGACACAGTTCCAAAGGCCCTGGTTGAGCACCGCTTACCAGTGACGGTAAGGGCTGTAGTTTTCAGCATGGATTGGCAGTGAAGAGGCTGCTGACGAGATTAAATGGTTCCCCTGCTGATGGTGGTTCTGCTTTTCGAGGTGCCTGGCATGCTAAACCATGCAGGGACGCATGCGCGGTAGAGAGCAGATGAACACTTTTGCATTCAGTCATGCGATGCTGAAGCAGGGCTGTGTGCTGTGAATGCAAAATCACTCTGGACTCGAGCTGAAAGTTAATGCAAAATTTAGAACAGTTTACAATGGCCATGCTATAAAAAGTTGCCTGCAGACAGGGCTTCATCTTTCTCAGAGCTTTGCTTTCTTTGCACTCCCATCTAAAGGTGGATCGAAAAGAAAAAAAAAAAGCAGAAATTCTGGAAATTGTTTTTTTTGCATATGCATTCCTACAGCGCCTCTTTTCACCAGCCTTATGTTTCCTTGGTGGTGCTCACGGAACATGTCTTGCTGCATCCAACCCCTTCAAAGCAATTGTATGAACTCAGCCAGAGCACCATCCAATCACTCATTCTGCTGCCCCCCGACCCCCCCCCCCCCCCCCCCCCCACCTTCCAACAAAAAAGCAACTTTTACTTTTCTCCCGTTTTCGTTCAGACCTTAACGCAGCAACCGAGATGTTTTTCTTTTTGTTTACTGCTACCAATTATTACACCATTTTCACATCTACCGATCACTTCTTTTTTTATCCTTGGCACACCCACAGAATGCTTCTGTGCACACATAGCTGTAATGCGGGAAATACGCTTTCAAGCCGGCATGACGGGAATGGTTTGGCGATTTTTGTTTTTCCTTACTGACTCTAAAGATACCAATTATGTAAACACTATTATGATTAAATGTCTCAACTTTGCCAATTATTGTTTGTGCAGATACAAGACATTGTGGACAGTCTGCTGGGGTAGTCACCAAAAAAGGTTTACGCACAAGTATTTCAGTTCCAGCCAGTACGTGAATGCCGTCAATTTTGGCATAGGAAAAGGGGGCGGTACTACTCCCCAGTGAAATTTCAAACTTGTCAAATTAAACCTTGCAAACTTAAATCTCAGAGATCCCTCTGCCAATTTTTCTAGGAAACTTATGCCGTACATTTGAAAAACAGAAGTATCCGTACTTATACGGAAGGTGCCACGGCCTAGAAATAATGCAAGCAGACAAAGTTCATTGCAAATTTCCCAACTCGTGTCGCTGTCAAGCTGTCCAAGCATGTGCTTGCTTCTATTACTGATGCAGCAAACCTTTCAGGGGCATCCTTTAAAGAGTAAAAGATTCTTTCCCTTCTTGGTTTATTTTTTGCTCTTACACATGGTTCTTCACAAGGCGTTTCTGTAATCCATGACAATCTTGTTTACTATTTTTGGAGTTGGGATGCTACTTTTTGCAGGCTGGTTTTAGCAAAGGCACAGACAATATCCCTGGTCGATTGTACTAACACCTGCCGCCTTCTGCACCTTTGATTAAAGAAAATATGTGCCTGCACACACACGGGCAATGTCGAAACAGAAACAGCCAGGATGCGACATAATCTTTTAGGTAATTTGAAACACCGACAGGTAGCAGTGAGCAAATTCCACCAGAAAACCGATTCTCTAACGCGCTGCATCCTTTTTTGACAAAGACAAGTCAAACAGCATCGGAAATAATGCAATTTAGGCTAGAGATTTTCACCATATATGCAGTAACAAATGCTGTTTACAAATAATTTTGAATTCTTTACACTGAGTAATGGATCGCAAAGTCTGCAGCATCTTTCAATCAGCGCCTTGTCAGTCTTGAAACAGCACGCACCACCCAACCACTGTGCAACCATTTTTATTCAAATGTGTGGTGCCACTAGCCAAGCAAGAGCTTTCTGTAATGCCATTCGCTTTGGTGGGAGTGCAGAAAACAAGCTTGAGCTTTCTCTATGCTCGCTTAGTAAATGCAGTGAATGCAGGGGCGCTAAGCTGCATGCAACGGCGCTGGGAGGCATTTCATCCAAGCGCATGCTTTTTTTTTTTTTTTTTCAGGTTAAAGGAGATTCGACTCAGTCCAAAAAAGCCCCCGTTTCATTGCCATAAAAAACAAAAAAGTTCCAAAAAAGCATGCAGTGAAAGCAAACTTGCAGGCATACCACTTTTATTATGCTACCTGCTACTTCTTCAAAAAATGAATAAAACAGTCGAGGTAAAACATAAAGTGAAGACAGGCAGGAGTAGACACTTAAAAAAAACTAGCCTGGTAAGTAAAAAAATGCATATTGCAACGAAAATAGGTAGTGTAAATATGGCTCTAACTCCTGAAAAAAAGTGTCACCAGGAACATATTTAAGGTACTAAGAGACGGGGAAAAAATGTGTGGAAACACCAATAACTAGATATGTCGCTGAACACTTGGGAAAAATAGCATCTCAACATTTCAGCGCAAGAGACAGCAAAAACACACGACGAGCTTCTGCAAAAATGAGTATGCGCAGAAACTAAAGCACACAACTGAAAAATTTTTGTGCGTCTGTGAAAATACCGAAGGCAAGTAGCTGAACATTTCAAAGAATTATAATGCAAAAGATATGGTAAAAAATTTCGTTCGGGGGGGATAGGCATACGGCCCACTAGCAACCTAAAGCGGTCAAATGAGATTTACAAAACGAGAAGTCTCCAAACCTTCACTGAAAGGCGCGACACTCGAGGGAGAGAGAGAGAACAGGCTCGCACGCACACACACATCTGTACAAGCGCTGGTTTGAAAATAATGACGCGAAAATTTGGCTTCACTTTGAAGCGGCAGCGATGGTGTTTGGAGACTTTACACCTCTTCTCTGCTCCTACCGTAGCCACAAGATCCTAGTACAGATGCCTTGAGGAGCACTAATGCAGTTTCACAACAAGACTCTTGAGGGATTCCATTATATCAGCGTATAAGTAGCTTATAAAAAAGGAATTAACTTCAGAAAAATGGGGGCACCATATAGCAAGCTAACATTTCTTTAGGCTAAGAAAATATCTACACCGAGAGCCTTATGACCAAGCAGGAGAGTGATTTTCAGTTCAGCGTTGATAAAATGAAAGCTTGCAGCTAATTGTGTCTGATATAAGTGCACAAGAAACAGCAGCGGGGCTAGAAACAGGCTAGCCTTGCTATCTGAAACAAAACAAACAAAAAATTGTACTGATTGCAATCTTCAGATGGCGCACACATGAAAGGAAACATCTAGCACTATGGCATTGTGTGCCTGCAGCACTGAAACCACAATTGGTCTTTGCGCATACTGAAGCTAATTTCCTTCCTTGAGATGGGTTGAGTCACCTGTTATAGCCACAAAATGTTGTACAGGTACAAAAGTTTATGCCTATTAAAACAACACCGGCCACGTTTACAATCGCTGCTCATCAAGCAAATCTTACATGGAACTGGCACCTAGCAAAACACTGGAAAAAAAAAAAAAAAGACACCAAGAAAGAAACGCAAGATTTCCCAAATGCAAGAAAGCCACGCGTCCAAGCTTTCCTTCCTTAATTATATAAAACGCTACAGCTCGATGTTACCTGAACACTTTACATGAACAAAATGACCAAAAGATCAAGGAAAGCTCGCAAGGGAGTCCTAAAATCAGTGAGCTAAAATTGGTGTAGCAAGCGCAGGCCCCTTCGGCAAACAAGACACTGGACATAATAAAATGGACAGAGAAGGTTGGCTAAAACAAACGAGATAAGTGCTGCAGCCACACAATGGGGGCAAAAGGGTCAGTCGTCCCGTAAGAGAAAACATGGAGGCACTAGATGGTTTGCTGCAGCTTAAAAAGGCAGCTTACTCGCACAGTGGGTCTGCATCTTTCCCCCCACCCTCCCCCCCACCCGCACATCTACTTTCGAAAATAGCCGCATAAGCGCGCACAGGCTTTCCCCCTCCTCCCTGAAGAAGCCAGCGAGGATGCTTGACTAGCTCTAGATTGCATCCCGCTCCTTTTCCCCACAAAGAGAAGGCGTTTTCAAGCGAAGCAAACACTGCAAGCACAAGTGCACAGACACGCACGCACGCACACGTGACACCACGGCGACACTTTCCCGCTCCTTCCTCGGCATGCCGACCTCCTTTTGCTTAGAGACCACCTCCTTTGCGATGGGGTTACTTCGCCATTCCAGGGATCTTTGACATCATCTGCATCACCGGAGGGAAAGAAGTTAAAAAAGAAAAAAGAAAGAAAGAGAGAGAGAGGGCAATATAACACTGCAGTTTTGATAACAATGCATTAAGACAGATTGTGCTGGGAAAGCAACGCAGCTTTACCCTCAAGACATTGCAGCTACCTTAGAAGTCCCCAAAACTTCTTCAGGTTGCTTTCCCACATTCAACCAAGTGCTATAAATGGGCACTGCAAGCACAACATTGAGATGACTGATGCACGTGAAAACCGTCTGCACCACCCAGCAATCGAAGTTTAAATGGGCCACGAAGACAAAATACAAGCTTGGTTCACCAAAGGCCAACTGCCCTGAAAATTCTGACCTCTTGAAAGCCATATTTAGGTATGTCTAAAAAGACAGATACAAAACACGACAGCTGAAATACGAGCGTGCATGGCGCGACTGAGCAGCAAAAACCAGCAATTTTGAAAAACCGAAATTGAGAAGAGCGTGGCCATTACGGCCAGGATGACGTGACGTTGCAGCCGGTGAGCAAGCGGCTGGAGCAAACCTGCACACAACGACTGCGCACCCGACTGCCCTCAGAGAAGACCATTGATTGATTGTGGGGTTTAACGCGCCGACGCAACGCAGGCGATGAGGCGCGCCGTAGTGGAGGGCTCCGGATTAATTTTGACCACCTGGGGATCTTTATCGTGCGCCGAAATCTCGTACACACGGGCGTTTTTGCTTTTCGCCTCCATCAGAAAAGCGGCCGCCGCGGCCGGGAAACGAACCCGCGACCTCGTGCTCAGCAGCGCAACGCCTTAGCCACTGAGCCACCGCGGCGGGTTCAGAGAAGACCACCCAGCGGCGCTCGACCGGTTTTCCTGGCTAGCCGGAGGGCTAAGCTCTTGGCCGGCTGGCATGTAACTTTCGCTGCACGGCTGTTGGCATGATCTGCCGCAATTAAACTGATCTGCCGCAATTTTAAAATCTGAGCAATTTTAAACATTTCTAACTTATTAACAATGCATTTCACGGGGCTACCAATCCTGTCCCAGCTGGGTTGGTGGCAGTATGTACTGTATTTCCAAAATTACATTGGCCGAGGTGAAATTCGAGTGCAGTTGGCCCTTGCACCTATGACGACGACGCCAATTTTATCACCAACTCCAAACAAATATTGACGATGCGTATTGAGGAGAACAGTTGAAGGAGTGGCAACTCCCCAGGCATTTTCTGGTGAGGTTTCTATCACATCACAGGATCTTGTTTGTGCGATTGGCAGCTGCCAACCCAAGCAACCATAGAGTTTCATACAATAATAACTAGAGGGGAAACTGGCGCTAGTGTCAACGCGAACATGGCAGCGGCACTTACGCTTCAATGGGAATGATGGGTAATTGTGGAACCGGATTGCGTAGGATCGAAACAAGCTGCTGGCTGCACAAATTGTGTTTTTTGACAAAAAAACTCTTATTGTCCGGTTCTCCGTTTACAAATTACACGGTGAACAAAAAAGTTAGTGACAAAAAATTGGTTTTGTACGAAATAAAATGCTGCGTTAAATAAAAAGCAGACGTGGAGTCGAGGAGGTTTGCGGAGCAGGTTTGCCATTTGCCGCCAAATACAGCAGGACGCGGACTTCTTTAAAAACTACTTGTAAAAAGTTTCGGCGCTGGTGGTTTGTAATAGGAAGCGAAAAGTTTTTGTGCTCATAAAAAAAAGAAACCGATTACCTTTGGAGAAGTTATTCTTGCCTGAATTAGTGACATTCATCAAGCTGCGTTGCTATCAACCGCCGATACTGCTGGTCTACGTTGTAGGAGCCGGCGTTCGCACGGTAGGTGTGGCTGTTCCAAGCGATTCGCAACCGTCGTTAGCTTCGACATTGTTCTGCCGAATAAGCAGCGCCACAACTCCTTATTCGCAGACAACTTCACCGCACAGAGCGCCGTCGTTTGTGTTTTCGTGCTCGCTGTGCCGGCAACGAATTGATAACCCACCCAATTCGCAACTCTAGTTATAAAACTTTCTACTCAGGGTGGCGTCAGTGCGCGCGCGGCATGCAGTTCAAGGAGAAACGTATTTTTGATAGATTCTTCCAACACACCGCATAGGCAAATGCGTTCATGTAAATCCAAAACGAAAACGAAACTGCCAGCAATCCATAGTAACTTCCGCAAGCCATTGAGCGCCAATCCGAATCCACAACTACCCATCACGCCCATTGAGGCGTATGATCGCAGCGCCAGTTTCCCCTCTAGTTATTTGTATGAAACTCTATGCAAGCAACCTCCAAGAAAGAAGACTGGACTAACTATTGCAGTGGTGCCTCTGATTCTGTTTGGTCGCATCCCTGCAATGCTGAAGTGCAGCTAGCACATTGATAATATGTTTCTACTGCTGTCCTCCATTGCATCACTCCTGCCCTTATGCCACCGTAGTGCAAAATTTCAGTTTTTCCTTCCCTGCGTTTTTCATCCAAAGAAAAGCCTTTTGTGGCTGGAATGCGAGCTGAGTGAGTAATACCTGTGCTACATGGCACGCTTCGATTGGCAGTTGAACGCTCACCGTGTATATTTACAATGGGGCACTCGATAAACAATTGGTTCGAGGGCCTTCGGAAGGCTTTTGAAAATGGCCGTGTAGCACAGGTATTACGAACGGTAGTTCTTTCAAACTGAATCCCATTGTATCTTGTCCTCGTGGCCCCTTCCTTCACTGTCAGTCTCAACAGGAAGACTAACTGCAAGTGGAAGTAGACCCTGCACAAAACAGCTTGACAGCTACAAGAGTGCCCGTCGGCCACCGACCTTGGTGAGGTCGACGCCGGTGAGCGCCTGGACGGTGGGTGGGATCTGGCTGACCAGCTTCGTCACCTCGGCCACGGTGCGATCGTCCCCGCTGACCATCACGATCTCCTCCGTCTTGGCCAGGGGCGCCGACACCTCCGCTGCGATCTGCACATCGGGAGGAGCGACAGCGGGGTCGGCAATCGGACGGAGAGCAAGAGAAGACGAAAGGGTAGGCATGCAGAAGTACTGAACAGCTCCACTTTTGCATCATGAAGCTTAGTGCCTTGTACGTTGTATTTTTTTTTTTTTTTTGAACAGATGACAAACAGTGGGCAACAAGAGAATTTTGGAAACAAGCATTCAGCTGTGCATTCTTGGATTACGGGATGATGAACTGTGTGATGCAACAACGGGCACATTGAAGTTGCCGCACACAATACTTCCCCTCTTGAACTTTCCTATGAGCCTCGATTTCAGCAATGATAAGAAGCAGTGCCCCAAGATTTGGTTCCTGTTCTCACAGCCACAAAGTTTCTTTGTAAGGTTTAACTGAACATTGAGGATAAGATGTGAGCACTGATAAACATTTCTTTGAAGGCTTCAATGCTGCACCCAACTGCTCCAACTTCCAACTTGGTGTTTTAGATGATTCATACGCGAAGGGCGGGGATTAGAGTCTTCTAGTGTTCAACTTTCTCCCCTCACCCTGGCGAAGAAGAGGCTTGTGAGTGTGCAACTCTTGAACGGCCTTCAATCTAATATCAAGAAACTAAGCTCTGTTTTAACATTCAATAGAAAGCTGACCTTTGGCAACGTGTCGAGGACGAGGCTGAGGATGGCAGCGTCGCCAAACTGCTTGTAGGCGGCCGCCTTCATGCGCATCCGCTCCGCATCAGCCTTCCCCACCGCTTCGATGGCGTAGCCCTCGGCCGCACCAGCCATCTTGATGCGCTCTGCCTCGGCCCGGGCCACCTCTACCGTTTGCGTCCTGCTCTCATCAGGGGGAGGGAATGCCAAAGGCAGGGCGGCGTCAAAACGGGGCACTCACAAGGCTGACAGGAAACACGTGCGGCACCTGACGATATTTCCCCAGGGATCCACAAGGCCTCCAAGCAAACATGCAAAAAGTTGACTTTTTTCCCCCTTTCGCCTGCAACGAGTGCAGCGTTCGAGCCGAAAGAGTGAAAGCATTACCAGAAGAGGACAAAGATTACAACTGAGGTCTTTAAAAAACAGGGAACATCTCAATCCTGTTAAACGCCTCGAGAGGCACTGTAGTGGACGAATTTAAAAAAAAAAAAAAGAGAGAAAAACAAGACAGGGCTACACTGCCCGTCAAGATGTTAAGCAGATATCAACTTACCCAAATGCAGTGGTGGAACAGACAACTGGCTACTTGGAGCAGTGCTTGGAGCAGCAAAAATGTGGATTTGGAGCACCCTTTCCAGCTTTTGGAGCAGGTTATTTTGGACCACTTAAAGGAGCCATGAAGACAAAATACAAGTTCACTTTATTAGAAATACTGATTAGTCCCGATAACAATGATACTACTATCATCGCAATCTTCGAACAAATAACGGAGATATTAAAGAAAACGTGTGAAGCAGTCACGACCCCCGAGCCAATTTCCCGCAACTTTTCTATGACGTCACGGAACCTTGTCTGTGCGATTGGCGGCCGCCTGACCTGTCGCGACGACACATGACTGGACGTCTGTAATGGGGCCTCTAGTTCCATTTGACCGCATCACTTGAATGCTAATGTGCAGTTAACGCACTGAAAATTATGTTTTATTGTTGGCCCGTATGACGTCATTCTTGCTCATAACACGTCACTGTGGCGCAAAATTTGAAATTTTTTAGATACTTCTTGCTTTTTTTGTTAAAAAACATCTTTTGTGGCTGTAATGGAGCTGAGTGAGATACTGAATCCTAGTTCTTTCAAATTAATTGAAGTTGTATTTTCTCTTCATGGCACCTTTAAATTGTCATGCAAGGACTACTACCCAGAGTCAAGCGCGATTCCTCGACATGCAATTAAACTGCAAAATAAAGAAAACCACATAGACCATAAAAGACCAAAAGAAGCTTTTAGGTGTTTTTGTTTCAAAAATTTATTTGAAGCACAAAAAAACTAATTCAAGAGAACAATTGTACAAGGAGCCTCACTGCTTTCTGCACGACACTGGACAGGTTTACTTGCTTTTCTGCAAACAATGAAGCTTTGAAAGAGCCTCCGATAGCTTCATCTGGCCCTCCTTCAAAAGGCTTTGACCACTCTGAACATCACCAAAGCACTTCTTACTCATGCCCCTTGAAATGAGGAGGTCAGCGTTACTCAGCATCTTCTTGGCTGAGTCGAGCGGCGGGCTGGAGGAGCGGCGGGCGCGCACTTTCATACGGCCTGCGCTTCGGGTATAGTTTCCACCTTTCACCGCCGCTAGTTCGTGGCGCTGCGGGCCAAACCTCGCCGGTTGACCTACAGCACGGGCGGGGTAGAGCGGCGGCGCGCGCGCATTGGCCACTGCTCTAGCCCTGCCGTGGCTACACGTGATACCTGTCCGTGTAAATTTAGATGTGCGTCATTAAAATAGGCGACTCCTTCCCCCCTTCTGAATTTTCGGTCTAATAGGGTCAAACAGCCTAACATTACCACTCGGAAGCGCCTAACCAAAAAATTGAAAGAAACATTTTAACTCGGGGCACATGAAGAAAAATATGCGAGGCCTTCATATTTTATCAGCGACTGTATTATATGAAAATGGTGCGGCAGGCAATAAACGCGGCATTTTCTGTGACAGAAATATCACTTCTTATTTTTTCTTTCGGATGATGCCTTGGTTTGCACGCGCAGGGCACAACCAGTGACGCGAAGGATTTCCCGCCGAAGGAGATACGGTTATCGCTTAGCTAAACGTGTTTCTGCTGCTCACGCTCTGGTCGGGCTGAGGGGACCACTGGCAGTGAGCGCACTGTCAAAAACATACAGCTAAAACTTTTAATCATGCAACTGAAGTGCACAACGAGTTTTCTTTTTGGTGAGATATAGCAGCGAAGGCATTTATTGGTACGGGTGACATTCCGCGGCAGATCCAAAACACGTGCGGCAAGCGTTGTCGGCTCGCTCGGCCAGAGGCGATGCGTCGACTAAGAAAAAAGAGGGTTGGGAGGGTAGAGGGTTTGTTCGAAGCGCCCTCACTCTGTCAAGAATCTGCTGTATCGTTTCCTTGTTGGGTGCGCAGGCCGTATGAAAGTGCGCGCTCGCCGCTCCTCCACTCCGGCCGTGAGTTTCGTTTTCGTTCCCGGTAGAAACCGCCGTTACCCGCTGTCTATTTTGGAGCACACATGGAGCAAATATTCAAAATAACACGCTTTTGGAGCGGCATGGAGCAGGGTGACCTTATTGGCGCAGCTTGGCGCAATTGGCGCAGCAGTTCCACCACTGCAAATGTCAATTTTCTTGCAGTACATCTCAATCCTGAACTGGTCGGTCAGTCAGGAAATCACTATTTTCTGACCGTGCCTTTCCGGACAAAGGACTGTCGAGCCCCTTCTAAGCATGGCTGCTCTTGCACAGCGCTCGCTGTTAGCTACACACTAATAACTAAAGAAGGCGACAACCAGGAGGGAGGAAGATGCAGCAGAAGGAGGGAGGGCAACCACAACGCACCTCTTTCCCTGGGCCACCATCTCCACGCGGTAGGCCTCTGCCTCAGCCGGCAGCCGGATGGTGGCAGTGAGCTCCTTCTCCCGACGCAGGATCTCCTTCTCCTCCACCGAGATCTGCTTGCGCCGCTCCACCACGTCGATCTCGATCTCCTCGTTACGGATCTTCTGCTTCATCTTGGCCGCCTGAAGCTCGTACGCCAGCTGCGCCTCAGCTTTCTGCAACAAAGGGGAACGCAGACAACAATGAACAAGCAATTTTGCCGGTGGAAGTATACAGAACCCCCTTCCCTTTTCACCAACCTATAGGTGGTATTCATTGAAAAGTTTAGCTGTCAATTTCTTCACTTGGCAACACTGAAATGGCCACGGACATGGCGTGGCTTGTGCCACTGCGGCCGCACGCCCGAAGAAAAAAATAACACCGGCGTGCGTCGTCTGCTCCGTTTCAACCCGATTCTCAACGGTGGTGTCAGAAGAGTTGTTAATCGCACTCACATCGGAGTCAAGGCATTACATTGCGTTTGGCGGGCTAGAGCTTGGAATGTCCAACCCATATCATGCGCTTAGCACAGACAAGTACCGCCATCACGCGGAGCCCGACGTAACCAGTGACAGCGCGCTCACATGGTTGCCTGCATGCATGCGTGCCTCACTATTGAATACAGGCTATTCAGTGGTAAACCGAAATAGCATTTCTTAAACATTTGCAGACCCTTAATAAGGAAATGAACAGTGAAACTGCCTTGCACATGCGTAAAACAAGAACCACAGCACTGCTAGTGAAAACAAAAACAGTCACAGAAAAAATACCGTAGAATGTCGAGTAAGGGCCACACCCTCCTTTTTTGGCCTAATAATTTTGAAGAAAAAAAGTTTGTGTACAGTACGACTGTTTTTTTGGACTCCAAATATTCGGACTTGCTGGATATTCCGGAGTTTTGCGAGGAACCACTAGTTGTCCCATAGGCGTAGTGTATATGAACAACGAATATTTTAGACAAAGTAAAGCCAGAAGTTAGATTTTCTGGACAAGATTTTCCGCAACAGAGCCACGGCGCAACTCCAGGACAACACCATTTTAATACTGAGCCACGTGGCTAGCTTCGGATTGGATGGGGATTGGCTTGACTCACACCGGAGTAACAAACTTTGATCTTGGAGGCCATGATTCTGGAGGCGCCAGTCTGCGGCAGAAGCAATCTCGGAAGCCGGAAACTGTTCGAAAAAGCATTGCCAACACTTTGGCGTTGCTGTCCAATGTTTACGAAGAAAACGTGATGCTTGCGGGAATGCAAGCAGATGTTCTGACACGTAGGAGGAATTCAAGGCAAGGAACCATTCGCGACTTCTTCAGCCCTATTTAAATGAAATAGTGTTTTTGAAACTTGCGGATTTTACTAACCACTCTTTTATTCAGGCTGTTTTCCGTTCCCCTCCAGTTCCGAAAAATCGGTCGGCAACTGTATTAGTTGCACTTGCCTTTTCAAAGTTCCGCCTGCACAGCCACGTGGTGCCACCACCCACTATTTCCCTAGGTAGCGCACGAACTCCATAGATAAGGGCACTGTGCCAGCCCTGCCATGCCAAGAGTTCTCTCTCCCTCTTACACGAGTTTATATGGTCGCTGACGTGGCCTGATCAGCCTGGCCTTAGAAAAAGTCTGAACTGAACATTGTCCAGCTAACTGTACGTACAAATTCAAGTTCCTCGGACACTGCCCAACATTCAGCGCAGCTAAAATATGTATTGAAAAAATGGCACATATCCATACATGCAATCAACATTTTCAAGTGTGTGAAAAAGAGTACAGCAACAACACTAATAACTTGAATGGAATAGTTCTGAATGCATAACATTTACAAATTCATTCGCTAATCAGCCTATTTATGTCCACTTCTGGATGAAGGCCCCTCCAATATGGGAGGTTTCAGCCAAATACTACACCAGAGGGGCTAATCTTGTTGCGTTTAAGTTGTTTGACTTATAAGGTTCACTTTTTTTTTTTACATTGTGTCATTTATAAAGGACCCTATTGATATCGCTGAATAATTACACAGTACTGCACGCATGCTAGCTGCCTTACCCGGGAGTTGACTTCCCCATCGAAGTTGGCCTTCTGTAGCTGGTACATCCGGTGGGAGTCCTCAATTTTCGTGTTGGCCCCGTACTTCACATCCATGGCAGACTTCTCACATTCTGCCTCCTGTAGAAAAGAGCGCAAAGACCCCCTTTAGATTAATCTTGATGGGTCGTGCTGAATTAAGCAAAAAAAAAAAAAAAAAAGTTGACGCCTCTTTAATAGGAACGGGTAAAACACAAGAGTGAAATGTGCCTTCACAGGAGCATTTAAATGTTTATTGTGCATTCATATCAACTTGCACATTGCTATTTATATTATGTCTGTATGGCACCGTTACACACATGAACGTTAGACACTGGATTGCACACGCCGGAACATTGCGTAAATCCGACTGAAATCACAGCCCACTGAAAACGAAACAGAACCGAAACCGAAAGCAGTAGGTGGCGGAGGGTGCCTCAATTCACCCGCGCCCCGCTTACACAAAGACGCTGGCATAGAGGCGACAACTGTCGGCGGTCATTAGCGTCATGATGAACTACTTCGCTTCGCCTCTCCTAGACGGCAGCACCATCTGAATGAACAAGGTAGTGGGAAAGATATAAGGCACATTTGCAGGCCTCCTTGCGCTTGAATTCATAGTGCAGTGGGCAGAGCGCTGTATACCTCCCGTTGCGGTGCGAGAGTTCGTGGTTCAAATGCGGGCAGAGCTGCGTCAATGGAACTTTTTCTGGCAATGTGATTTCTGTGACGGATTTGACGCCGGTGAGATCTTGGTGTACCCGGGCATAAAACACTTTTGTGTTAAAAGCTGGAATAAGAGTATCGAGCGGACAGCTTGATACCGTGATGAAAACCCTGAACTTGCTCTTATGCGTTACAGCCAAACTGACGAAAGGTCAACTAGAGTTTGCTGCAAAGATATCTGAAAAGCGTCAAGACATTGGCAACGAGCATCATCTCAGCACTAATGCACTTCCCTCAATGGGGCAGCATCCCAACAGCCTTTATCTACGCCAGTTTTCCCTCACCAATTCCAAACTTTGAAGGCATGAAACTGATGACTGCCACCATAAGTGACCACTAAAAAGCGCAAAGCTCACGGGTACGGCATCTGCTCCCGCCACTCCCATTTCTAGATCTCGCCTGGCCTCCCATACACCGGCAGCTTTCAGGCGCATGTGTGCGTGTTGTTCATTGGTCACAGAGTGCTTACGTTTCAGAGAAGCCCCTAGTAGGATTCATCATTGTTTTTTTTCGGTGAAAACAGATAAACAACAAGCACGTGCACGCTTGAAAGCCACCGGCATACAGAAGGCCAGGAGAGCTCTCGAACCGGAAGTGGTGGGAGCAGACGACGTACTCGTGAGCTTTTGCGCGTTTTACTGGCCACCTATTACATCCAGTTATGAAACACCCCGAGAAAGGAAGCGTTGTCAGTGCCATACGCACACGGATGCCGGCGTCCCTCTCGGCCTGGGCGACACCGATGTCAGCGTCGCGCTTGACGGCAGCGGTGCGGGCACGGCCGAGGGAGGTGAGGTATTCGACGCGGTCAAAGACGTCTTTGATGGTGAAGGAGAGGATCTCGATGCCCATGCGGCCAATGTCCGGCGCCGCCACCTCGCGTACCAGCGAGGCAAACTGGTCCCGGTCCCGGTACACCTCCTCCACCGTCAGCGTGCCCAGGATGGCGCGGAGGTGGCCCTCGAGAGTCTGCAGGATGACGGACTTGACGTGGTCCGTGTCCTTGCCCAGGAACTGCTCGGCGGCCGTGGAGAGGAACTCGCGCTCCGTCATCACCTTGCACTGGGCCACCCCCGTCACCGTCAGCGGGACACCCTGCGACGTCTCCACGTGCTCGCACCGGGGGGTCAGCGTCATCACCTGCAGCGACAGCCTGAGACGGAGAAAGGGGGAGAGGCAAGCAAGGCCTTCATCACTGCCGTTTTCTTCTTTCTGCACGCTTGGCGCTTTCAGAGGGATGTTGCGAGCAGGCAAAGGGTGGGTAGTTTCGAGGCACCCACCTTTGAACGTCTGTGACCAGCCACCAAGCCCAAGCCCAGCCTCCCACGACCATCTTTTTGCCCGCATTGCCACAGCATCCACCTGGAATAAGAGTCACAGGTAGTATCATTCACCACTTTCAACAACGGGAAAGCACGTTTTCCACGCGGAGGAATACTGCCACAGAGGGAAGAAAGTTCCCCTTGACACACACAAGTATTTGTAGCACTTAATTTCTTGAGGTGGGGCACCACCACCACCAAGCTATTTGGTGGGTCCACTGAAAGACGAAGGCCTCTCCCAGATATATTATTGGGAGGGTTCGGATAAATACCACTAGGGTGGCCAGATCCTCTTCTGATGAAGGAATGCTGCTTGCGCGCCACGGATCTTTGTTAGTACGGCCAGAGTCCTTCAATGCTTTACTGGTCACGAAACTTCGGCGCTCGTTCCATATAAAGACCGCGGGTGCCACTAAAGGCGCCAGATCCACCAGAGGCGCCAGATCGTGCGGCGCCACTAAAGGCGCCGCACGAAGGGCATCCAGCCGCTCGCTGCTTTTGGTGTCTGTGCGCTGATTAAGTGTGCTTTTTTTCGTAGTAGTTAGCGATGAATAGTTTAGTTATTGTGTATACCACCTGCCTTCAATGGAGTTTTATTTTTCGAAGTAAATTACCGTAGACTTCGGCCGCGAACGGCAACTGCTTTTGCGTCCTCTGGCACAAGCGCAGCGCCGTCGTGTTTGCGGATTTTTAAATCTCTATTGCTTCTTTTCCTAAAGCAAAAGTTGTAAATACCACACATATGGTAGCTCCGTAGTCACGGACTATTGCGTGGCTATCGATAATACAATAAAAAAAAAATGAAAGAAACCAAGTGCGCGTCGTTCAGACTAGGCTATAGGCACCGGACAGCGCCCAGAGGGCGGCACGGAGCCCGCGACACCCAGCGCCCCCTTCGACAGATATGCGCAACACTGGGTCAGTCCCCGCAAGCCGTTAGTAACGTTCCTGGCTGGGGGCCGCTCCTCTTTTTGCAGCGCGGACGAAGCATATTAGTCACCCCTTTTGGGCTTAAAACAAAGTAAGAGATTGCACAGTAATCCTGCCACACAGTGTACGTGAATGCAGAGGGATTTATTCAGTTGAATTCGCATATGGGAAGGCATATAAAAGCCGCATATGCGTGATGCGCAGAAGAGAAACGCTTGTAAAGCCTGCCTGCAGGCAAAACTTTCTCAAGATCGGAATGTTTTGCTTCAAAACGAAAACGTAATTTATATTGTTCAATCCACAAAAGAGGAGGCTGTCTGCAAATATAAGAAAAAAGCGAAAAAAGAACAATAGAACTGATTTTACCACACGCCACAAAAAAATTTATTATTACGAAAGGAGACAAAAGAGCGCGGTCCAGCGTACAAAAATATATATTTTTACGCTGCTATGTGCAGCACACGGAGGAAACAGACTATTGCGAACTAGCCAAGAACGACGCAACGCTTTTCTGAACGACGTTTATTAAAGCGACCTCCTGCTCTACAAAAGACTAGAATGAAACACAAACGTCGAAGAAGCAGTCCGCAGTGCGACGTGCACAGATGACCGTCTATAAAGTCAGTTGCGCGGCGTTGGCTATGCATGCATTACTCTCGGAACGTTATTAACCCTTTAATGCCGGTTGTCGCGAATTCGCGACATAATGAATAAAGCTGGCCAACAAACTCACGAAACCTTTGCTGCCTTCAGCAGCGGCTGTGATGTGTCTGCGGCAAAGAGGTGGTGGTTGCGCTCCAGACAGGTAGCGCCATCTCGTATAAGATGTTGAAAATAAACTCAGTACGTCCATCGGTTAACGGACTGCGCGCGCCACGTGCGACAGCTCTCACTTCTTCGTCGTTTTCTGTCTAACCATAGTGAGTACAAGGTCCTCCAATTTTTTTTCTATTTGCACGCATTCAGGAGACTGCCCACGAGGTGTTACATTGTCGAAAAATACTTTTTTTGTTGCATGCTTCTTGCTTTCGTGGTATGTCGCGAATTCGCGACACTTGGCAATTTAGGCAGTTTGCGGGGACTGCAGGTATGACGGTTTTTTTTTTATTTTATGGGAGAGGATGGATGTCAGATCGTTGTATGGAAGAAAAGGGCTTCGCACACGCCTGCCACCTGAGGATAACAGTGACGATAGCTGACTTAGTGACAGTGATTACGACGATGTTGACTACGATCCTCATGCACAAGCACGAGCTGCGCCTTGGGAGAGCCTCCATCAAAGCAGTGAAGATGAAAACGGTGACGTAGTGCCTTTGCCAGCTGCCTGTGCCAAACAGACAGTGAAGTGAAAAAAAACAGACTGTCAAGAACAGCGGGAAATCCCATCTTGGAATACTACTCTTCCTGAAAGAAACACTGTGCGAGCACCTACGGAATATTTCAAAGGGTTTTTTTGATGACAGCTTAATGCATTAAATCGTACAGCAGACCAATCTTTTTGCAACGCAAAAACCCAAACAAAGGGATGGCTCAAGTAGGCGATAAGGACCAAGTAGGCGATAAACTTGCATTCCAGATATTGGCCCAAGTGCCTGTTGTCGCGAATTCGCGACAAACCCAAAAGTCGGCGATTAAGTTGCATCCCGATAATACAACTGTGGAATGTAATCGCGGGGTCTGTTTAAAGCCGAAACACGAAAAAAATTTTTTTGTGGCCTATTTCATAATTCCGGCATTAAAGGGTTAATTTGAGATCCCTGGAAATAGGATCAAGAACATTGTCGAAGAAACAAAAATTCAAGTTAGCGACAAGGTGACACCCTTTCGATATCAAACAATATTGCCCGACAGGACGTACGACAAAAAGAGCAAACGGGCGCTCCGGTTGAAACGCCAGATAAGAAAACAGGAATCGGCCACGCGTGGTTACAAAACAATAAAAACGAACCCTAAGGGATAATTCGCGGAAATATGGAAAGTAAAAGCACAAGGACGTCCAAAAGCTTTTTTTTACATGCGAGCCTGAGCGCAAGGTAATACAAGTTTGCGAACAGGTAATGAAGCACTGCTACTACCTGACTGACCTGAAAAAAATCCGGCTTTAAGTTAGCCTTGTACAATTCTAGGTCCACGATGCTCTCTAAAGGGCACATTGGGTTTTTTCATTCTCACACACAGTGCATTCCCACACACTGTCACACACTTATAATGGAAGCTGAAATCTCCCGTTTCTTGCCTTGGAATGGCGCGCCTCCATTTCTCACGCAGCTCCCTGTCGCTCGGCAAACAGAACAAGGAAAGAGTTTCTGTTGTATCGTTATACAAGGAACGAAATCCCGGGACGCAACACGTGTTCGGCATTGTCATTACACTACTTAAGTCGCATCACAACAGCGCAAGATGCACGTTACATTGTTTTCCCGCACAAAACCAACACAACTCACCGCGTCTCCGCCGTTCGAGCCAGCGCAACGCCGCCCGACGAGTGACCTCGGTGAGATGGTGGCGCCACCGCGCGGCGGCCAAACGCAGCATATGACGCTCTCCCATTGAGTTAGGGAGCAGTTTCATGACCAGTAAAGCATTGAAGGACTACTCTGGTATGGTTGTACCCACCTAGTTTATTTAGGCCCACTCCTTTGCGATGCCATTTCCACCAGCCTCCGACTCGGCAGCACTTCAAAACAGCTCTCCCACAAACAATGAAAGCAATGAAGAGCAAAGGATGTCCCTTCCATAAGTAATGAGGAGAGCAATACCAAGTGAGAGTTATTTCCTGTGAAACCAATGCAAAAGACAAGCCATCAGATCAGGGCTCTGTAGCAGAGCCCTGATATTACCAAGAGCTACAAAAATAAGCACCGCCATGTTTTCTGTGGCATTAGAATGTAACACAAGCCACTATGCAAACTGTTGGTCTCAATTCAAAATATGAACAAATTTACCACTTCGTGTTTGCTTCAAACGTAACCGTGCTTTTGATTCACACATGCTCACATGGCAACTTTGCTTGAAAAACAGGAGCAAACCACAAATGTTTGATTATTAATACCACTACCAAAAAGAAAGAAAACCGTACTATTTGTTAGACAGAACCAACATTCCCTGGTAATATGCGCCAGCAAGTCCCATATGCACCCAAAAGAAAAAAAAAAAAATGTCACAGGGTTTTCACACGCTGAAGCTACAGCTGTAAGGTGCGGTCCAGTGGAGGACTTTGGATTAGCTCACACCACTTCAGGTCGTTGCATGACAAAACTATTTGCCTACAGGTGCCGTTTTTTAGCTCCACAAGAAAAACATGTCGAGAACACAGACCAAATTCACCAAAGCGTGTGCATTAACATACCTGTGCAGCTACCACTCTGTTACTGCTGCAGGTGTCGCACTCACCCAACTACATGCCATACAAAAACTTTTTTGACATGGAGGCAACTCCAATCACACCTTCCTGAACCCTTATAAGTTGGCCCTGACGTACCCAGGTCTGTACACCCCAAAGTGCAAGGCCGAAAATGCCAACCTGGATATGAATGCCCTGAGCTCCAACCCAAAGCCGAATGGCATCTCTCAAACCAAATAGGGTGGGAGACTGGTGACCAGCTCTGGGCCAGAAACGCAAATTCAGGCCGTGGACTGGGCTTTGGAAGGCGCCATGAAGCAAGGTCTTCTGGCCACCTCAAAGACAAGAAGCCCATCATTAATCTAACTGAATGATTGTCGATGAAATAAAATTGTTCCTCCTCCTTTTTGCCATACAGCATCACACACACCTTCACGAGTCACAACGAAGACTGCAAAACGAAGATTAACAATTACAAAGAAACTTTGATGCAACATGCCCGAGTGACAGGTTCCCAATCACGTCAATTCTGCGAACCAAAGCCACATTTCATTTTCCCCCAAGCCTGTATGACAGGAGCGAAAGAGAAAAAATGTAGCGGCATTCTGAGCGTTTGCTAATTGGTTTAGCTCTCGGTGTCCCAAAGGGAGCCCCAGGTGTGACAGCACGATGAATGTAGCTATTGTCTCCGTTCGAGGAGTCAGACTGCTCAGTGCAAGCGCAGCTTCTTTACGGCCCTCCCCGAGTGAGCGACTGTAGCCAGTAGTGCAAGAAACAAATACACATGAGCCGACTTTTCTTCACATCTGGACCATAGCTTATACTTAGCATTGCTGCACAATCACTAGCAGCGGTTATGACCCAAATGTATGTATGCACAAGGCAAAATGAAGTCTATAACAGGAGTTGTATGCTCTGTGCTGGAAGAGCTGGCTTGAACGAACACTCCCCAGTTCACACTTTGAGTCGTACAAGCTAAGCTCCTCCACCAATATGGCCTTTAGCCAAGGCCAATTGTTTCAAAAGCTCAGCATTTTAGCAACATACCTCAAGATTTTTGCCACGACAAACCTGTGTCCTCCTTGGGTTGAAAACGACATAACCTAAACAATTCTACCCTTACCATCTCGCAAAGCATGCCAAGAAGCTACGTGATCTACACTACACTAGCAGGTTTGAACCAGAACCTTGAATACGCAGTTATTTTAGCGAGGTGGTAGGCTACACAAATTTAAATATGCAGCCAAAATGAAAGCTTAGGCATTTGGAAGCTTGAAAACCAACTGCTTTAAGCTGTTTTCACTAAATTATGTTCCATACGAGCATACTTTTGCGCAAGCGATTCCCCCCCCCCTAGGGCGAAGTTTTAATGCAGTTGAAATTTAGCTGCAGTGCAAAAAACGTTAATCGGAAACGGACTTGAAACATGATAACGTGCAAAGGGACTACCTTCGAACAATTAACAGGGGAAAAAATTCATCCGAGAGCGCGTTAAGAAATTTAAGAGCAGTCTTAAATAGTGCCCAATTACACAACAACAACAAAAAAATAGCTGTCCTATTTAAAGCGCCGTACAAGGCCGACGGCACTCATCACGACGCGGCGAACCTGACACGGGTGCGCTGTTTTGATGCGCTTTCGACCGGTAGGCGTGGCATGCCGAGGTCGACCGGCTAGCCGCCGGACAGGAAAAATGCACAACAGAAATTTGTCCACGTGCTGCGTGTGACCTGGCCGCTAGGCTCACTCTTTAATGACCTATCACGTGTGCGTTCCTCTGGGCTACACCGCTTATTGCACAGAAGTTGCTATCAACCAGGTTTCGCTTTCAAAGTGTCGTATCATGGCACCGGGAGACGCGAAATGACTACGAATAAAGCTAACGCACAATCAATCTGACGATCACTGTTAAACCACAAAAAATAAGCAGCATGATTTCGCCAAGGACACCAAATTGAAAAGAAAAACTACGCCGGAAGCTATTACAGTCCTGCTCGGCATACTATTTCTACATGTTTGACGGGAACTTGGGCTACAATTATCTCGCCAACTACGGTCCAAAAAATTCACCATTTGCCGGGGTACAAATTCAATTACACGTAGGCAAGAAGCAGCCGCAAGGCAAATGACTACCAGTAGGTACAGCGAAATTTCTATTCCGCACTGAAATATTTAACCTACTTAGCGCAGCGCGATTCGAACGAAAAAATAAGAGCAAGAAAACGTGCGCTTGCCACAAAAGCGCGCGAGATTAGCGCGTGCTTGCTAGAACAGGTGATCCGCTAACCGCGCGCCAAGCAGCCTGTTTACGCGAGTCGCGGTCACGCTTAACCGGCGCCCGCAGCATTTCTCTTTCACGCACCACGCGTCCGAGAAAAATAGCCGACGCAAAGAAGCAAAACATGTGCGCAACTGAATCGGCTGTTTATTTTTACGAGTAGGCCTAGTCCGAAAACTGTTTTTATGGGGATGCGGCTGCTCGCCGAGCATCTTCGGCGTCAGTCGGGCTGGAAACGAGCGGGCAATGCGGATACGCTTGAGGGGAGAATCGTAATACTCACCGGAGACTATGAGGGCCTCGTTGGGCCCAACAGTCTGTATGTTGCCCATGGTTTATCCTTTGCACAGCCGCACCGTTCGTAGAGATCGAATTGCCCGGACAAAAGACGCCGCCGTTCTCAAGCGAGCCAGTCGAGCCGCGGTCTACCGTTGCCCACCATTGAATAACAGGCGTCGGGAGCAGCGCGAACTGCGCGTGTCGGTTGGGCAAGAGTTCGTTGGCGTATCCGACGCGACGATAGCGTCGATAGCGTGCTTATGGGCGTTCCTCCTCGTATTTCCCCCAAGATGATAGCGGCGGCCGTACGTAAACGACGGACAACTCCCACTCCTCATGCGGCGAGGGCAGCGAGGGTTGGCTGGCTTCCGTGCGGACTTGCGTGCGTTAGCAACGGTTGTTAGGTTGCCCTCTTCTCTTCATTGTGCTTAAATAATGATGAACACTCATAAATCAATCTGAGAAGTTCTTATTTTTTTTAAATATATTGAAAAAAAATTTAAGCTTGAGAAATGTTTCTGAAAACAGTACATAATAAAGTTCATTGTACTGAAGTTTCATTGTTTCGTACTTTATTGGAGCGGCCGAATTCGGTCACGTGCCATTCTTCTTCCTTCTCTTGTTTCGTCATGCCTGGTGCGTTCGTGCGGCTCGTGCGCCCAGGCGCGTGAAGATGTTCCAAAATCAATATTCCTGATTTCTCGTACCGACAGGCCGATTTGGAACCTGACGTGGGCAAAATGGTAAGTCTCATTTTGTGCCTGACACGCCAGCTTTATTGAAACCGGTGCTGAAGAGCTCGCAGCGTCATCCAGGAATGTAGTTACCGCCAGCGCTTGTCAACCATTCATCGAAGGTGGTGTTGCTGGTGTTGCGTCCAAAGGCTCTGCCGCTTGGGTTTACCCGCGTTCGCGGACTGCCGGTGTTCCGTAATTTCTTTCTTTCAGCACCAGCTAAGTAGCGCGTTCAGGTAACGGTAATCCTTCAACTGTGGGTGTTTCTTTTTTACTGGCGCAACTTGCGATCATTCGCCAACACGGCGCCGGAGATCGCCTTTAGCTTCCACTACTCCTGGCGCTAATTCTATTCCACGCTCACGTGTTCCGTCAGGATGGAGGCATGGGGGACTGCAGCGATCTGGATCGCCAGATCGAACAGCTCCGGAGGTGCGAGATCATCAAGGAGTCGGAGGTCAAGTCCCTTTGCGCCAAGGCCCGGGAAATCCTCGTCGAAGAGAGCAACGTCCAGAGGGTGGATTCGCCAGTCACGGTGAGTTTCCAGTCATGTGCTTCGTTTGTTTCTCGATCCCCTCGTGGACGAGTTTTCGTCGCTCATTAAAGATCTCCGGGTGCTCAATAGTAATCCCTACACTACGGCGCGCCTCTAAGCCCGAGCGTAGTTTCGGCGCGAAAACTTCCAGATTTGAATTTGTGACGCGAAGTCGTAAATGGAGGTGGCTCGTGTGTACCGCACCGGGGTTTCGTTTTCCCGCGTGGACGTCGCTTGATGAGATCGCGACTGTGGAGGCGTCCCGGCCCGGGCCAAGTGTTTTTCATCTCATTGATTGGGTACTTTGAAAACACCATGTTTTTGTTTGTGATGGCGTACGTGCGTCGTGTCAGTCGTGCTCGCGGTTCTCGGAATCTCGAAAGTCGTGCCTCGCGAGGCTTTGGAGGCAAGTCGTATTTTTGTTTTTAACGGCGTAGAGTGTGATCGCAGGTGTTTTTAGGAACTTGGCTCGTGCCTCCCAGATGGTTTGGGCGTCTAGGAATTGCAATTAAAGGGCGTGTGTCGCGCGCTTCGACCCTACCGCCTAGTGCATCGAATATTTTT
The DNA here is from genome assembly GCF_048455015.1 of Haemaphysalis longicornis. NCBI lineage: Eukaryota > Metazoa > Arthropoda > Arachnida > Ixodida > Ixodidae > Haemaphysalis > Haemaphysalis longicornis. Next base: position 71,697,362 of record NW_027526422.1, on the reverse strand, counting down.
CAACGTGAACACAAAAATGTTGATCACTGAAGTTGCCATGGAAACGCAACATCATTCTGTTTGAGTAGATGTGATTAGTTTTAGAGTTGTACTCATGTTAATTACATCCTGCAGGTGATGTGAACGCGCAAAGAGTATGAGTATAATGTTTAATTACTGCTGGAATTGGTCTCTGAGGGCTTGTTGCTTCAGTGAAACCTTGTTAAGCCGTACCGTACGGGAACGCGAAGAAAGTACGTACTAACCAACACTACGGTTTATCAGAATGCATTAAGTTAAAGGAAAATCTAAGCGGAGATTTTCCTTAACTACATCTAAAAAAAGACTACGGCTTCAGCAGGAACGGTTTAACGATATTCCACTGTATTTGCGCCCGTAGCACACAGCTAACTCTTTTCTGGGTCACCCTCACGTTTTCAAGGTAAACATAAAAGTATCTCATCTAGTGCTGAGCACGGGGACGCGGGTTCGATTCCCGGCCGCGGCGGCCGCTTTTCTGGTGGAGACGAAAAGCGAAAACACTCGTGTGTGAGATTTCGGTGCATGTTAAAGATCCCCAGGTGGTCAAAATTAATCCGGAGCACTCCACTACGACGTGCTTTATCGCCTGAGTAGCGTCGGCATGTTAAACCCTACAATCAATCAATCATCTCACCGAGCTGTTGCAGCTCGAGAACTGTGGCCATGTCTTGCTGTAGCTGTTCAGAAGCATCAGCTCGATTAAGTGCCTCAAAAGCTGCAATATGAAAAAGCACTAAAAGAAAAAAAAGCAGGGAATGTTTGCATTATGTGAAGAATGAATTGTACTGCAGCAGAACGGACAATTGGGCTAGTTGGTAGCTGTTCATCTTGAAAGTGGAAGCGCTCACAAATACAAGAAAATCAGGCCAGTAAAATTGTCAGATACGTCGATGATTTTCTTTTATTTGTAAAGCCTGATAGCCTCGACGAAAAGGTGACTCAGGTTTTGAACCTTTTTAAACAGTACGGCTGTGGACTGAACTTCACAGTTGAGTTATACCCCTGCTACACTAGGGTCCAAATGTCATTTGAATCAAATGTCATTTCACTCAAATGCCAAGTTGTGCTGCTACACCAGGTTTTCAAATGCCATTTGGCTCAAATGACATTCGAGCCAAATGAGCACCGAGAGAGACATTTGGGATTTCAAATGCCATTTCCAGCACTCTCGGACGCAGTGTCTTCGATCAGCAATAAAAAATATATTTCCGTACGTAAAACAAACAAAATATTGTTGTTTGTGGAACTTTGGTCACTATTTATTTACTTAAAATACGAAATCAACATATTTAATATTCATAGTCTCAAAACCAGTGGGTCAGTTGCAAAAAAATAAAAACAACAACAACGCAAACAGCCGCCGCGTTAGAGTCAAAACTGCTGTCTCTTCTAATTTGATATGATTTTACTGCCTCAGACTGCTCCTAAGTTTGATTGTTGTATTAGTGTACGAAAACGAAACGGAGCAACAGCGCCACTGCAGCATAGCGAACAGTTGTGAAAGCTTTTAAATGCCATCGAAATTGTAGTGTAGCACGGCGGATTCTGAATGGCATTCGAAGCAACCCATTTGAGTCAAATGACATTTGGACCCTAGTGTAGCAGGGGTATTACCAAAGGAACATGAATTACAGTTCTTGGATCTGAGGCTGTATCGAGAAGAAAAACATGTATGCTGGTCTTACTTCCCGCATTCAAAGAAGCCCATTCTGGCCACTCAAAGATCGTTAAAATGGGGAACGGTGTTTCCTGTCTGCGAAGCATCCCTCACAAAATCGTGCACAGAAAAAATATCTAGTAGTTTCACAAGCCAGTTAGGCTGGTTTTTCGCAATCTGTCATTCGCAAGATAATCTTTAAGTTAATTAAAGGTGCTAAATCAGACTGGGGGGAACGAGAAAAAGAAAATAAGGGTAACAGACCTGTCGTCATTCCGTATATGCACAAGATGTCGTACGGGTTAAAAAATGTTGCTAACCGGTATGACGTCGATGTGGTTTTCTTGGCCCCAAACAAACTGACCAGGTTATGCGGCAAAATGGACAGAATCTTATCAACCAGTGAGAAGCCGCAAAGAAAACAAGCATGCCAAGTGAAACATACTTCCCCCTTTGTGTGCTGTGCAATGTGTGTTGTCTATTTGATACCGATGACGTGTGGCCACAATTATGTAGGGCAAACTGGGCAATGTTTAAACATGCGTCTGCAAGAACACAAAAACGGTGACAAATGAAAGCAGAGCTTTCAACTATGGAAACACTGCACCACGCACGGCTGTTCGCCCATATTGTGCGATACCAGAGTTTTGTCACTGCATCGAGATAAAACCACTCGGGAGCCGATAAAAGCATTTCACATTAAAAAGGTCAGGAGATAGATGTGTTAGTGCCCCATCAATTTTTATAACTGGCAAAGAATATTTTTATCTGTGCAACTCATTGCGATCGTAGCGGTTTCTTGGATTGCCCGTATGTATTTCATCCTGTTAAGAAGTGAATTTCATGGTTTTATCTTGGGCGAGATGAACACACCACGTGAGATGTTGAAAGTATATATTTGTGTTTCTTTTCAATAAACAAATAGTTGCGAGTAAGCACCGTGTCGTCTATGTTTTTTCTCCTTTCGTCCCTGTTTTGTGAGCGCTTCCACTTTCAAGATGAATTGTACGATGGGTATTTTGGTTTATTTCCAGAGAGTTGCGAGCACATGCCAGTTTGATTGCACTCATTCCCAAAGGCTTGGGGAAAAAACTTGTGCAGAAGAGCTGCTGCTTGTGCCTTCAGCACTTAGCTCCCAATGCATGCAGACACCCAATTTCTGCCCAGAAATGTGACGCTGTGTCCTTTCTTGCCGTTGATTGTCCCTTTGCTGCCGTTTAATAAACTGGCTTCAAATTATCCGCAATTTCTTTCCGACCGTCTTGGAATCCAAATTCAATGTTTTGTGTGACCTCAAGCCTTGTGGGGCTGCTTTGTGTGCAATCCATTGGTTAAATTTGTATTTCTACTGGCAATACCTGTGGATCATAAGAGTTTTTTTTTTCCAAGTCAGCACAAATTTTTCCATTGTGGTCTGAGTGCGTTGCACCAAATTGAGGCCTGAGAGGACCCACTAAACCTTGGTAAACGGCGCTCCGAAACAAAGCTTCAGCACATGTCGGAGAAAGTGTAGTTCTTTGGCCGGCTACAGCAGCTCTCAAATTCTTTTTCATATTTAGATTTATTCAGAAAAGTACAAGAGTGTATTAAAATCGGAGGAATTTACGGGAGGAGGTCCCAAGGTTTCCGAACTGCAGGCGGGACCTCCTATGCGTAGGTTGCGTGTGGGTTTTACCTCCTCGCAAGGGGACGTCATCTCTTGGAAACTGTGGACGCAGGTGTGTGGGGACATCCACGGACAGTTCTACGACCTCAAGGAGCTGTTCAAGGTGGGGGGTGATGTGCCAGACACCAACTACCTCTTCATGGGAGACTTCGTGGATCGGGGTTTCTACAGCGTAGAAACCTTTCTGCTCCTGCTGGCGTTGAAGGCAAGTGCTCGCTGGACTGCGGACCGTTACTGTCGCACACGCCTTGCATCAAGTCTCGTGTGTGTTCTAACATTACGCCACATTGTTGGTGTGGCGTCCCTTATGTGCAAAAGTGGCAAAAATTTGCCCCCACTCCTATCTAAAATAAGGGCGGTCCTGCTTCTCACGGGGCGTTGCCGGATGAGTTGGCACTAGAGTGGGATCACTTGAGGAATCGGACGGGCAGGGGTAAGGCGCCAATGTGGTGCAATTACGTTTCCTGCTTGGGGGTGCACCAGAGGCATGGAAATAGCAAAAAAAAAAAAAAAAAAAAAAAAAAAAAACGCCGAGCTGTGTTGAGGCAGTTTCAAAGCCAAGTGTTCACGCACTTATACCACTTTCAGTGTCAGAGAAGGCAGAGTTGACAGTATGCCTTCCCGCTGAACCAGTGGCGCAGCAAAATATCGATGGCTTCAGCGCCATTTTCTGCAGCTTTCAGCTTCCGGTGCACAGAAGGACCGAGTACGGTTTTGGGTAAAATACCGTATTTTCGCACGTGTAACCCGCCCGTGCATATAATCCGCACCTCACTTTCAGCGTACCGGAAAAGAAAAAAAAAAATCCGCGCGTATTGCCCGCACATTTGATACAGGAAAGGCTGCACCAAAGGTACTGCTCAAGCAACACGTCACATACTGTGTAGACAGAAAAAAGCGTATATTTAGCAAGCACAATACACTGACTCTAAGGCAAAAGTCACAATTCACTCAGTGTCACTGCTCTTGCTGGAGCTATCACTTGAGCCACAATCCTCACTGTTGTACACAAGGTCATCTTCACGACACAACACGCATTGCCGTGAAGCTGCACTAAAGGAAAAACCCCGGGTTTTGGCACTGGAGTTTTTGTATTTTTGGTACGAAAATACAGTATTTGTCTAGACACATTTCAGGTGGTATTTTACGCAGAAGTCATTGCTTGAGTCAGTGTGTTGTTTCTTCCGCGAACCTGTGAAATGGTTTTCCAATTTATCTCCTCGCAGTTTCTTGTGTGCATAGATGTTGGACCATCAATTACCTCGGCACTGCGCACACCCGGTAGAGGGGCAGTGGGCAAATTTTCACTGTTGTTGTGCTGCTAATATAAACACCTATTGTGTTGTTTTCAGGTATTATCAGTCAGTAGGCATTTATAAAGACACGCTGGGCTAACGTAGTCTTGCATGGAGCTTGCTGTTCACCTCATCATGTTCGACTTTTCTTGTTTAAACGTTTTTGAGATATCATTGTTACGTAAACGTGTTTGTTAGCGCGCCGCTCAGCCCTAAAAGCCTTGGTGCGCTTTCAGTTGTATTACAATAACTTTGGTTTTCTGTTGTTGTTACTATCGTTATGCAGCGTTAATAAACGTGGTTGACAGGACTGTTCAATTCTTTCATATGACGCAATAAATTTTGAGGTAACGTGCGCTTTGCGAGAAGGTACGGCGGCCGATTCCAAGCTTTTGTGATAAACTTGGGCATGAGGCACATTTGTTTTGATCCTATTTCAGATGCTTCAGCAAACGCCTTGAACGGCATTTTTGGGCTCGCTCGTTGAAACGTTCCTGGCTGTCACTGATAGCATTCACTGGACAGCTAGAGCACATTCTTTCCAAGATACCTCTTATGATTAGATCACGGGTGCATTGCCATTGTTATTGAGTTGCTGCCTGCATTGGTTCAAGCACATAAACATGTGTGGTTGTTTAGACAGAGCGGCAGGAGACAAGCCTTAGGGACAATTAAAATGTAATTGCGTGTGACTAACGGATCCAGCCGTGCTCATTTCATCATCTCCCTCATCTCTCTTCTTGTTGCTAGTGGGGTTCCTGCCTGTGTGGGGTAGGGGCCCTGTGACTCAGTGAGGATGGCTTTGTGCGAAATGCCAGGAATAGTCTAATGTCTGTCTGTCTGAACTCTGTGACTTTAATTTAAGACTGAGAAGTGTAGGCAAAGTAGAAACTGTTGAACTCTACTATTGAGTTCAGTTGTTGCAGCAGCCACGCTCTCAAAACTGCGTAGTGTTCAAATTCTGCAGTGGAGAGCCTTACCTAAGCCAGCTTGCTAAGTTGGCTCTTATGTGCTACACGAATGAGTGGCATAATTGCAATTGACTGTGGGTTGTTCCAGGCATCCTGGTTTGCTTCCCGTGCATTTCTTCGGGTGAAGTGAACGCAACCAAGTGCTTTGGGTCTTTCAGTTTCTGTAGTGCTACACGGAGTTGGGGAAATTGTGCATATGAAGCAAACAAACAAAAAAAACATGAAGGAAGCTCTCACTAACGCGTAAGACTTGAAGGAAGTGAAGCTGTGCAGAACCTTCACGACCATCACGAAGGTTTAAAGGAGCCACGAAGACAAAGTACAAGTTTGTTTTATTCGAAAGATTTGTTGTTTTATATTGCCCCCAGCGCTGGTCCGGCAGCAAACGATAGTTTATTCACTAAGAAATTAATCAATTTTTGTTAAAATTTTTATTCTTCCGCCAAATTCATTGTTTTGTGAGGTCGTCCGCGATGACGTCAGAAAAGCAGACCTTGAAGTGAACGCGAACGCGGCACTAGGCATGCAGTGAACTACAGAGCCTTGTTTACCGTCAGTCCTCCCACATGGCACTACCATACTGTGGCTGACATTTGCCCGCCTTTTGCTTTGTTTTTGACTGTATTTGCGCCTGGCTTGTTTTTATTATGCTAGAAAGTACTCGTGTTGTGATAAACATGGGGTCTCGACAAACAGGGTCACGTAAGACAGTGTTGCTTGCGCTAATTGGCCTGTGTCGTGTCAGACAACCCGAAAGCGCCATACTGCTGTGCAGCTATGGCAAGCCAAGTGTGCGCAGTGCCAACAACAGCACGCTCTGGTACTTCAATGTTTACGTGTACTTTCGTAGCTTCCATGCTTACCCCACCATTCTCACTTCTATAAAATGAATATATGCATTACGTTTAAACGAAAATATCTCGTGAAGGAAGAATTATAAGCCCTGCATGACTTGCATTTGCCTTTGCCGGCCTCAGCCAATCGCAGAGCTGTCTAGTATGACATCATAGGTTCTGTTGCGGGAAATGAGCTAGTGAGTCGCATGGCCATTGCCGGTTTTCCTAATTATGAAGCTTATTTGAGCGACGTTTACGTTAAAAGTGGTGTCGGTATGATTCTAACGAGGCAATCTTTCGAATGAACCAAAGTCGTGTTTTGTCTTCATGGCTCCTTTAAGCCCACGATTGCAGCTGATATGCTTCTTCTTCGCTGCTTCGACATTTACTCCATCATTGTTGCTATAACTGTGAGCTTTCATTTATTTGGAAGTGATAATCATTGAATGTCACCTTGGAGGGGCTTACACTATGACGTGTCTTTCTCGTTTTGAGCAAGTGTTGCCACGATTACAACGAATGCTGGAGTTTTTTTGTTTGTTTTTTTTGCCAATCTTGGCCAATTTCCCTAACCCTTTCAGACGCCACTCGTTATTACCCCCTACAGAATTTTTTTTTTGTTTTTATGCTCTCTATCTCACCAAATAAGATGAATTGGCAAGTTACTGACCCCAACACAATCTTAGTTTTTTTTTTACAGTCATATACAGAATTGCGTACATAACATCACAGAGGCCAGGAGCGTCAACTAGCGGTGAATGTTTCCATGTACGTATATATTTGTGCGATATGCATTGTTTCTATATTTTTTAGGACCGCAATTCTTCGAGAAACAGAGGAGAAAGAGTTGAAAAAGCTGACCCGCCAAAGCTGTCGCGTGCGTCGCCATTTTGTTTGTGGTTGTATTAATCTTACGAGATGCCAGATGGCCCTAAAATCTTCATTATTGAACGGAGGATACAAATTTATGCTAAACTAGCGAAAACTTTCAGTTTTGGTATTTCTTTTTGTAAAAAACCACAGGATTGAAATGTACACAGTTGTGTACATAGCGTCTGAAGGGCTGAGTGGGTATGCTTGGCCTAACAGCCGTGCACCAGCGCGCTAGGCGCTCGCCGCGAGGCACACACATACGAGCGCTGGGCATTTTCTTGGTTTTGTTAACTGCCGTGCGGTTGCCGCAAGGCCTGTGCTCAAGTGCGTGCGCTTTGCAATTTCTTGGTATCTTTAACTGCGGACACGAAAAATTACAATTTGCTATAAATAGCTTCGCTGTTAAAATGAGCGGGAAGGTAACTTTTTTGTTGTCGCTTGCAGGTTCGTTACCCCGACCGCATCACACTGATCCGGGGAAACCACGAGAGCCGTCAAATCACCCAGGTGTATGGGTTCTACGACGAGTGCCTGCGCAAGTACGGCTCGATCACCGTGTGGCGCTACTGCACAGAGATCTTCGACTACCTCTCCCTCTCGGCCGTCATCGACGGCAAGGTACGAAAGGGAGGCCTTCCCCCACCTCCCGTGCACGGTGGTGGTGGGAGAACTGGGGCAGCGTGTGGGAGTGCATGGGAGAAGAATGGCGGGAAATTCAAATGGGTGCTCATCCCATTGCTATCTTCTTTGAACCATTTTACCAGCAAAAAAACGGACAGGAACCTAAAAAGAAGTAGACGGAACACTCGCTAGCGAGTGTGCCGTCTACTTCTTTTAAGGTCCCTGTCCGTTTTTCGCTGGTAAAATGGTTCTAAGTCAACACCTACTAGCCCAACTTTCAGCCTTCTTTGCTTCTCCTGGTTTTTCAACCTATTTACCGTTTGGCCTGACAGCTAGCCAAGATGTCAGCTTTTCTGACTGTGGGAGAGGCGGCAGTTTGCGGGGGTGTTTTCATGGATTCAAAGTAAGCACTGATTTGGTAAATTTTGGCCACCTTGTGTTGAAAGTTGAAGGCCTTCAAGGTTTGAGATAAGCCTGCAGTACGTTTGAGATATTGTGCATGAGACTTATGCATGTGCGTGGAGGTAGGGGCTTCTTACTACTCGTGTCAATGTGAAAGCTGCTTTCTGTTGTGTAGAAGGCAGATATTTTTGTAAGTTGCAGTTGATTGATTGATTGATTGATTGTAGGGTTTAACGCGCCGACGCAACGCAGGCGATGAGGCGCGCCGTAGTGGAGGGCTCCGGATTAATTTTGACCACCTGGGGATCTTTAACGTGCGCCGAAATCTCGTACACACGGGCGTTTTTGCTTTTCGCCTCCACCAGAAAAGCGGCCGCCACGGCCGGGAATCGAACTCGCGACCTCGTGCTCAGCAGCGCAACGCCTTAGCCACTGAGCCACCGCGGCGGGTTTGTAAGTTGCAGTCAATGGGGGAGGGAGGGGGGTTACTTATTTGAAGTGAGTAGGGAGTTGAATGCACATACTTCACAATTAGGCTAAACAATCTGAGGTTTGTGAACAGCTTTTCTAATTAGCTTCTGACAGGAAGAAAAAAATTTAAATGGGGCTGTTGCTATAACATTCCGTGTTTGTACTTTGTTTGTGCATCTTTGGAGTGTACAAGAAAATTGACGGGCCCCTACAAAAGCTCCAAGAACGAATTTCAAGTTGAGGGAAGGCATGCTATTTTAATGCGTAGAAAAAAAAAAACTGAATTTACAGTCTGTGGTGTGATCTAAAAAAAGTGCACCAAAGTTCGCTGTTGTGAACTTGATCTTCTGATAGCCATGCCATTTCTCTGACAGTCGACATGTTAATGCAGACTTCAATTTTGATGCCTTATATTTTGCTTTTTTAGCCGGTTTCTTCTTTCAACAAAGGCAGAGACGGTAGTGTCGATTTTTACTTTTGCATCACTGCACATTCTTTTTTTGTATCAATAGGGGGAGGTTGGTTACCTTATGAACTTTCTCTGCCACGAGGTTGTTTCTGATATGGGACCAAGCTAGCGGTGAGTTTTAAAGGCATAGCCTACCTGACTGAAGCAGCGAAGGAAGCATTTTTTCACTTTCATAGAAAATTGTCGGCTGATATATTGCTACACTGCAGATAAAAAAGGACATGCACCAAATCTCGAATAATGGGAAGGACTGGCTAGCCAACATGCTCCGCAGTGCGTGAAAAGTCGCTTCCTAAACAGTTCCCCTTACTGTGTTGCCCCGCCTCACCGTTTTCCCCGACAAGGCCTAAATGTAGTGAGTCAACTGGTTCAGCGTATTGCTTTCCCTTCCCGGTGTATTCATTAAAAGTGGGCTCTACAGCACAGCACTGTTCCTATTGAAGGACAACTTCACTCAAATTTTCGACCTCTTGAAAACATTTTTTCCGCATAGCCTGCCCAAAAAGACTAATATGGCAGCTGAAATACGCGTGTCCGTGGCGCAAACGACCATCAAGAATCTGAGAAATTGGAACCGAAATTGAGGAGACAGTGGCCGTTACGGCCAGGCTGAAGTGACGATGCAGTTTGCGAGCAAACGGCTGTCCAGCCGGAGCAAACCTGCACGCAGCGCTTTGCCCACGCAGCAGCCTTAGGAGAAGCGTGCCCTTCTGAGCTCGGCCGGTTCTCATGGCTGGCTGAGGAGCAAGCACCCGACTGGCTGCAATATCACTTCCGCTTCATGGCTGTTTGCGCGATACGCTGGCAGGTGCAGCGTCGTCTGCGACGGAGCTGTTTTAAGGGGGGACACTGCTCTTAAAACAGCTGTTTGTATTTTTAAGTAAACTCTGTGAAACTTGCCCGTCTTGCTGCTTTTTCCCCACTGATTTCAGATATGCCAAATTTTTTTTGAGTCAGTCAATTAGCTCCCCAGGTAATTAGAGATAATTAGTCACTTTTGGAGGAACGATAGACAAAACAGTGTTAGTCGTAAAGCTGTAATCTTTATTTTCCAACCCTGCTGAATGCAATAAGAGAATCGGTTTCTTGATCCTCCACTTGGAACTAATTTTACAGCTCGTTAAACTTCGGTGTTTCAAATGGGCATTCAAAATGGTTCCTTGCCATGGTGCCACCAAAGTTTAACGAGCTGTAAAAAGATGTGGCAAAAATCTATCAAGGATTTTTTTCTGTGAAGTGAGCCGCCAGCTCTGGTGCTGTCGAATGATCTTGGATGGGCCGTTCGGTGTGAATAAAGTAACGATTCTTTGCTGTTTTTTTTTTTTTTTTTTCGCTTGTTCTTTTGGTTTTCACTGGCTGATGTGAGTTTTGGTGGTCAGTACTGTGGGATATATGAGGGGTTCCTCGGGGGCCTTGCCAGCACTCTGGGGTAGGCCCCCACGCTAGCTCCCGGCGTGTCAACCACGTGGGCTCCCATGCCTACGGCAGCCCAGCGAGGTTCGCCGATATGTGAACACAGTAGACAGTAGTGCCGAAGCACAGCCGTTTATTTGGGGAATCCCAAAGCATGGGAGCACAAGGCTCGACGGCGTTCACGAATCACGCCATCTGGGTCGTGACCGCGAACGGGAGGTAGGCACTCACGGCGCGCGACAAACAAAGCTCCCACCTGAGATGCATGTATCCACCACCGCCGCGTTCCGCCGATCTCGCCCCGACCGGGTCTCCGACGAGACTCTCCGACTCTCGCGCGCACACGTTCGCACCGCCCGCCCCCGCGCGCCTCTGCCCGCACAGATCGGATCGGTGGTGCCATCTCTCGGGGGGACGCCGACAACCAGCGGAGTGCCGGGCAGGTTTCAGCGCACTAGTCTCTCCCGAAGCGCGCGCCGGCACGGCATCGCGGGTCGCGGTTCTCCACGATTCCCACAGTACATACTCGCTTGCATGTAAATTGCCGTAGAAATAGACATTGGCCATAACGAAGTATTGGTTGTAACAAAGTAATTACGACTCCCCCTTCAACTTCATTATAACGAGGTTCTTCTGTATGTGAGAAATTGGCAGCCTGCCTGTGGGTTTTCTCATTTTATGAACACGTTCATTGATACGTTTGCGGTGAGCTTCATCTAAGCTCAGCTTTGTTTGATGCCTTGTGACAGTGGTTGTGGCATTTTTGCTGCAAACAAGGTATTAGCTCCAAACTTCGATTTTGGAAATGATCTGGACAGTAGGTGTTCATAATCATTGCAGTGTTGTAAAGCAAGACTTGCAAACTTTATTAAAAAAAATTTTTAGACCTTTGTTTGGTATGTACCTGCAATTAGAAATGTCTTGTGTAAAGGGTATGAGAATGGGCACAACCAGCTCGCATACATCCCGTGTCCGCTGACAGGTTCAAATTTTTGAGGAAGGGGCAGTACTGGAGGCTTTGTTAGAACAGTTTGAGGGTCATTGCCTTTTGCGTCCTCAATCAGTGCAAGGGTTGTACAGAGGAGCTAGTGCAAGAAGTACATGATGCATTGTTTGTGCTGCCCTGCAGTCTTCTGACTGACTGGCACATAGTGCAAGTCTTTATTTCTTGGGTATGAGGCTGCATCAGGGCTTTGAAGGGCACGTTTGTTTACAGACTCTAAGAGTGCAGGTGGTAAGCATCCAAGATTAAAAAATGAGCGTCTTCTGTCCTGCAAGCTTGTAAGTTTTATCCGGAATTGTTGCCGTTTAGGAAAACGCTTACTGTTTTTTGTGTGCTTTCAAAATTTATTTCGCGGCAGTCTTTTATTTTGAATGAGTGCTTCAGTTTTGTAGCATGTGTTTATGAAAAACGTAAAAAATATTTTGACCGTACTGACTGGGAAACATGATCACTTTCATATGGGACCTAATGAGGAGGAAATCACCTTAAACTTTTCCATGGAACCTAAGGTCTCACAGCTGTGGAAGCTGTTCACTGTTCATTTACTTCGAAAGCAGGGAAGGGGGCTGAATTGAGCACCCTGACCTGGTCATTCAGGCCCTGGAATTCAGTCTTTTCTTTTTTCTTTTTTGCCAACCTCTAAATGAAGTGTTGTCTGGCGCACGGTGCGTTGGCGTCCACTGTCCTGGTCCGTGACGTTGTTGCCCCCACTGCTTGTCTCCCCGCGCAGATCTTCTGCGTCCACGGTGGTCTGTCGCCATCCATCCAGACCCTGGATCAGATCCGCACCATCGACCGGAAGCAGGAGGTCCCACACGACGGACCGATGTGCGACCTGCTCTGGTCGGACCCTGAAGGTACCGGTGCTGCGTTGCATTCATTCTTCCGTCCTGTCCACTCTTTTGCATCATACGGGTTCCCGTATACAGGAACCCCTATTGCGAGGTTCCCGTATAGGGGGTCCCCGTAGAACCCCATATACACGGTTATACGGGAACCTCGCAAATTCACATGGCCTGGCCCCGGTTGTGCAAGTCAATATGGTAGTTTGAGTACACTGAAAAAATGTACTTGCAGGGTCCGAGCCTGTGTTGCCTGCTAACAAGAATGTTAGAAAATTTGCACAACAATGTCACGTTGGTGAAAATCGCGCAGTTGTCGATATGTGTTTGCTAAAAAACGTACATAACGTAAAGAGCACATTGTGTAAGATAAAAACTTGACGGTCTGTGCTGCGTTACTTGTGCCTGTGAAGTTTGAGGTGGCATTTTTGTTTTGCCCATATTCAGTTGCTTCTTGGTTAGCAGGGGCAATTTTCGTAGGGTTTTGGCATAGGGGGCCTCTACGGAAGCGGGGGGCACCCATCCCGTAGCAGTGCTCTGTGTCACATTTTGTTGAAGATACCAGAGGCAGGACCAAATTCCTCGGTATGAGAACTGGTGCACCCTGGTTCACAGAGTAAATTCTGGCACCCGTTTCTTGCCTGCTATATATTCCATGGTGTAGCTTTTTTACTCTAATATGCTCATTTGATGGTTGTCTGCACTGAATGGAACACTTTCCTAAGCTTTATCTTTCTATGTGGCCCTCCAACATTCACTCAGCCCTGGAACTGGCTTTTGTTCAGCAAACAAAATGCCGTGTATCTTGTTTGGTTTTTGTTCGTAACTGGCAGGGAACATCTTCCAGCAAGTGTGATGCCGAAAAGGAAGTGAATGTATCTTTATTGGTTTATTGAGACTTCCATTCCAAGGGATATAAATTCCAGAGTTTTTAAGTCTGTCTGGAAGCGTTTCTGGATATTTTGTATGCCAGAAAGCATGGTCATAAGTTTGTGTTTTGCGTGAAGCAAAGCTACGCACGCAATTTGAGATCACTCAGTTTGGGTGCCACACACACACTCATATTCAGTGGCGTTCGTTGCTCCTACAACAGAAATGCTGAACGGCTGTGGTGAAAGAAGCTGCTGGCTGACATGCATTGCCCAAACTTTTGTGAAGCAAAGCGGTTGCTCAACCTTGATTTGTTAAAATTTTTATAGGGGCCGTGAAGACACAATGCGTGTTTAGTTTATAAAAATGGCTGCTTTGTACTGATAACAGTGACATCAGTTTTACCGCAAACTTTCACCAATTAGTCTAGATGACAAAGAAATTAGATAAGCTGGGCCAACTTACCACTTCCTCACTTTAGCCCTTATGACACCACAATGGAGCTTGTTTCGTGCGATTGGTTGCTGCCAACCAATGCCACCTCCAGGACCCATGACTGGGCAATTGTAGTGGTTCCCTTTGCGTCATTTGGTTCCGTCACTTGAAAGTATACCTGAAGTTAATGTACTGATTACTCAATTCTTAAAATTTCCCCCGGTTATACCACTGGTGAGGCCTTGTAGCACAAAATTGGAAAGTTTTTAGTACAGTCTATGCTCCAGTTACAGCAGGCCATTTCTGTTGGTTTGTTTGGTCCCCATGCATTTTAGTGTAATCCGCTCCACTACCGGCTACAACAGACTAAATTTTAGGCGAAAATTAATAGTGGACTTTCGTGGTGCCGGCGTCTGATATGCTTTTTCTTTGTTTATTTTGGTGGGAAAACTGATATGCCTGGCAACATTGTTGGCGTAGAACGGGTCGTTGGCACAGCCAAGCCAGTGCCGGTGGTCTTATTTTTATTTTTATTTTTTCGTTTCCCCCCGACCAGCGGCGGGGTAGCTGATTTCACTGTTTGGTAAACTAAGCATAATTAACTCTTTCGCTACTACGCCTATCAAAATCGATCAATTTGATTGATACTTTTGGGAGCGCCTTTTCATAGCGTTCCAGGCGTTTCTCGAACAAGTAAAGCTGTTCGGAGTTAGATCAGAAAATGGCCTTTCAAAATCAGTTTTGTTTTCATTTTTGCTACGGAAACAGGATTTTTTGACATGCTTTTGAATCACCTGGATGTGGAAAAGGGGCGTGGTCATCGAAGAATGCGTGCAACTCGTAATTACTCGTAACTACCAACGAAGAATGCGTGCAACTCGTAATTACTCTGCACCAGCGCTTGTTTTTTTGCTATCAGGGCGTGAATCGGGAACTAGCAAATGATTTTCAATCGTCAGGTTCGCGCTCTGACAGTAATAATCCCAGAAATCGGCTGAAAATGTCAAGTAGTGCCTGGTTGCAAAGCTACTTTATGATTTTAGGCAGTTTTATTGCCTTTGCGCACATTGTTCTAAGTATTGTGGTAGTTCTACTTACCCCAGGACCATTCGCAAACAGTTTACAACAGTTTCGGTTTCGTTTCTGCATCGCGAAATTCATATTTAGCGCTACTACGCAGTTACCCAACTTCAAGGCTACCTGCCATGGCGCCTGGAGCGTCCGCGACTGATCCTCGAACAAAGCACCTCGAACAAAGCACGGCGCTCCTGATTTCCCCCACCCTAATCCGATTTCTGCGATAAGAATTTCAGAGGCAAGTCAAAAGATCACATCCAGTCGCCAGATATCTGTTCCGCCGAGGACAGCGCTTCAAACCGGCCTCACACTGCCAGCTGTTCGACTTCCAGTTTCGTTTCCATGCGAGGGTATATCCGGGTGTCTAATGTTGCTGCTTAGTTGAACTGTCTATTCGGACGGAGTCTCCGATAAGTTTTTGTACTGTTTTATTGAAAAGCTCGTTGTGCTGATCTTTTTAATCGCGCAACTGCTACTCGGCCAAAGATCGCAGGGCACGATTCTAGCTCATCGTACCTCATTTTTGCGAGCAAGGCTACAATTGCGAGTAAGAAGATGATAATAAAGCTCAGCTTTATGTTTTGAGAGATAACTGACCGTGAACGACAACAAGCATCAGCCACGGCGTTCCGTTTTCAACTTCATGCATGGTTTTTTCCGCATCGCGTGCTAGTCCCAAATATTGTGCTCGCTGTAAATGAAAAGTCAGCCATTGAAATATGTTTTTACGTTATGTGGGGGCAAAATTGGTGCCTCTGATAGTGACAAACCGCCAGGTTTATTCCAGGAAACCACCTGAAATTGCACATTTTGAATTAGAGGTTGGGCTTCACCGCATGACACGAGCACCCTGCACGCTAACATTTTTTTTTTATATCTGACAAACTGTTCCGCGCAAGTCGACATTTTTTCTAGGGCGTGTTTTGAAATGTTTCCCTACAAAATGTATATTCTAATTTTTTTCTACTACCGGTGGTTTGATAAACACAACTCCTTTTTTATCATTTTTTTCGACAACTTGACAAAAATTTCGATTTTGATATATTTTTTTACAACTATGATATATAAAAACCTTTAAAAAACTGGTGTTATTGGAAAGGCCGTTAAATAATCTGCATTTTGTGTTCCTGCAATTAGTGCCTAACCAATTTTTTAGCAGGAAAAAAAATGTTTTCTTGGACCCCTAAAATTAGTCAATTTTCCGGCGGTAGCGAAAGAGTTAATTCTGTCGAACGTGGCGAAAAACCAGCCGACATCGCCAGAAGTATGGGCCTGTCTAATCACGCGGTCTGCTCGACCGTCAAGGACAAGGACGCTGCCGAAAAACGCGACTCCGGTGAGATGAAGAGCAGCACTTCTGAATACACAAAGTGGTGCACACGGAGGTCGAGTCTGCTTTTGTCAGTTTTTTATGTAATTAAGAACTCGGGTTCAGGGAATTTGGGCATTTATTATTCCCCCTTATTATTTATTACTATGCATTTTTTCCGTTTCGTTCAATGAAAAATGTAACAAATGCCTCAAGCAAGGGGGATGGTTCCCATCCATTGTATGCAATCTGCTGCTGGCCGTGCGGAGTCCAACTGGTCTTTCGATTTCACAGCTTATTTCATATCAGCTGTTTTACTTACCAGATTAAGATCATTAAAAATGCAGAAGCTGCTTTGGGGAAACATCAGGCAGTGATCCAAATTTTACACCTGCCTTGTCACAAACAGTTTGAAAAAGAGCCTGGCTAATTCTGCTGGCCATGAGTGATCTTTATAGCTGGTTAGTAATTGCTCCTGGTTACATTGTTGCTTTATGTACTCAGCTTAGCGTGCATCTCTACACACTTGACTGCATGTGCTAGGCCTTTTCCAAGTGCTGGTGCTGAGCTTCAAACACATCGTTGGGAAATGCTTTTCCCCCGCATGAACGTTGTGCAGAGACGCTGCAGGCGTATAGAAAGAACAAATTGTTTGTAGCATGTATATGCAATACCGGTCAAAGTTCCCACTTTAGGCTCATGTATCTTTCCCCCACCCCCGCCGCTGTTTGGATACTGCATACTTCAGATACAGCAGACATATTTTTCTGGTTGAAAGAGGGTTCGTTGTATCGAACGTAGATGGTATTCCTAATTTTGTGGGGGAAAACAGTGTCCTTTGGGTCTGGACTAGGCTGAGGGAGTTGCCAAAGGCTAGTCCTTCTGATTTGTACGAGGTTCCGTTCTGTCTTCATTGTCCCTTCTGTCGCGACACCGAGATATTTGCCGCCGTGTTTTTTGCATCGCATGCAGTAGATAATACTACGCTCCTGTCTCAGTGACAGTTGTGGATAGTGCTGATGCTATGGTAATGACGAGAGTGCTGTTGGTCTGGTTATGCAGAGCGACTCGGATGTGAAATCGCCACAGGTGGGCACTTAAAGTCCAACTACATGCACGCGTAAAATCGACGTAGTAGCGCAACGACGTACGCCTGCGGCAACATCCGCCGCTGCCTTTATGCAGACAGATGACGCCGGAGAGGGCGAGTAACCACATAGGCGCAGCAATGTGTGTGTAAGCCCAGCATACTAGAAGACTACACCGGACTCAGCTTTGTGGCGACCAGTTCAACTACATTTTAACTGAAATAAAACAAATGATGCCTATTCCCACAAAATTACGTATATGCAGTACAGAAACAACTAAAACAGTTCTTGGAACATTGAAATACGTTAATTGGTACGCTTACTTGGCAGGCAGAAAACCATCCGCAACCTTTGGCGTGAACTCCCTTGCTTCCATAGTTGCTCGTTGCTTTGCGTGCTTTCAAGAACCGTTGCCTGCTCTCCTTATTTTACAAATTACTTAGTTTTATCACGTAATTAATAGTTAGCCTATTTTTCAATTAGCTTTCTTGTTCTGCGACCTGACCGCCACATAACGTCACCGCCAGAGGTCGACGTAACACCCTGTACCCAAAAGTTTGCGTCGATGTCTGGTGGGCTCTGACTTGGGTGTAACAAGCGCGCAGCACTGTATTTGGCGTGCGCCGGAGTACGCTGACTTTACGTCGGCTTACGTCATTGCGCGAGTGCGTCGTTTTTACACGCGCATGTGGTTAGGCATTTATATTTATTTGCCGTGGCATTTATCCTTTGGTATGGCTCCTCAACAGGGATTTACTGACAAGAGAAATATGTGCACGTGGCAGAAAGGGGCTCCAAAGTAATGTCATGTCAGCTATATCATTACAATAGAAGTGTATAGTAAGTCATGAAAACGTCATAGTGCAACACCTTGGCCGTTAGAGAATCGTGCAACTGGGTAGACTTCTCATGTTCATATGAGGCTGGTAACAAAACCGGCCAGCAGCTGGGTTATGGTATTGCCTGTTCTACCTACTAACTTTTTTCATGTCTCACACAACTATTTGGCGTAGCGGGGCAGGGAGGGGGATGGTTTGGTAAATTTATGGTACTTGCGTACCGAACAGATAGGAAGCTATCTTATAAACAGTGTCAGAAAAAAATGTGCTTGCATGCCTTTGATTAAGAACAAACAACCAGCAAAAGGGGGAAAAAAAGAACAAAGGAAAAAGGGAATAAGAATGTGCAACAAACAAAATTTGCAATTTCTGGTGGGCAATTGTCAGCTTTAAGAACTGTTAGCACACTAAGGTTTTTTTGGCTACGAATAGAAATGTGCATCTGCAAATAAATAAAAAGGTTGCATACTGATATGCTCTTTTAATGCAGAAGTTGCTGTTGACTGGATTGAGAGATTACCTATTAATAATGTTAATGGAGTGCCATTGCTTCACTAAGTAAAAAACAAATGGCCAGTTTTAAAGTTTCTTCTTGTTTTCCCCGTGCAGACAGATGTGGAGAAATAAAAAAGCACATATCATGTGAAGGTAATTCAATTTTATGTTATTAGGCACATAATACGCTCTTCAGAAATTCTAATGCGGCAATGTGTTGATGCAAAAAGAGTAGGAATTTTTCGTTTGTATGGCCTCTGTCGTGATCTTAGCTTGGTTGCAAGGGACACCTGTCTCAGGGTTGTAAGTTCGATGCAGTCTGCCTACGTAGGCAAGCTGAAGAGTGCCAGTCAAGCAATTGCTTGGCCTCAGTTTGAACTCGAACAGGCACCATTAGGGATCTGGTCACACAACTCATGGGCTCTTGCACCAGGGTTCACACCTGGAGTGTGACTCCTGCTACGTAACCACTATAACCACAAAAGGGGAAGTACAAGTGGGAATGCAGCATTTTTCTAGGCTTCTGAAGTCTTTCTTCGAAGAAACACTGAAAAAAGTAGAGAAAAGTCACAATGCAGGTGGCGTCTTGAACTAAAGAATTCTGTAGAGCCCTATCTCAGGAAGAAATGCCAATAGTTGCTTGTATAGACGACCGTGCGTCGGCTGGAGAACATTGGGAGGGTGGCCTGGGCGATGTTTTGCAGCACCCCTGTGCCGGGTTTGGGTTGGTTGGAAGAAGACTACCTGTACTTTGTGTCTTTTGCTTTGTGTCTTGCACTTTGCAGTCTTGTGCTTTGTGTGTGGGCAGGAGAGGGGGTCACAGAAAATGAACCGAATAAGCAGGAGCAAGTAGTTGGTGCGATTTTTCTTTGCAGCCTAGGCAAGCTGGCGGAGGGGAAATTTTGGAACGTTGGGCAACACTTCCTGTGCAGGGTCTTCCGGAGGGATTCTGGGAAGCAGGCAACAAACTCGCAGTACTCGGAGCTAATGCAGGGCCTTATCTATGATAGCATCAAGTGAGCTTCAAAGTGCACTGTTAACAAGCCTATACTGTACATTTTAAAGGAAAGGAGCTTTATGAATGGACTGAGCTTAAAGGGACACTGAAGTGAATTTGTCAAGCTCCCGTTTTTGCTTGCACTGCGTAGACTGGCTCAAATTATTACACTTTTCATCGTTTATCCGGTCGACAAATCGGTAATTATTTTACAAAGCGCGAAAGAAGAAAAACTACCATGCGCGGTTTGCGGCGGCCGCACCAACTAAGGCTGTGACGTTGGGAGGAGGGGACACCGTGATTGGACGATACCCAAGGTTAGCAATCAAACAAGTTTCGGTTTCGGTTCTGTAAAACACAACTGATGGCGTTGTTGGATGGGCATTCTCAATATCTCAGTAATCATCGTACCGCGCTTCTGCCATGTTGTCGGCTGTAAAATGCATAAGATAAGCCTCCCAGGACGGCTTGGAATCGTAGCATTCACTAGCCGAGGCCTACGCAGTGCATGAACGCCCCCCGCGTCCCCGCAGACGCACAAATGCATGCGCTTTTCACCCATATTTGGAGCTTGCCCCACTCACGCCTGTATCGTAAAAAGCGTGTTCGCACCAGGCCAAGGGTCTGTTGATTCTGGCCTGTGCCCACTGCCTGCAAGCAGTCGGTGCTTATGGCAACAGCACGCAACGAGAACTGGGTAGCGCGCCAGTGCCAGCCTGCGCGCGTTCTGTGAGCTGGTTCGTGGAATCGGCGGAAAACAAAAGTTAACTTATAAAAAAAAAGCACGTACCCGCGGGGATTCGAACTTGTGACTTGCAAAGCACTTGCGATGACGTACCTAGCGGTCCAAACCACTCAGCCACAGGCGAGCGCTGCCACCCTTGTTAATATAACGTATATAATGTATAACCAGTTTACACTTCTATTTAGTTTTAGCATTCCAAGCAGCTTAGGTGACTATTTGTTGTTTTGCACTCTTGCAGTAAGCATCCCCCAAGTTTCCACAATATCTCACGTCTAGCAATTGCATTTCTTAGACGGAAAAGCGTTCGCAGATGCGTAGTCGTGCTGCTGGCCGCTGTGCTTGTTCGCCCAGCGCAAAAAGTGCTTCCCGCACCCTATTTTTACGCTGTACGGTAAAAATATCAGTTGATTTTAATTCCTTAGTACCTATATTGACTTCGCTGACTCTTCTCCCACCTTCAAGAGGTCTTATATTTTCCTCCTGGCGTAGCAGTCAGCGAAGCGTCGCATGTGCGCTTGTGCAGCGCTTGTGTGAAGCGTCCTTGACTTGGAGCTAGATACAGTGTACAAGCTAACCAAGTAAATAAAGGCACAATCTTCCATTCACAAACGTGTCCTGGCTTCGTTTCAACTGAGCGAACGAATTGCAATGACCCGTCGGCGGCCGGCGGTCTAAACGTTGGGCCGACTGACTCTGTCTGAAGGCCGGGGAGCCGTGCAGTAGCGCAGCCAATTGCGGGCTCGGCTCCTCCCGACATCACACGAAAATGCCACAGAAAATGGGCGAGCGTAAAGAGAGGAGGACAGCATTTTCGAATTAATTTTTCTACTGAATAAAATCGCGTAAGCGTGCCCAGAGTGGTCGAAACATGGCCTGTGGACTCCGGACTACAATTTGCGCTAGTAATCCCGCAATGTTTACATATCACTTCAGTGTCCCTTTTTAAGTAGAGCAGATGACAGGATTGCGATTTCCCTCTAGATGACACTGAATCAGTATCATTTGCAGTGTCACGTTTGTTTTTCACTGTCGTTACTAAGCTGTTCTTGAGTGGTCGAGCATTGGCCACGACCGCTTAATGTAACGCTTTTGTGCTATTTTACGCCTGGCTCAGTGACTTAAGGCATTGCACCACTGAGAGCATTGCAGGGAGGTGCAATCCAGGCCATGGCTGGTGTTTTTAATGCGTGAGCAGCACTCGCACATTACTTGGCTCAGTTAGTGAGAAAAAAACCATCCCGTGGGAACCTTAGGTAGACACATTCATCAGTCATTATTGGCTGCATGAATCTCGAAACCCCTCACAGGAATTCCCCATTGGCTGCAACAGCCCAAGGACATAACCACTCTCAGGCGGCTTGGCCGCTGATAGTGACAGCAGTCGTGAGAGCCTCACTGCCAATTCAGAAATTTCCGTGGGGCTGCGAGGCTTGTCCTTGTTTATGGAACGTTAACCCCTGTGTCGTCAACTGGTACCCACAGCTTGGTGTGCAATGAATTGGACGTTGCAAGGCTCAGGACTAAGGCCTAGTAACCCACTCTGGCATTTGACAGTAGCGATGACAGCAGTCTTTACGGCTGTCACCAGTTCCTATGGAAGTGATGTCGACATACGCATCCCCACATGTACTTTACATTCTAGCATCATAGAAGGAGGGTGCTAAGGTTCCTTCATAACTTTTTCTTATGGAGGGGTGTTGAGGGTTTGGCTGGTGTTAAAAAAATCCTTAGGTGATCTAAATCAATCAGGTCTCCACTACGGTGCTTCCCATAGCCCAGTTCACCTCATTATCATTAGCTCAGTGTTTTTTTTCTTTGTTTTTATTTGTATTTGGCACGTTTCACAGTTGAATGCCTTCGCACCTGCTGCAATGGTACAGTAGCTCAACTGTGGTGCTGCAGTGCTGTTAGTAGCGAGTTTGCTTTGTTTCTGGGTGCTGTATTTTTAATAAAGGTGAAATACCTGAATCATAGCCCTCCACTGGAGCATACATCACAGCAGTGCGTTCAACCCAGAGTGTGAATATCTACCTCAATGAATAGACACCCCACAAGAAGACTTCAGGAAAGCTTCTTTGTTTTGTGCTGTACTTGTCATTGAACCTGACATCCGTGCACATTTATCATCGCCCGGAATTAAGAACCTCTCTTTCCGCTCTTCGCCACAGGATCATCATACAATGTTGATTGATTGATTGTAGGGTTTAATGCCCTGAAGCAATGCAGGTGATGAGGCGCGCTGTAGTGGAGGGCTCTGGAGTAATTTTGACCACCTGGGGATTTTTAACGTGTGGCGAAATCTCGAACACACGGGGGCTTTCGCTTTTCGCCTCCATCAGAAAAGTGGCTGCTGCAAGTGGGCGAACCTGCCTCCTTGTGCTCAGCAGCGCAACGCCTTAGCCACTGAGCCACCGCAGTGGTTCATCATACAATGTCATTTTGATCCCCACCATGACTTCCAGCATTGCACGGAAATAGATCTGCTCGATTATTCAACCTGCATCTCTTGCACTACTGGTTCACTGCAGTTCAGTGCCAATGTTTATGTTTATAAGCAGCAGAAGAAGCAGGCTTTTACTTTTTTTTTTTTTTTTTTGCCTGCTTGTGCCCCTCGTGAACTGGGAGTGCAGGGAAAATAATGGACCCGTCCCGCAACCACTCGGAGGTCAAACGGTGACGTTAAGGTGCTGCGCGCTGCGTTACAAAAACGAAGGGCGGATCACTGCATTTCTTTACTGAACATTGTTCATCTAATGCGGTCATATTGAATGGGCCTAGATAATGCTCAGAGGAGATATGTTCAGGTCTGCCAATTTTTTTCCTTCTTCGCAGGGCATTTTGTGAAAGTCCAGAAAAGGGCAGCCAGTGTAAAGAGTAAATGAATTACACATTTGATTTCATTTCGTATGGGAGTTAAAATCAGGTTTCCAGTGTGCGCTATCTTACAAACATTTTGCCAGCAGCATAACAGGGGTTAACCTTAGTGAGTGCCACGTCACAGGTGGACGTGGTGCCGCATGAGTAGAACAGGGGCACACAAACCACGGAGAACTTTGATTCTGGTGAAGGTGTGTGTGAAACGTTGCCATTGTGCCTGAAGTGATTCGTGCCAAAGGACGAATGAAAACGAAGAGAGCAAGCATAATGTAGCAGTAAGGAAGTCTAATACCCATGTCACACAGCAGATATGTCATTCAAAGTGAATGACAGCTGTTAATGACATTCAGTTTGGCCGTGCAGGTCTACGCGGCGAAACAGATGTCATTTGATCTGAAGCAGAGAGGAAATCCGGGCTAGTTAAAAATGGTTCATGACTGGAACTGAACACAAAAAACTGGACCAGGGAAGAGAACATACACAATGCAGTTGAAAATGGTTCATGACTGGGACTGCGCACAAAAAACTGGACCAGGGAAGAGAACTCGCACAATGCACACACGCAACGTTGTGTGTGTTCTCTTCCTTGGTCCAGTTTTTTGTGCGCAGTTCCAGTCGCGAGTCATTTGATTGTGATAGCGGTGACGATTAGCCAGCTCGCAAAAATATTTCATGCGCTTCTAGAATGTTTTCACACATATTTTTAACACATAACAAAGGATTATTTTTTTTAATAAAAATAAAATCGCCTGTTTAGGTGGCATCAGTAGACTTCACAATCCGAGACAGGTCCACAAGAAATCCGTATTATGAAATCGCGTGCACAAGGGATGAGATTTTCTTTGTTAGTACTTGTTTGTCATTCCTTATTTGAACAACAACACGAAGTGGGGAATATAAGAACAGTATTCTTTGGTTTATTACTGAATTTTGTTGTCTAGTGACGCACCACTGCTGTCGAGGCTACTCATTTGCCCGCGCTAATTTAGGTGCGGCACCTCAGTTAGCCGCTAAATGTGATTCGCCTCGAATGTCATTCGGTATTCTCGTGTAGTGCTGAATTAATGGCATTTAGAGTGAACGACATTTGCTCTGAATGTCATTAGATCTGCCACGTGACAGGGGTATTATACCGCTTCTGCCTTCAAATTCCCCCCCTCTCTCCCTTGCAGACACGCAGGGCTGGGGGGTGAGCCCGCGCGGTGCCGGCTACCTGTTTGGCAGTGACGTGGTGTCGCAGTTCAATGCCACCAACCACATCGACATGATCTGCCGGGCCCACCAGCTGGTGATGGAAGGCTACAAGTGGCACTTCAACGAGACCGTGCTCACGGTCTGGTCGGCACCAAACTACTGCTACAGGTGGGCAACTTGTTTGATTTTGCACTGGGTTTAATGCGCTCATGGCTGCTCTGAAAAGTAAACGTTTTAGAGGAATCTATGCTCCTGCCTTTATTTGCTGAATAAAAATACCATGTAGATTTTTTTTTTAGCTATACATGGGGCAATTGTTATTTTATATCAGTGGGTCTGTGTTCCTTTGTTTATAGAACATTCGGTCTTTTCTGGTTTAGTTTTTTGTTGCTTTTTATTTTTTGTTACTAGACTACGGAAAATGTCGTAAATATTGACCTAGCAAGGCCACACTTCCGTGGAAAATTTTGTTCATAAGCATGCTCAAAGTTCGTTGAATGATTGGGCAGCCAAAAAGAGTAAAGCAGCTTCTTTCTTTTTGAAGGCTCCTGTATTGGTTTCTCCAACCATGGCTCAAAAAAAAAATGTTGTCCATTAAAGAGTGAATAGGGCAATTCTAATTTGCAGCTATGGGACCAAAGCATAAAATATGACAAAACCTACTCAGCTTCCAAGAGCGCAGCACTAGTGGCATGGTGATGAGTTTGACCACTAATATTATAAATATAGCAACATCTTGTGACGTTGGTGAAGTGGCCTTTTACTGTTGGCTTGGCACGACGGTGTAATTTGTAGTGTTTTCTGGTTTGACCACTAAGGTGCTAGTGTGGACCGCTTGTCCCTTCACTTTGTTTTCTTGTTGTTTCGGGTTCCGATTCCGCTTGCCAGGCGGTACACTGATCATATAATGTATTGTGATGATTCAAACTCGCCGTGCTGGCATTTGATGAAATCTGGGCAAAAGAAAGTGAAGCTTACAAACTCGCAGAAACTGTCCAGTTGTACTGCTACACATATTTTGGCACGTGATAGACCGCTCGGAGGGGAGTGGGAAGTAGTCAAGGTTAAGCCTAGCCAAAGTTAAGCATGCTGTAAAGGTGTATTCTTCAACCTGTGGCATGTAAGAGTGTCCCACAGCGGTCGGGTCTGCCCTGCAGGAAAAGAAATACCTTGTTGCACGAGAATCAGTTTTGGGGATCAGCAGCTACCTTTGTTTTTGCTGGATGTTTGTTTACGGGCATGGGTCGAGCGTTGCGATTGCTGAAAAAAACACCCGTGCCCCCCTTTGCAGGTGTGGCAACGTGGCCGCCATTCTGGAACTGGACGAGCACCTACAGCGGGACTTTACGATCTTCGAAGCCGCACCCCAGGTGGGTATCGCAGGAAATCGGGTCGAGTGAATGCCGCCGCTTTGCCGTAACTTGCCAAAGTGGAGCTTGCTTGGAATGTAAAATATGTCGGGGAAAGTATGCTTAAAAGAAACTACGAAACGTGCTGCGGTGTGGCAGCTAAGCCTTGCTCCGTTGACATCAGCAGTGCTTCCCCCCCTCCCCCTTCACTTTTAATGTTATCCGCTAGGAAAAGCTGAGAAGAAAGGGAACACAGCTAGCTGCTTTAGCGGTTGTTAAATCTGGACTCGTCCTCACTTTTGCTTGTTTCTTGCTCTGAATCCCCTGCACTATAACTACATTTTGCACTACCCCGTTGTGCAAATCTGCGCTACGTAGGCATTGTACTTGGTCATTTCCGCAAAATTTTGATATCTTGGTGTTTTCTCCAAAAGAAGCAGTAATGGAGGACATTTTTTACTCAGAGGAGGAGCAATAGGCCAGTGTTGTAGAGCACTGCACGGGCCTGACTTTAAGGCCCGAGCCCGGCCCGAGCCCGCTTTGTGAAGCCCGAGCCCGACCCGGGCCCATAACACCGAGCCCGGGCCCGGCCCAAGCCCGGGCATTCTTAAGTGAGCCTAGCCCGGGCCCGGCCCGGGCCCGTCGTCTCAATCCCAGGCCCGGCCCGGGCCCGTCGTCTCAATCCCAGGCCCGGCCCAGGCCCGTCGTCTCAAGCCCACGCCCAGCCCGGGGACGGTCTTTTTTTTTTTATGAGCCTATGGAGGGCCCGCATGTGTGTGACCAGGCCTGGTCTTAGACGTCGAAGAAAATTTGTTTATTACATTTGGTCGAGTGTCTTCGTAGCGAGAAATCAGACGGTGCATCTAGTCTGTACAAGCACGCCCTGAATTGTAACGCAAAAAATAAGGGTTTAAAAGTACACGTAGCTTAGCTCACGCCGTCTGCAGTTCACGCCACATGGGCGTAATAATAGCTCGTGTTCTTACACGAGAGACACCGTCACCTTTGATGACTAGACTCTTGGCAACTTCATGTGGTTGTTATGATCACAAGTTGGTATTAATGAAATTTTTTGCTCTCCATTTGAATCCACGAATATGTGTGTGCGTTGAAATATTTTCCCTGGAGTGGTTGTTAAGCGGTGGCGCTTCTCTAGCACGTGAGTTTAATTTCCAGCCACGACAGCCGCATTTAGATTAGTTCGACATCTTAAATACACGTACATAGACATAGGTGCACAGCTCCAGGGTGGCTTAATTAATTCCTTCCCCGCTAGGGCACTCCTTGGAACCGTATCTTTGATACCTTATACACCAAAATATAAAATCTTGATGCAGTAGATGAAATGTCATTAAAGTTACAGTATAGTGACTTTCAGACCTAGCAAAACACGTTTTTAAAACAATGTGCACAACTAACATCAAAAGCGCGTAAAAGTATACTCAGAATATTCAATTTTCTGCTCTTTTCTACACTCCACGTCGGAACTATTAACGGCCGGGCCTATGAATTCCTGCCCCAGCCCGGCCCGGGCCCGTGGCGTTGAACCCGAGCCCGGCCCGGGCCCGCGGCACTGAGCCCGAGCCCAGCCCGGGCCCGCGGCACTGAGCCCGGGCCCGGCCCGGGCCCGCCGATAATCGAAGTCGGGCGGCCCGGCCCGGCCCGCGGGCCGGGTCGGGCCCGGGCTTTCGGGCCGGCCCGGGCCCGTGCAGTGCTCTACAGTGTTGTCCCGAGGGAATTTTCGAAGCAGCAGGCACATTGCTCTGTATGCAAAAAGAGA
Organism: Haemaphysalis longicornis; assembly: GCF_048455015.1. Taxonomy (NCBI): domain Eukaryota; kingdom Metazoa; phylum Arthropoda; class Arachnida; order Ixodida; family Ixodidae; genus Haemaphysalis; species Haemaphysalis longicornis. The sequence goes on along the minus strand of NW_027526422.1, from coordinate 71,669,767 downwards.
AGTTGGTTGGGAGCTGTGGGCTTAGAGGAGGGTTGAATGTTGGCAGCAAATACCACTTAGTTCATGAGGCGATTGAGGTGCTGCACGCTATGCTTGTTTCTCATATTTGGGAATAAACAATTTCTTGGTGCATGCCACGCCATGCACCAAGCTTGTAAAATGTTGGCCATTTCTACATGGCTGGTATGTATCGCTGCGCTGAAACAGCTGGAACGGTGGGGCATCGTTTGAAACAAGAGACGCCGACCAGCCCGAAAAACTGTTCTTGGCGGTTTGGTCAACGGTTTTTTTGGACTGGTTGGTGTCTTTTGTTTGAAATGTGTCTTCCTAGCCAGACGGGATTTCGTCAGTCTTGAGAACAGAAGGGTGTGTGCTAGCCTAGACCTGACGTTTGGTCTTCATGTCGATCGGTGGTCGCAGCTTCACAGGCAGTGAGGGCTTTTTCCAATGGGTACCAGTTCATCAATACGTGGCATTATGCCGAATGTCCTACATATATAGGGTTGTTCGTTTTCGGGTAAAATCCGATTCTGCGCGGTTTTTACACCCTGAATATGTTTCGGGACAATCAGGTTAAACCCCATTCCTCCCCGAATGGATCTTTTCAAAGTAGCGATCTGCATAATTGTTGGCTGTCGGTCAGCTGTTCTCAACCAGTACTTGCTGGAACCAAGCCCCGCAAACTAGTTGATTATTGGCATGACTCCGCCACTCACTACATCAGGCTGTGAGGTCGAGAACTTCCTCCCTGCTGAGATACGTTCAATGATCGGACAGGTCTCGAACGGAGACCGACATGTTGCGCTTGCAGATGATGTGTGTAAAGAAGGATGTGTAAAAAAATCAGTGACCAGCTTTTTAAGCATAAAATTTCTTTGAAGTTATCAGTGCTCTTCACTGTCATCATTACTGATTCTTAGGAACACATATTTTCCAAGAGTACTTGCTAGGAAACTCTTGATGCCCCCCTTGATTACCAACTTGAAACAAACACCAATTTTGACGTGTTAGACTTAATTGAGAAGCTCACAATATCTTCTGAGTATTACATCTCTAAATTTAATCGGAATGATTTTGCAAAAACCCGATTTTTCCTCAATTATGAGTTTGAAGGATAACACCTGATTTTTACACCCCGATTTAAAAAAAAATATAAAGCCTCAAAACGAACAACCCTATACATGTAGGCTCAAAGTTAGTTAGTCATTAGGCATAGGAGGCTTGCCAAGCAATGTCATGCTCGTGGTATGCCAAGCCTTGGGTAATGGCCGACTACATTTGCCTGAAAACAGGAACCAGGCTGCTTTGTGCTGCACATCAGCCTTAGTGCAAGCGAGTTGTAAACTTGAAAATGTGGGAGGCTTCACGAATTTTGGGGGGAAAGCGGTGGCGAACAAAAAGAAATAAATAAATCTATCTTGCGCAGAGCAGTGCCGCCTAGCCGCCGTTCATTGGCTGCTTGTGTGCGATAAAGACAGCTACAAATGTCAAATCCGAAATAATTTTCGTTTTCATGCATGCGTGGTGTAACACAGGAATATCTTTTCAAACGCGCGAGTGTGAACAGATTTGAGATGTCGGCATGCCTCAAGGCCTGTAACTTTAGCGTGCAGCGCTTTTGTTTGTTTACAAACGTGCTGTTTTTCTGTGGGTTCACCTAAAAGCTGAGGTATGTATAGGCAAAAGTATCCACGCTAGATTTTACAGGAAAGCTGTATATGCCTTCGACAGCGAGCGTCACAAAAACTACGCCCTGCTTGTGCCCGACTTGATCACTCCATGTTTTGTGCGTGATCTGCTTTGATTCTAGCCACGTACACGCTGCTGTTGATGTTGCCCCCAGTGTTTATTTGGCCGCTCGTTATGGTCACACCTTCTTTTGGCAGTGTGCCTACCATAAAGATCACCGTATCCAATTACAAAAGGCACCACCGATTGTGGCATTCCACTTGTTTTTCTGTCACAAAGCCATCACAACCTCTTTGCACCAGTACAATTCAGCTGCAGGCACGGGTATTGACGTCGGACTCCAAAGTGTGACGTTAGGCCTAATGCTGGGGTGTCGCAAACCTGTTGCCTCTCTTCCTCTGCTGCACAAGAACTCGGGCTGGCCATATTTCAACCCTTGTGCACGCGACTTATAAAGTGGGAAGCATGGTGGACTTCAAACAGATAACCGCAAAATTCAGGTTTGTAGAATAGTAGAGCTTTTGTACTAGAACACGTAGTGGGAAAAATGGTCTGAAGTACTCGACAAAGCGGAGCTGTATTTCTGGGAGCCTCCAAGCTCAAGAAAGGTCCCCTGGTGTGTACATTAGACCTTCCTCTTTAACATGACGCCGTCTATTGGATACTGCATGCAGTCTGCATTTCGTCTCAACTGCTCTGAAACTGCTCAGTACCCTTGCCTATGCTCATGACTGGTACACCAACATAAGAATGCCTGCAGAAGCTGGTAAAAGTGGGAATGGGCAGTAGAGAGACCGTAGAGAACAACTGGTGATGGTAGCAAAACGAGCTCTGCACAAGTGAGGTGCTCAAAATGTTTGTGGAAGCATATGCTAGATGCAAAACTGGCCACATCGGGGCATTTACTGTAATCACTGTGAATTTTCATTTTTACGTAGTTGTGGGGCTCTACATATTAATCTCTCTTTGCTGTAAACGGTCTTTTGGACAAGAGCAAATACCTTTTTCGCTGCACCAACCTTCAAAGCTGTGCCAACTCAGATGTACGATTTTGACCAGCAAGAACTTGTCTTCTCCTTCGCCGTGAATGTGGCCTTGTTGGTACATGAATGTGAGACAGTGTGGGGATCCTGACGCCCAGGCCATTGCGCGATCACTGGGTTTGTGCCATCACGCGGCGCTTTTCCCCTCTCTCCTCCGAAATTCCGGCTCGTCTTGGCGCCTCTGTGTAGAGCCGAGCCGTCTCTCAAACTCTTGCGTGAGGTGAAGCCTGCACAGACCGTTGCGGCGATAAAACACTGTCACGCAGCGGGCGCTCCGCCCTGGTAGCGGAGCTAACCTCACCTCATTGGTTCGTTTGAACGATACCCGAACCGGGCCCTCGCCGGGAGGCGAACGCGCGCCCTGCGCGGGGGTCCGTTCGGGGGAGACGCTTCCAGGACGCCGAAGGCGTTGGCCGAAGGTATGTGACGCTTTCTTTACCAGCCGGCTGCAAGTCTGTTGCGCCGGCGAAAGCCCACCAGCCCTTCCGGCTGCGGCCCGTGCCTAAGGCTGCTCCTGTTGTCCCTACGCTTGCATACAGTAAGGCCGTACCTACCACGTGACGAACACGCCGTGCGGTACGCGCCTGTGAGCGAATGGGCCCCGTCTCACTCGCTGCTGCGAGCCGATCCGGCCAGCACAGCGATGCGCGCGCGCACAACGGCGCGCACCCCGGAATTTGCCCTGACAGAAGAGCCCACTGGCTCTGCGCCGACGAAACGTGCGCACTTGCGCGCGGCGCCCCATCGCCCCTTTCACCTAACGGGAAGTACGTACCGGTACTGTAAATTATGTAATTGGGTCTGTAAAATATGTGACTAGAATGTTAGTATAAAATAAACGTCTTCCCTCCGTGCCCTGGGCATATTCCTTTGTCGCCCCTTTCTCCACCTGCCCAACAGAGGCGGTGTTAAGTTGGCGCGACGGCGTTTCAGTATCGTGAGCGTGCTCAACTAGCTCGAACCCACGGTGGTTCCTCGCAGTGTGCATGAATGCCTGCCTTGTGCAAAGCTAGGATTATGCATATTGTGAGGTAGAGAGACCACAACAGTAATCAGTTGAAACAGTAATCATCCAAAAATTAGATTTTTGCCATCGTGTCATAAGCTTGATATAAGCAGGGGTGGCTGTATTTGTAAACTAGCAGCTACATCGTTGCGTCAGCACACATCACTTGTGTTTCCTCTGTCTGGGGCATTCTGCAGCGCTGCACTGGTGTACACTGAATGTTTTGTCTGCTCAAGTCTACACTGACGCAGGAACTAGGTACGGTTAGTTCGAAAACAGCCATCATGGCATTTCTTGAGCGGCAGTTAGAGTACCACATATGTCTTTCTGGAATTAACAGTACTAGCTCCAAAAACTGTAGCGCAACACGTCACTTTCTTTGAAGGCAGGCTTTAGTAACGATACAGTGCTGCTGCTTTCGGTATTTGCACGAAGTACTGCATTCTGTCAGTTCAATCAAGCGTCTTACCCCAGTGGCCCCAATTTCACGTATGGTTCTCGGCAGTTTGGAACTTACTTTGAAAACACAGGCTTTTCCTGGTGATGTGTTATTGAGTCGATACAATGTGTACAAACATATTTATCCATTCAACCATAGATCCTGATTTCCCTGACCAGACGGTATGCCGTCTAATCATTGACTTCGTCAACAATGGCTCCCGTTTTTGTGACCAGAGAGTTGTGTTTGGGGCAATGCACTGACACTGCCATCCTTGTCTTTTTTTTTTTTTTTTTTCCACCTTGCAGGAGAGCCGAGGAATCCCGACGAAAAAGCCCCAGCCCGACTACTTCCTGTGACGAGGACCCTCTTTTTTTTTTTTTACCCTCCTTTTTTTTTGTTTTTGTACTGCATAAAAGTCTTCTGCACTGTGCTCTGTGGAACAAACTCTTGTGCTGTAGGCTACCTTGTTCACCCTACATCCTATTCAGATTGAGCGATCTTCGCGTAAGGCACAGAAACAAACATCAGCAGCATTTGTACAAGTTCCATCCCTACTTCCCTACTCTTGTTCCCCAGGCATCCTACGAAAGATAAACATTTGTTGCGTTTTTTTTTTTTCTTTGCATGTTCGACAAATTGGGCCATTACTCCAATGTCGTGTTTATCTGTTGTTGATGAAATGGAGGGCCGTTATATTTGAGTGTGCACTAATGAGGGGGGGGGGGGGGGGGGTTGCATGCAGAGTGCACTCGGGGCGTTTTGTTCAAATTTTTGTGCAACAATTGGCGTTCGTTTTTATTATGTTTGTCTATGTTTGCTAAGGACGTACACATGCGACCGCAATTCACTGTGTACAAATTGTGAACTTTGTAACTATTAGCTCTTTTCCCCCCTTTTTCCCCAGTGATGGTTTCAGAGCTTTTTGCTTTACACTGGTTAGTGCCGTTTTCATAGTGCACGAACCAAGTGCTTGGTAAAGACAGTGTGTCAATAAAAATGGGAGATGTGCTTCTGTTTTTTGATCAGATGTCCCACGGCGTGTGCTTTTTTGTGTTCCTGTGAGCACCTCTTATGGCGGAACCACTGGTGCTTTGAATTTTCAGTTCAAGAAGCTACCTTGTGCTTGATAGTCAAACGGCTTTTATTCTGATCCACAAGTATTGAAATAGCCATGAACTAAAATTGGCGGACAAATATTGGAACTCACGATGAAAATGTTGCACAGCTATGCTGCCAGCATTCTGGTCATGCTGCCAGCATGTTGGAACCTTGCAGTAATGATGCAATTTGTGTTTGACAGCATGATATTGCGGTAGTGATGGAGTTGTGATGATGCTACATCACTAACGATGCAGCAGTATAGTGCAATCACAACGGGATCCTTATTTTGTGCATGGTTGGGAGTTGCATTGTGAGCTCATAATTGCACAACTCCTAGGCTCTGAAATACTTCAGAGGAGGTATACTGCAGTGGCATAGTTTGCTATTACATTACACGATAGCCATTCTTTCTAGCACTAAAAGGCCATGGGCTTCGTTCCAGTTCGCTTGACATCTCTGCGGGGCTGGTTGAAGCTCATCATCCCTGGCCAATACCACTGAGTGGATTTGACCTACCATGCACAGTTGAAGTGCTTGACAAGACAGTTGGCCAACACTACTAGTAGGGAGCCTAATGCGCCCCTAACAAGCACAAGAAAATAGAAAAATCGAAGCGGGTTTAGCATGCATGTACCTTGCATTTGTTCTGTGCCTTCCTTAAAAGTACGAACTATGGCGTTATGAAACCGGACCGTTTGTTTGAAAGTAAGGATTTCAAGTTCCGACAAAATAATAGACAGGCGGGAGCTACCTGCTAGATGAAGACGTCGCCGATAATGCGGACGCCGCGAGTGTCTAAAGACTAAACTTGCGCAAGGTACGTCCATTGCGCAATGGCGTGAGAATTTCCCTTCTGCTGCTGACATGTGGAGTGTGCTTAGCTGTCGATCGGTACAGCCGAAAAAAAAAAAAAAAGGTAGATGCCGAACGACGGACTATGAGGCGGTACGTTTGCTCCTTACCTTAAAAAAAGAAAAAAAAAAGCAGTGTCGTCTGCTGCACAGTCTGAGCAGGACGTAGCGCGTAAGGAGCTTATCGCTGACGCAAATCTGAGCAAGAGATCGTCTGCACAAGTTCCCTAATTTATCTCCCGCCGGCTTCGCTCCCTTTTTTCCTTGGCTACGTTTGGTTCCCGGCCGGTGGTTACTTGACGTGCCACGCGCGACGAACGCCGCGGCCGAGGCGGCCAGAGGCGGCCGCCACCGTAGCAGGCGGCGCGTCGAGCGGCGTCTCCTGCCGGCGGCATCGGCGGCGCCTAGGGGGAGCCGCGGACGCCGCGAGGGGAGCCCGGCGACGCTTCGTCGAGATTGTAACGTGGTTGGCTCCCCATCGATGAAAAAAATCCTCCTTTTGCGTGCTTTTCCTCCAGTTTTCGATATTCGTGAGGTGCATTTTGGGGCTGCGCGAGGCATCGGCCAGTGGAATTAAAATGTGACAGCTTATCCCGCCATGGAGAGTCTCCCGAAGCCGACGGACAGACCCGGTAATGCCGTCTGCGGACCTGGCCAGGAATGGCGCTTTTTTTGTGCATCCCGAGTGGTTTTTCTTCGAGCGCTACGAATGATTAAAAACGAGGTGATTAGGCCTACCGCTCCGAGCCGAGTTCGTCATCTCATCTGTCAGCGTGCGAAGTCTCCGACCGTCTCCATGGGGAAAAAACGGTGCCGGAACGAGAGGTGAACGCCGCGTTCGTCCCATGAGCGGCCGTCGCGGGAGCAGCAAGAGACGCTTTTTCGCTTCCCGGACCCCCGCCGCTGGCTGCCACCGACGGATTGCCGCTCGATCTTCGAACAGGTGAGTCGCACGAGCGACCCTGCTATTTTTGATCGCCTTATCGCCGCTGCCGCGGGCTGCTGCATCTCCGCTCGCGGCGGCTTTCGCACGTCACACCTTTTTTTCACTATTTCTGACAAGCGTCCGTCTCCTCTTGGAAGCGGACCAATCCTTGCCGCCGCGATAAGCGCAGAAAAGACGTGAAAAGATAAATCGCGGTGTCGTTGACTTTGGCGGCGCTCAGGGGGTCCGCGTCGCTAGCCCACTTGTACGAGCGCGTGCATAGCGACGAGTTAGGCTGGGATGAAAAATACGAGACGTTCTCTTTATTATTATTCCGCACCATTTTCTCGTCCGAGTCCGAGGCGTCGCGAGCGGTTCCTGAGCCGAACGTCAAGTGCGCTCCGGGTTTGCGATGTAGGAAGTCTGCTCCGAAGACGCGGGGATAATACCAAGTAGGTCAGACAGCCGACCGGCAGCGAGCGCGCGAAGAAGCAAAAGAGAATAAAGAAGCAGCCAGCCGGCTCTCTTGTTGTTTATGCGGCCGCCACGCTTGCTGTGCTCTTTTTTTAGTTCGCTTTCTCGGCCTGCCATTGAGCGCGCAGACGACGGTGGTGAGGGGGGGGGGGGGGGACGAAAAACAATCGCACAAAGATAACAACCCTAAACAGTTCTCCTCGCCACGAATGCCGCGTCGCAGACGACGTCGCGGCGACGTTTGATATTTGTGGGAAAGAAAGAAGAAATAAAGAACACTGCATTTCGGTTGGTTCGAAGTAGTTCCGTCGTATTTCCGTCTCTTTGAAATGAGACGGAATGACGCGTTCTTGTTTCTCCTTTCACGCACGCCTTGTCTATTTTGTGATCGTCTGCCTTTGAGCAATCTCGTGTGTGCGTTACGGCGTGGTCGTATCGGGCGCCTCGCACGGTCGTACTCGGTGCTCGGCAGGCCAGACCAGCCAGCAGCGCCTTAGGCCTAATCGAATATGCAACGCGTCCTCCGGTGTTCCGATCGGAGCTCTTGCTCGTTCCGCGAGTGGACTAAGCCTAAAACTCTTAGGCCTAAATGTGAAGCCTAAAAATGTTTTTTTATTTTTTTTCTGCAATGCTTGAAAGGGTTGCTAGGAGGAAGGCTGCCAGTCACAATTTGCTTCCAAAGCTCCGTTTCAGCGAATATTGGTTAGTTTTTTTAAAGCTGCTTGTGTGGCTTTTTTTTTTTTTGCTTTTAAGTGTGTTTTTTGTCTACAGAACTGCCACGACGAAGGATGGAAGATAACGCGTGCGCGAGGAATTTTTAAGGACGCTTATTACAAAAGCGGCCATTACCATTACCGTTATTTCTTTATTCCGTTCCCCCTTCCGACCGACGCTCGGTGCATAAGTCGCTCTGAGTCACCGCTGTAGTGATGCATCTCCCTCCACAACTGTAATGAGAGAGCAGCAGCCCTTCCGGTCCTTTGCCAACCGATCTGCTCTCAGCCCTTGACCGTTGGCGCATTTTTTTCTCGAAGTCTTCGTTTTCTTTTTTCCGCGCACGGTGAGATTGTGTCGACATACAGCGACGACACGTGTCTATTTTCTTGCTGGTTTCCGAAAGCAGCAGCAGCAGCAGCCGACGGTGTTCGCACGCACGCGCGGGCGGACCGAGCTCTTGAAGGGAAGGCGCACGTTCCGGGCCTCCCCTCCTCCTCTCGTAGAGAGATTCCGCGTCTCCCCTCTCGACCGCTCTATATATTTCCATTTAATTTTGCAGTTATTTACTCATGGTCGTCGCCGCCGCCGCAGCGTCTGGTCGGGCCCACCACTGCCGCGCGGCGCGCCGCCGTGTTGCAGTGTAGCCGTTTGCTTGAAACCGGGCTGCCCGCCTGCCGTCGCTTCCTTTGCTTTTTTTTGTGCGCTTGGCTACACCTCTCCCTTCTTTCTCCCACCCCCTCTTTCCTCTTCGGCGGCACTCCTTCTCCCGCTCTGTCTGGAAACTCGCCCGACGGTATTTGTCTCGTTTTTTCCCCCGGCATTACTATTTTTTTTTTCGTCTCCTTCTCCCCCGGTTTTTATTTTCATCGTCTCCCTTTCTCCGTCGCTTCTGCCTCCCTCCCTCCTTTGCATCTGCTTTCCGTGCATTGCGCGCTCTCTCCATTGTTTCTCCCCCGTCTGGTTCGCTCGCCGGCGTTTCTCGCCTTGCCCTGATATTTGTTTATGGCGTTCCCCTTCCCCCGCCATGATTGTACCTGGTTATTATTATCATTGGTCTTGTTGTTTGCGCCTCTTCGTTGTCTTCTCCTTGCGCAGTTTTGATTCACTTTCGGGCGGGCTCTTTTTCTCTGCTTTCTCCGTCTCGTCTATTTGCTGGGCGGCTGCTGTTCCGCATGCGTCGCGCGACAGGTGCCATTCGTTCGTGTTTTCTTCTCGCTTTTAATTCTGTTCCTCCTCCCCCACTGCTCCTCCCCAGCGATCCCCGAGAAATGTGCGCTTTGCAGACGCGCTTGTTCCGCTGTTGTAGTGCGCCCTTCCTTAGCGACCTCCCAGACGCGTGGCCCAGCCTCCCGTACCCTCCCCCCCCTGCTCTCGCTTCTGCGCGAGAGACGATTGATATGCGTTGTCGGCTTTGTTTCCTCTCTACCTTGAGCGTCTGTGTTTGTTTTGGCCCGATCGTCTGGGGAAGAGGGTTTTTGCGTATGTGTGGGTGCCGACGCGGAAAGGGCTCCGTAGTAATCACGCGTCCTTGGCCCTTCCGTTGTTGTATGCGGCTGTGAGCGTGTATTTATTTATACATTGTGTGTGACGTGACGTGTTGTAGGTCTTGCGGCGGCGCAGTCAACACGTGGGTGGAGAGGTCGTGTGAGCCTCTCGGCATGTTTGAGTGCGAGCGGTCGGGGAGGTCGTCTTGTCCGGGTTGAGGGACGAACGTTGTCCCGGGGAAGCGACCTCTTCCGCGGCCTGCCGACGCGTCGAGCGACCTTTCTTTGCGAGAGGGGTAGGAAGGCTAGCTCGGTTGTCGCTTCGTTTTCGCATGTGTCATCAGCGAACGGTAGCAGCCGGGGTCTACTAGGAACGCGGGGTTGGGGGGTGGTGCGCCCGCGCTCTGGTCCGCAGTAAGAAAACCCCGACCGCTTCCGGCCAGCGCAACTTTTTTCCGCCAGAATGTCATTTTCTGCGTGCTTGATGAGTAGTTAGCGGCGCCGCAGCCCACGCGGCCTTTCTGCGACGACGCGCGTGAAACACGCTAGTCAAGAAAGTGCTATTTGCGCTCGCCTGCCACGTAAATACGGGCGCCTTGTCGGCATGCTGTGAGAACTGTGCTCGTGAGGCGTGTATGGGCAGCAGTTGCATTCATTGAAAGGGGGACGTCGTTGTAGAAATGATGCGGGGAAAAAAAATTACCACCCCTTCCTAAAGGAAGTTGAGAGAAGCGCGAAAGGTACTGGTGCGTCCAACCGATTCTCAGACATTTCAAAGACCCAAATCGCAAACGAAAAACGAACCCGTGCGACGATTTTTTCGCGTGCTAAGTAAACGCATCTGCGAACGATCTAAATGTATACCGATACGTGGTTTATGAGATAAGTGTATACTATTGTACTCCTTCTTCATGATTGATGCGTGTATTGTCTTATCTAGAACCGTTCCTTTTTCGATATTTTCGAGTAACCGTTTTGACCCAACCCAACCTGCTTCACGCACGCGCATTGGGTCCAGAGATCTTATCAGAGCTTTTCGGTCGACTGACCGGTCTAAAGGAACTGCATTAGGAAGCTTTCGCTTTAAAAAATAGCTCGCACCGTCAAAGGAACCCTGCTGGACTGAATCCAGTTGGCTGTAAGCTGTCAGAAGCTAGGTGATAAAGGGTGGTCTCTTCACGTTGTTCGCGCTTGCTGTCTACGTACTTGCGCAGAGGCGTTGTCGCTTTCAAATGCCGAGGGTCGTGGCCTACAGTGCTCTTCGCCGCAATATCTCGATAGCAACAATCCTTAGAGGCAACGTACCGCTTTGTTCTATTCAACTAGCTGCAAGATTTGCCCATTGCTGGTGAGTTGGCACCTAAAGGGGCGGACAACCAATTTTTGTCGATTATATTTCCTCTGTACCAAATGAAAGGGCGTCACTTCAATTACCCAAAACGATTTTGACATCTCAGTTTTTAGATCTACCAGCCATACGTGTCCCGCCAGAAGGAATGCTGGCAACCGTGACAGCTGAGCCGCGCTGCAACACACTTTTAACTGCACACGTTGAGATTAAGAGTGGTGGCTGAAAACTTGTCCTCGGCTAAAAAACGAAAACAGTAATGTACAACCTTTCCTATTCCGTTATGCGGTTCTCGAATCACGCGTTGAAACTGACGGAGTTGTTTGGACATGTACGGTAGTGTCGCGTTTAGACACTACGTGTCGCCACCTTTCGAACTCCAGAAAGTTTAGAGTGCAAAATTACAGCGTTTCCGCCGGTTATTTAGAAATCATTTGCAGCCAGCCCTGTATATAAAATGCTGGCTTTCATACGAGCTAGAGGTCATGCACTCCACGAAAATCGGTTGTCTGTCCCTTGAGGAGTCATACCTTAGGGTAGCCGCTTCCCGAATAGGTATACGGCATGCCAAAAGTGTTAAAGGAGTACTGACACGAAATTTCAAAGCTGAGATAACTATGTAAAACGCTTCCTTTTTATCAGGAGATATCTCCCAGCAAGTTTCAACAGCAACCGTTCAGCGAAACATATTTAAAGGAGCCATGAAGAGAAAATACAACCTCGTTTAATTTGAAAGAACTAGGATTCAGTATCTCACTCAGCTCCATTACAGCCCCAAAAGATGTTTTTTTAACGAAAAAAAAGCAAGAAGTATTTAAAAACTTTCAAATTGCGCGCCACAGTGACGTGTTATGAGCAAGAATGACGTCATACGGGCCAACAATAAAACATAATTTTCAGTGCGTTAACTGCACGTTAGCATTCAAGTGATGCAGTCAAATGGAACTAGAGGCCCCATTACAGACGTCCAGTCATGTGTCGTCGTGACAGGTCAGTTAGGCGGCCTCCAAACGCACAAACAAGGTTCCGTGACGTCACAGAAAAGTTGCGGGAAATCGGCTAGGGGGTCGCGACTGCTTAACACGTTTTCTTTCATATCTCCGTTATTTTTTCGAAGATTGCGATGATATTGGCATCATCGTTATCGGGACTAAGCAGTCTTTCTAATAAACCCAACTTGTATTTTCTCTTCATGGCTCCTTTAAAATCCATTTTAATCTTCGCCCGCACGAGAAAGCCCAGAGCGGGCCGACGTGACATCATCTGCTACGTGCCCCAAACTGCCGACGTCGGGGCTCCCGTGACGAAGCCGACGCGCCGGCTGTGGTTGGCGCGTGCTGCTCGGGCGTGTGTACACGTCATGGTTTTGGGACTGACGTCATGCTGCCCGGGCCTGTGGGGACGGCGAAGACCTCGGCCGGTATGGGCGCGCGCGTGCGCTCGCGCGCGCGCGCTTCCAGAGAGGCAGCGATACGGCAAGAATGGTGACGTCATGTTATACATGCTGTCATGGCGGCCGCTCGGCGTTTTTCAGTCCAAACCGAAACTGGCACGAATAGACGACGCCGTAAACGAATGTTTACGCTGCGCTCGACCGTCTAATCTGTCATTCTATGATTAGTGGGCTGGTAGGCACGCATAGCAGCTAAAAAAACGTAACATAAAAATTTCGTGTCAGTACTTTAAGGTGTACTCGATGGAGCGGGGCAGGCAGTACGCTGACTGCATGAAAATAGGGTCATTATCGACGACTTATACCTGTGCTACACGGTCGTTACACAGGCCCTCCGCGAAGGACCTCGAACCAACTGTCGATCGAGTGCCCCATTGCACGTAATAAAGGTGCCCTACCAGGCGAGCGTCAAAACTGCCAATTAGACCGATGTGGGTATAAATGCAGAGACACGTGTTGGCAACAGGAACCTGACACTTTGTAAGTTTCATCAAGGCCCCGGGGACTTTTCAACGACCCCTCTTTGTGAAAGCAGGTTGCATGCAATGCGCGAGTGTTTTCATCATCATCTGCGGCACGTTCAAGCATGTCGTCATTTGCACTTGGCCGTGGTGCTAGCATGTTCCTGAAGCAGTTGGTTTGTGGAGCTATATCCGTTCCAAGATGGGTACAAGAGCAGTACTTCCGGTGGGATGCAGAATGTTTGTTTGTTTGTTTGTTTGTTTATTTATTTACTTATTTATTCTTCATTCATTCAGTTTACTACATTCCCCCCAGAGCGCGTTGTTGTAGGAGATGCATAGAAATCACCAACCTCGCTCCGAGGTAAAAAAACATACTAGCATAAAAAAATAGACATTTCTTAAAGGAGCACTGACACCAATTTTCGGCGTTAATATTATTGCACAGTTCGCTTCCTTCACTCAACATAATACCCTGGCTGAAATATGAGCGGCCTGCGACGCGAAGAACGTAGTTCAATTGGATCTCATTTATCGCGCCGACGGAGCAGCGCGCGGAGCGGCACTCAGCAAATGGACATCAGCGTGACGTCAATCCAAGAGCGGAAAAGAAGTGACGCGACAGCGCTCGTCAAAAACTCGTGACGTCCCTTCACGCGCGCGACCCCACGAGCGGCGAGCGGGCGCAACACCCTCTCAAGCAGGCGCCGGTGACGTCCGCACAAAGCGGTGACGTCTGTCCGGGAGTCTGTCATATGCGCCGTTCGGGATGAAAGCGCGGGAATTTGAAACAAACGATTTTCAGGCCGTTCAATGTAATTAACTATCGCGCGCTGAAGTATTTGAAGGGCTGTTTCGGGTTCGCCAGACCATTAAGCATCGATAAAAACAATAAAAGTGGAACATGAAATTTTCGTGTCAGTGCTCCTTTAAGATTGCAGTCGAGAGCTTTGTACAACACCAAAGAGAGGAGAAAAGGCGCGAGAAAAAAAAAAGGATATTGTAGAAAACCAGCCACAGGGGTCATAAAAACATTGCAGTAAGGAGCGTTGCGCAGCACTCATAAAAGATAAACCGCGAAAAAATAAAAAGTAACAAAAAAAAAAAAACGAACAAGTTCACAACGATTCAAGTAGCACTGCGTTTCATGTCGCCACGAATATAACGCTATCGAGTGAGGTGAAATGTAACACCAAATGAAAATGTAAATAAAAAAAACGTGTTGATATGCCGCGCCCCACTTCTGAAAAGGCCTAAAAGATACCGAACCACGTTTTTTTTTTACGAAAAAAAAATGCGCAGAATTGAGCAAACGGGACATTTTACAATAAAAATGTCACGTGTCTTGGGGGAAAAAAATTGGCACTGCTGGTGCTCGAACCCGGGGGGCATTCGTTCTAGAACTCATGATTCTACCCTCTGGGATACTGGGGCAAGGACTGCTGAGGGAGCCCTTATGGCATTTGCATAAAAGAATATAAGGAGCGCTCCAAGGAAAGCAGTAGATCGCGCTGGGTGCTCAGAGGAAATGCCGGGCTTGTATCCACAAGGGAACGGAATCCCGCGGTTCCAGAAGGTCGTAAAAAAAAAAAAAAAGAAGAACTTAGAATTCTGCGCATGCGCATTGTAGCTAACACTTGCCTGCAAACAGGAACTGGTCAGCCCGGTTTGGATTGTACTGCATTGTGCCTTTTGATCGTTCTCGCCCCGCTCTGCTATGGCCACAAGTTCGGGCTATCGGTGACAACTTAAGAACGGCACCGGAAGTTGCCGCTGTGCCTTATCACCGTGGCCGGGTGTTTCTCCGCGCGGCGAAAGTAGGGCGTTACTGGGGATATGTTGAACATGGCGTGAGCCGTTCCCGTGATTTTTTGGACTTAATATGCTTATAAACGACTCCAGTGACGACAAACAAACTGCGTGAGACAAGGCAGACGATATTACGCATTCATAGCAAACCCCTTTCAAAACGCGCGCGCATTGACGTCACGGGTCCGGCGCTTTGGCGGAGTGATACACTACATGAGGTGGTGCCGTTCTTGAGTTGTAACCGAGTATAGCAGTACCGTTAAATAAATCAATAGACGTGCGGGGATCTCTGCATCTAGCCCACAGTGTGCAAGCAGCTTATTCTTTTGTGCAAGCAGCTTATTCTTGCCTAACGCGCCAGGATTAGCGAGCTAGCTCGGGGTCGTTCCGAAAGTGCAGGCTGTGTGAGAGGGTTTCGCCTAGATACTTCTCACCAGGGCCGTTGCCGGAAATTTATTTCCGTGTGGGCTACGGATTATGGGAAGGGATGAGTTCTGCCGAAAGGAACATCAAATCTCGCTTGCGCACTGCCTAGAAAAAATTCGAAAGGGGTTCGAACCCCCCCCCCTACCCCTCCTCCCTTCCCCCGGCTACTTCCCTGCTTCTCACAGTGAACGGTAGTTGTCTTCAGAACGCTATTCGGGTGTCGATGCGAATTGCTTCTGAATGAACAAAATAGCTATGCCCGGAATTGGCTGTGAGTGCATAGGCGCATTAAGCAAACCATCTGTGTTCCGTACGGATCTGTGTTTCGCGCCTATTGCATGGTTGATATCACGGTATCTGTAATGGTTTGTGCTCAAGCGTAAGTGACCAAGCAATGTTTCGCTGTATTGCTGAAAATCGGGAATTCGTTTTAATTTACACCAACATTTGTAATTACACATGTGATTTGTCTTGGTCTGACTTCAAGAGAGCCGCTGTGGAAATGACTAACCTAACTTGCCTTGCTAATCATACTGCGCACATTCACAATCTGGCCGAGCGATTACTCGGCGCTGCAGCTTAAGTTGTGGGTAGTTCAGCCTGCACGTTCGAACAGGACAGTTACACGTGCTCTCATACGGCAAACGAGGTTTGCTTGTTTGTTTTTATTTTTGTTGTTTTTGTTTGTTTGGAGGCGGGGCGGCCGTATATTTCTCACTCTCTGGTATTCAGTTCTCAGCGAGACAGGGGGAATAACCACACTGCGGGCGCCCGAAAAATGCTCCCAGTGTATCAAATTAACCTACTACCAAGTTGATTTGATTTTTTTGAGCATCAAAAAAAAAAATGCAGGAAGCTCACGCTAACGCGTAAGACTTGAAGGTAGCGAAGCCGTACGCAACCTTCACGAAGGTTTAAGTCCACGATTGCAGCCGATTTGCTTCTTTTTAACTACCGGGCTGTCGCCGCAGTCTTGGCCAACCTCCCTAATGGGTATGCTTGGCTTGACAAACGTGCGCAGGGGGCGCTGGGCGGTCGCCGCGAGGCACGCACGCACGAGCGTACGGCATTTTCTGGGTTTCGTTAGCTGCCGGGCGGTCGCCGCGAGGCCCGCGCTTACTTGCGCGCGCTCGGCAGTTTCTCGGTATTGTAACCGCGGACACGAAAAATTACGATTTGCTAAACAGCTTCGCTGTTAAAAAAAAAAAGCCGGAGCGCACACGGTCGCGTGCCAGGCGAAGCGGATAGGCTGTTTTAAAACCCCTCCGGGCGGGCACTTTGGAGCCTACCGCTGTGTACTTTGTATTACAGAACTCTCCTTTGCAGCGCCGGCGTCAGTCGCGCGTGACGCAACCTCAGTGGTCACGTGCTGTTCTGTCGCCCTCTCACTCGCTCCTTCGACCTCGTGTGCGCCGAACACCGCCCGTGAGCACACCCTTCTCGGGCGGCTGCACCTCGCGGCACCACTATCCCCCCGCCGAGCCGTTTGCCCTCCTCGGGTTCTGTCCACACCGGAGGTAACCGGCGCTTCTTGAGGCGCAGCGAGCATTGCATGCACCGGACACCTTGTGGATGTTTGAACGGTGCCCTTTCCGCGGGCTCGCTTCTTTTTCCCCTCCTGGGCGCCGTGCAGGGGAAGGAAGAGCGGCGAGTGCCGAGTGTGATGCGAAATTCAGCAGCCGTCGCGCAGTTGGGCCCCGTGCAGCAGTGCAGCGGCGGCGACGGCCACATGCGGTGCAGTGGGACGTGACTCGACCCGCAATGTTGCCGCGTCTGCCGCCGCCGCCTCCACGTGGCCTGTGCAGCGCTAACTGCACCGCGCTGCAAAGGAGAGGGGGAAAAAAGAAAGAGGCCGGCCCCTTGCGTCGTCCAACTTTGCTTCGCAGTGCCGAGACGGATCCCAGCTTTTTTTCAGTTTGCCCGAACGTGTTAGTTTGCTACTAGTGCTTGCTGGTTGTGGCGGTGAATGTACTTCCTTCTAGGGCTTCCTCGGTATTCGCATAATGGGGTGGTGACAGGGTGTGGCGAGAAGAAGAAACGCCGGGCAGGATAAACCTTGGAGAAGAAGCGGGGCCGAGAGTAGCGCGGTTCGCGGACGCCACTCGGGCGACTTAAATCTGCGTGTTCTGCAGTGCTGTCTGATTAGGGAAAGCAGAGCCCGCCAGAAATTCGAAATTTCGCGGACGCCGAAGTAACTGCTGTCTTAATTCTGGGCATTTAACGCCCCGAAGCTACACCGGCGTTTTGAGGCACGCCGTAGTGGAGGGCTCGGGACCTCGACCATCTGGACATCTCTAACGCGCGCTGGAATCTCGAGACACGGGCGTTTTCGGTTTTAGCCTCCATCTGAACAGCAGCGCCACGGCCTGGAATCGAACCCGCGTCCTTGGGCTCAACAGCACGCTAGCCACCGTGGCGGGTCTCGGGACGCTTAAGTCTGCTAACGTGGCTTGAATGCAAAAGCTTGTCATGGTGCATGGCACTGCACCAGACAGCCTGCGGTGGTGCGATCACGCGGACAGCTTGCTTTTTCGACCTGTAATATCACTGCTGGGGGACAGCAGCGTAGTAGTGTTGCAGCGACTGTCGCCGTCCGTGTGCGAGGAGCGAAGAGCACACAGCTGGTATTGTCAATGGCGAAAGTGCGAGCCGCAGTGGAATGATTGCTTGTGGCGAAAATAGAAAAAGAGAAAGCGGTCGGTCCGCTCAGCGCGCGTGTAATATCCGACCTGTGCCATTACCACACGGACAGAGTGACGTAACATTGCGTGAACAAATATTTACTGTGTTGATCCACACCGTCCGCTCAATTCATAATGGGCTGGGCAACGTTGTCGTCGCCCTTTTTTGCGGACCTACCCCCATATCTTTTTCTTACTGCGTGTGTTGTTCACGTGCTACTGCAGCCCCTTTCGGGCCGTGACTGGGTGGGAATACGAAACAAATAGTTCACGCAAAAACAGAAAAACCGTTCAAATTTTCAGCACACTAAACTGGGTTGCTTTGAATGCGCATGCGTCCGAGTTATTTTACTCAACCCTCTTGACAGTGAAGAGTTGTGTACACATAAACTGTAGACGCATAAGGTACAATAGTGCAACGCATGCTGCTGAGCACGAGGTCGCGGTTCGATCCAGGCGCGGCGGCCGCTTTCTGATGGAGGCGAAAAGCAAAAACGCCCGTGTGTTCGAGATTTCGGCGCACGTTAAAGATCCCCATGTGGTCAAAATTAATCCGAGCCCTCCACTACGGCGCGCCTCATCGCCTGCGTTGCGTCGGCGCGTTAAACCCTACAATCAATCAAATAGTGCACGCATGACTAGTTGGGGGTCAAACTCTTCCCGGAGCTTTACATGCAACAGAATTCAAATCCAACGTATTGTTGTGATATCCTTATGTGCTTTTTTTTTCGCCCTTCGGGTAGTTAATGTCAGTGAGACCAGCCTCGAAGAGTCTGGGGTTAGCAAGTGTGTTTTGTCGTGTTCAGGAAAAAAGAAAAAAGAAAAAGAAAGCTGTTCGCTCATTCGTTGTAACTACGTATTATGTATTGTTCACGGGGATTTCAATTTTTTTTTTTTTTACAAAGAGCCTTGTTTCACCAACGGACATATCAAAATGGTGTGACGCAAGCGGAAGACGTGCGAGAAGCGGCCACCTGGAAAACGGCCGTAGCCGCCGCGTTACTTTTCCCAAAGCGCAGCTCTCTGCACTCGTTATGCGTTGGGTAAACGTCACAATAATATAATTGCGCAGGCTACGCATAGATAGCTAGATGCAGACATTGTTGTGCATTTGTGCGAGTCTAGTTTGAGAAGGACCTCGTAAATGTTAACGCCCTGTATCTTCAACTTTTGACGCTGGTGAGGTTAAAAAAAAACTTTTCCGCGCGTTTGCAGCGTCTTCTGTTTTCATCGCCCGCTCTCAGACTTTCTTTTCCTGGTTTCCTTGTTCTTTCTTTCTTTCTTTTTTTTTTTCCAGAGTTAAATTGTTTGGAAAGCAAGCACTGCGACTCGCACGTGGTTGGATTGAGGCGCATCTTACGGGTGGCGAATTTGTTTTTCTCCGCCGAGATCGTACGTGTGCAGTTGTTATAACGAGCGTCTATATTACGAAACGCGGGCATTTCCGTGGCGCCTTCGTCGTTTCCTGCAGTGGAAGAGGAGGAGGAAATGGAAGGTAGTCTGCTCGCGAGGCGACATCATAGGGAACCAACCAACCAACCAACCAGCAGGGGACCAAACCCGGAGCACGGCTTCGCACTTCGCGAGAGACCACGTACTCGCTCCAGGAACAGGATCGGGCGTTGGGAGGAGGAGGAGGAGGGGTAGTCAGGAAAGCTCGGCGGACCGCGGCGCCAGCTTGTCGGATGGTCTACGTGAGGGCATGCCGGCGCACCTTGCCAAAGCCTCCTCTTGTGAGGACGAGGAAGCCTGCTTGTAGAGACGCCACTGTGAGGCAATTTTATGTGTCTCGTTGGGAGGCGACTTTGAAGAAGTGCAAGATATGGCGCAAAAATTATCGCGCACCCGAGGAAGGCCAGAAACGAACCAAAGCATGTCAGTCATGGACAAGATGCTATTAATGATATCCAAGGTTAATAGCGATTGACAGTGATTCCTGGGTTAAATAAAGACGGAATATCGGTAGTGATTTTTGCTGAGGCAGGATTAGGGTGAAAAATGATAACGTTGGACTAAAATAGCTTTGGTGGGGTTGGGTGGACGTCGGTATAGCATTGAGGACGGTAAATAGTGAAATGGTTCAGTAGCGCGCTGCTGGGTCGACGGGTACGCGGATATACAAAAGCAGTCATGGGCACGTCCCCATGCAGTAAAAAGTTACGGTGTTACAGTTCCCTCAGCCAAAAAAAAAAAAAAGTGGCTCTGTTACAGTTGGGGTTTCCAAAAGTAACTTTGCTACAGTGACAGTTACTG
>NW_027526422.1:71404690-71649504 GCF_048455015.1 Haemaphysalis longicornis | reverse complement strand
ATTAATGATATCCAAGGTTAATTAGCGATTGACAGTGATTCCTGGGTTAAATTAAAGACGGAATATCGGTAGTGATTTTTGCTGAGGCAGGATTAGGGTGAAAAATGATAACGTTGGACTAAAATAGCTTTGGTGGGGTTGGGTGGACGTCGGTATAGCATTGAGACGGTAAAATAGTGAAATGGTTCAGTAGCGCGGCTGCTGGGTCGACGGGTACGCGGATATACAAAAGCAGTCATGGGCACGTCCCCATGCAGTAAAAAGTTACGGTGTTACAGTTCCCTCAGCCAAAAAAAAAAAAAAGTGGCTCTGTTACAGTTGGGGTTTCCAAAAGTAACTTTGCTACAGTGACAGTTACTGCGAAAAAGTAACGTCGTTAGTTACCTCCGTTACTGTATCAAACTAAGTAATAGGTCACTAACCAAATGATAGTTTAACAGAAACGCACCAAGGCGTGCGGATAGTCAAAATTGTTCGTGGTAAAACCCTAGACGAAGGGAACCTAAAAAAAGGGCGCCCTCATAACAGTCGTTGTGGACGCCTCACTTTGTTGCGCCCACTGTTTTGCCGAGACACTCACTCTTGGTGTCGGAGAATTTATTTGCTCAACTCACCGTAACTTAAGATGAGTTCGTTTCTCAATGTTGGCATCGGAGAAGTTCCCTCTTTTTGGAGGTCTAATTGCCCGTTTCTTTTGTTTTCCCTTGTTTCCGCTCGACTGAAAACAAAAAAAAATTAAGAAATCAGCAAGACCGGCCTCAGTCTTCTGCAGGGATGGTATAGTCTTCTTAAAGGGGTCCTGAAATGCCTTCCGCCGATGCATGGATGTACATGTAACCAAATAAAGCAATGTATTAGCAATCTCCTCCTGCAAGAATTTTGTTAAAGCGATGAGTATTAGCTGAGAAATCGTAAATCAAAAACCGCGAATTATCGTCGCGCCGTATTTCCTCCTCCTTTCAACTGTTTCTTCGCTGTTGGCCTCCCCTCCCATGATGCTCCGCTCCTCAGCGGTGACGTACTTCCGCTATTGCGCTCCCACAGACTGCCGTCTGCTACGGGCCAGCTCTTTCGGCTTTTTCATCTCTGTAGACACCATGGACACAGGCTGGAAAAGCGAACGAATGACCTGGCCGCATGTGTGCGGCCTGGCCTTGCCCTTTCGCGGTGTACGTAGCTGCAGGGCTGCAGTTGGTATCGGCGGCGAACTCGCAGCCGCGTGGGGAGAATCGTGCGCTCGTTCCCTTTGGTGCACCGCGCACTGTTTATCCAAAAAGCGCGGTCTCAGATGTGGCCCCGCTGGTGCCGGGTGTTATTTTGCGGTGGTTGTAATTCCTACTACCGGCGGCATGTGAAAAAAGACATTTTCAACCGACACAGAACCCGTGCACAAAACGCGCCGGATCGGATCGCTTTATCAGCGGCGATGAACGTGAAGGCGAAGAGCAACCAACGCTGCACTCGATCAGCGAGAACCCGTGTTCTGACAAGCTGCACCCATGTGTTGCATTCAACACTGACGGGAAAGCGTTTGTTTGCACTTGTTTGGATAGTCGTAAAATGTCCAAACACTCCGGCACTCCGCTAGCAGATCAGCCGGCGAGACATTTCGGAAAACATTTGACAGATGGCGCCGTATGCATTAGTGTGTCGCTACGCGAAACTGATGAGACGCTCTACTAAAACTCCCATCGCGGTGTCACGTAGCGGGACGCAAAAATTTAGCGTTTAGCGTATGCAAAGGCCACAAACGCTGTACTAAAACTCTATTAGCAGCAAAATAGCGTGCGTATGTGAAACCGCCTGCGTTTACAAAGCTGCACGCCGAGCGCGTACGTTTCAAACCTAGTGACATCGTTTAAATACACTGGCAAGCGCAGTGTAACGTAGTCAGATATCAACCGTATGCTCAGGCGACTAGCAAGAGCTTGTTTTATGTGGGGCTGAGATTGCGGATAAAGGCCCGTTCGCACTTGCGACGAAAGCGAGTGAGAGCGGCAGGAATTCCGTCGCTTTGTCGCGCGACGATCGTTTTTGTCGAATGGTCGGGACAAATTTTGGTTGCGCGACAGAATTCCCGTCGCTTTCGCTCGCTTTCGTCGCAAGCGGAATGGAAAGTTCTGCCGCTGCCGTCTGCTACGCAGCTCGGAGGTAACCGCGCGATCTGCTCGGGCCGGATGAACGCGCACACTCCCGCACGGCAGCGCCCCAAGCGGCAGACGGCCGCGTACATCGCTCCCGGCGCCCGCCTGGTGCCCGCCCTCGGCACACTAGCCAGTATATTTCAGGCACTATAATGGAGGAAAGATTTTTTGCTTCCGATGAACCTAGTTCTTTGCCCCTGTGGTTTTAAATACGTGAAGTGGTTAGCACGTCGTCCTCACGCAGCTCTGTATCGTCGTAGCATCGCTGATTGTCCGAACGAAGCTTGCAGCTAAGCCAATGCAGCGACCGAAGCTGTGTGTGTGTGTGTGCATCGCCTCCTGTGTGTTGTGGACGCGTTCGTTTCGCGATGAAATGCGACATTGTACTTCTGCGGGTGGATAGTGCTTCCCATGGTCTGGATTATCTTTCTCGAACGACGTACCACTCAACCTCGCATGGGGTATGTGCAGTGTGCCTGGCTAAAAGCCTTCTCGCTTGCGCGCCAGAGTTGTGACTTGCTGCTCGTCCCCGCAAACCGGGTGTGAGGTGAGTGCCGTATTTACGACGGGCAGGAGGAGGCAACTCATCGTCTGTCAATCGCGGTTCAGACTTGCAACGCATGTTGTGACGTTGCGTTCGTTCGAAACGCATCTCTGGATTGTTTTGAAGTTGAATAAAATGTACGCGTCAAACCCGGGCATTCGGCTCAGGGCGTTCTCTGCGATTGCACCAAAGAAGTGCCACGGGACTTTCTTTATGGTACGTACTCACGTAAGATAAAATCCACGTCGTGTTATGGCCGTGTTGCATTCAATACAAACGGTTAAGCGTTTGTTTACACTTGTTTCGTTTGTCGTAAAATGTCAAAGCACTCCGGCACTCCGCTGGCAGATCAGCCGGCGAGCCGACGCTGAGCAGACGACTCATCTCTTTGCCGGAAGTGCGTGAAAAAGCCGCCCAATACGCCTCGAGCTTCGCGATCGCTGCGCCGCCTGCCGCCGCTTCTCCGCGGCGTTGACGGGACTTGCGCTGCGTGACTGATAGGGGCTCGCGCAGTGTTTTGGTTCTATTTCGCTTCTTTTCGCCTTTCCGCGCCCTAAAAAAAACTTGTTATGGTGACGACTATAGGCAAAATAGTACGTTTAGGTCACTTAAAAAGCAGCTGCGTCTTCGTAGAGTACGCCATCACCTGCAAGAGCTACCCGGGGACGCGGTTCTGCGCGCTTCGTCGCCGCTCTCTGGGCGTCGGCGACGGCAGCAACATATCACCCATGTCACCTCCAAAACATCAGGCACAAATGAATTCTACTGACGCCTCGTTTAGACCTGATACTGGCACAATGAGAGGTTGGCTTCATTTTGCAGCGTGGACAACGAATGCGGCTTCGTTTCGCATATATACGCCGCAGAAAAATATGTTTCGGGGATGTGATTACCCAATCCCGGACAATAACTTGTGCCTTTTATAAGAATATAAACCATGCGAAAACGTAAAGTATATTTCAAGCCTGTGCGTCGTTAAATATGTGCCCACACACGCCATATAGCAAGAACCAAGGAAATGAAACCACAGAAAAATAAATGCTGTGCCAATGCGGAATTTAGAAACATAATAGCTGTAACGGAAATGAAAAAAAAAAAAACAGTGCAGCTTCTGGCATTCTAAAGACGTTCGTCAAGGTTTCACTAGACCAACTATACGCGAAATGCACTGCTATTTCGCGAGAAATCGGTGGGGGGGGGGGGGGGGGGGGGGGGGAGGAGGGGGACGCCGTGTACAAATGCGGAGCGGAATCAAGCAATGAACGTTTTAGTAATCCCACACATAAATCTCGCGTTCTCTTTCCTTTTGTTTTTATACTTCAACGAAGAGCTGATCGTACGGCGGACGCATTTTTGGAAGTATACAGGGTGGGCTGTTCAACAAGCGATGAAATGTGTGGTTTGAAGAGTATGGTATGTGATAAGGCCCTCTGATTTCAGTTTCTGGTTTGTTCTGCAGGCTCCCTGTGCCATATGACGATATTTCGAAGAAGCAATTAGTCGCGGACGCGGATTATATTGTAAGCCCGTCTCCGCGCTGCTCGCAGAGGATATATGTAGCAGATGAAGGTCTGCGGGCGCCCACCTCACGGCAAGACGACTCTGTAGTGTGCTGATCCCCGAGTATAATTATGCATTGTCCATCGTACGTTTGTTGAATATTCCCGAAATTAACACAGACTGGCTTGTAAATGGTGGTGATCAATATCTGAGGTATAATATTGGCAAACGTAACTGGTGTGCTGTCAGGTATAAGTGCTCCGCTGATTATGTAAGCGCACAAAACCGATTTAAATTGTAGTGTATAGCCGTAGCATGAACATCTCAGGAACCGGTGGTTACGGAGACACGGCTAGTAAATTCAGGTCAGTATAACTACAATCGGCTCCATCATACGCCGATTCCGCGACGCTGGCCTGTGACACACACCTGGCGCTTATACAGACCGAAAATACCACACTAAGATCGCGTCGGAAACATTTACACTCTCGTAAACACACCCCATTTGCGAACAGAGTGACTGCTCCACACAAACATGAATTTCAAACGCCCACAAACGGTAAATCTCAGTCGTGAACGTGCCGCAAAAGCAGCGGCGGCGGCACTGGGGAGCGGGGCGCGGACTCCCGCGCCTGCTTTCGAAATGGGCCGCTAGGGGGATTTCAGTGGCGCCCCTACAGGCCGCGCTCGAGGCGTATAGCAGGATGTCTAGCTCATGACGAACATCTGGGAATCGATGATGTAGACATGTGAAGATGGCGGCGTCCAAAAACACGAAGGAAAGGGTGAGAAAAAAGCGACAAACTTTGCAACAAAAGTGTGAGCTTTCCGCTGCGCGTAAAAGAGTAATACTTGGCACAGGTGACGTTGGCGACCCAATCTAGCGATTGCGCTAGTTCATTTAGTGTGCTCAAAATGCCTTTCAGGGCCCCTTTAAGTGACCTACTCTCCTAAACTGCGAAGGGAGCTGTGCTGTGGAAAGGCAAAAGGTGGAGAGAAAACAGTCCGAAACAGTAGAAAGCGCGAACTGTACGTCTGCCTTTGACAAGGCTTGCTGTTGGATAATTTTGTAGAAAAAAGGAAGTAACTGTAACGTTATTTCCTGTCACAGTTACTGTGTAAAAAGCAATGGTATTACACTTAAAAGTTCCTCTAAGCTAAAAGTGACTAGTTACAGTGGCATGTTACTGAAAAAAGTAAATTGTTACCTGTAACGCGTTATTAGGGACTGGTTACTGTCCAAGACTGTATAAAAGGTACTCGTCACAATAATACAGCCAGAACCGCCTCGTGAATGAAGGACTCTGCGTTTACTGGCAATTCTATTCCGCCTCCCAACAGCTTGCTCCCTAAATCTGCAGTATGGTAGAGCCTATTACGATGTGCAAATATGCTTGCTTTCATATCTTTCATATTAGCTTATCATAATTATATTAACTTCAGCATCTGATAACCGCTCATTCAGGCTTTAAGACGCAGCGCAGCCTCAAGTAGTTTTCAACTCGGGTGAAAAAAAAAAAAAAAAAAAGACTAGCTTATGTCACCTTAATTCCGTAAAATAAAATGTGAATCTGGAACCCCGATCAAGCCTGCATCACATCTAACATTGAATCCGTTAAAAATCGGGCCGTTCCATTCGTTTTGTCTCTTTCCGCTTGGTCATTGGTATCCGGATCATTTTGGACAGGTACACTGGCATCAGACATCGTTAGAGTAAAGCTAATTTCGTGCAAATTTCAGGACCCCTTACGAATCGGTGGAGTGATTGAATGTAATTGTGTTGGTTTCTGTACTGTTTTTGTTCTTTAATGCTTCATTTTCGTGCTCTCTTTGTTGTTGTCGGGAATGAGTGGTTTTGCGAGGTGTAAATCGAACGTACAACTAGCGCTGGCAGCAGGGAGCGCGGACAACTGCCCGCCAACTTGGGCACGGAAGAAGGAAGGAATAACCTTTATTTTTTAAAAAAAATTTTTTTCACAGAGGGCGGCAAAATTTTTAAGTCACGTCTGAGTGTGCAGTGTTTCGTGAGAGTAGCCCTTGTTTCAGGACAGGGAACAAGTGCACATGAGGGGTGTCCCTACTTTTCCCGGCAAGAGCCGTGTAAGTGACTGGCCGGGCGCGGTACTCAGAGTCGTGCCGTATAGCTTTGGCGTGACGTTTAGAGCCGGCCAGCAGTCTAGCAGGGGCGGTTGGAAAAGGGCTGGGCGTCGGAATTCGTTCGTCACGTCCGATGATTACGCTTGACGCATCGAGTTCTCCGGAGTGAGTGCTGCGAGCGATGCGAGTGCGTGAGGCGGCGAACAAGACCGCGTTCTGATATCTCGGCCGTTTCTCGCGGCTGTCGTGATCCCCGCCAGTGTGCAGAAACAGTTTCCGCATTGAGCTGCTTGCTCGGGGTCAACCGAGAGTGCCCCTCGTGTCGCCACCCGCGCGAGGCAGGGCGTGTCTGCGCCTGGTAAATCCGGTAGCAGAGAATGTCCGAGGCCGTCCCGTCGGCCGCAGTTGCAGATGAGGGACTCACCTTTGTGCGAAAGGATGGGGAAAAGGTGCGTTATTTCTATGCCATCAGTGAAATCGAAGTCGTCAGAAGTTGTAGGCTGACCCGTAATGGAAAATTGAGCATAAGGCGAGGTTTCCAGTAAAGGAGGGACCTCATCTTTCGGTGTAAGGCACGGCGCCATTTTGGTCCACTTCTCACCCAGTGAGCTCTCGTGGTACCGTTTGCTCGCGAGCAAGCGAAAATGGGATCCATGACCCCACTCTTCGGGGGGGGGGGGGGGGCGACGCGAGTTGTGGTAAGAAAAGAAAATGCTCAGTTTCTTTAGCGAGGCAAGAACAGAGCTACAGCTGACCAGATTTACAACATGCGTACATTGTCCAGTTACAAATCATAACGGGCAGTGTTACACTAGAAGAAAACCTTCGTCAGCCCACTTAGGTCGACTGCAGAGCGAAGGCCTCTCCCAGTGATCTCCAACCGCTCCTTTCCAGCGCTGCTCCAGTCCCTTCCGGACCTCTGAATTGACTTTTGTCCCTCCATCGAGTTACGGGACTTCCACGTCTTCTAGACACGTCTCTCGGTATCCGCTCTGTTGCCCTTGTTTCACACCGGTTGTCATTTCGCCCAGCTACTTGTCCAGTCCGAGTCCACTTCTTTTTCTTTACTTGAACTATGATATCATCTACTCGAGTTTGCTCCCCGATCCAGGAAGCTCGTTTCTTGTCCCTCAGTGCTGCTTCTATTAGGTGCGGAGCACCTTAGGACCGCACAGTGTCCGTCCGCGTCCGTGTGCGTAGCATTTACAATCGCAAAAAATCACACAGGCACCGGCAGGATTCGAGCCTCTGGTTAGTTAGTGTCAGTCGTCTTACCCATTGGGCTACGACCGAGAGACAAACGGCTTACTCCCTCGCCTGTAACGGTGCGGAGTACTTTAGGACCTCCCAATGTCCGTCTGCGTCCATCCGCGCGCACACCACCATCAAGCGAAAATCGATTTGAGCCGTGAGCTGCAGTTTCATTTAGGGAACAATCAAGGTGCAACTCACGGCTCAAATCGAATGACGGTCGGGGCGCAAATCGGATGTCACTCGGGGCGCAACTTGGATGTCATTTGGAGTCCCCGTACTCCGCACCTCTCTGCCATCATCCACGGAGAGGAGATGCTGCCATTTTTATTGGTCCCAGGTCCCGTGGAGAGTTTCGCGTATGCTAAAGTGTCCTCGACGAAACAATCAATCCGTTTGTTATAAACCTGAAGCGTAAGCGTCAATTGGCTAGAAGTCGGTTACTGGCGGCGACAAGTGTGTGTACGGTCAGAGGTATGCTGTGTTTCTTTGGCTGATGTGTCACCGTGAATGCCGTCACATGACCCGAGGTAGCTATGTGAGCTGAGTGGATAGTTTCCCCTCTCTCTCTCTCTCTCATCTCCCCACCGCACGTAGTTGCGCAGTTCACTGAAACGGGCGAAAAAGGGGAACCTGTCCACGCGACCTCTTCAATTGTGCAATTAGCGGCTCTGCGGCGTGGTATTCGGGCCGTGCGTGCGCGCGCCCAGGTGGTGTGCCGCACGGCGCGGGGCAGCGACTCCGTCCGCCGTGCGAGCGCACCTGTTGCGCACGAGAGCAATCGCCGACCGTGTGCGGTGTACGACGACGCCAAATGCGCATCGCCGTTCGCGTGCGTGCTTGTACGGCGGACCCTCTTGCGGGACGTGGCGAGCACGGCTCTCGGTCTGCCACGCCGCGTTTTCTGGGTGGCGTTGCGTCGCTGACGGCCACGAGGGCGCAGGCTGGATGACGATTGATGGCAGCGGCTCCTGCTGCTTTTCTGGCGTGGGGCGAAAGCGCCAACGTCGTCCCCCGTGTGGCCGAAATGTGGTCGCTAAGTCCCCGGGTGGTGTAAATTAACCAGTAACTCCTCCGCGGCACGCCACATGCCTCGTTGCCCAATAGTTATAGCCTTCCCCGCTTTTGGCGATAAAGGCGGCACACAAGAAGCAGGGCGGGACGACTGCATGGTAGTGTTTGCCACACGCCGTTGTGTTGACCTACGGAGGAGTTTAAGGGCAGTAAAATATTGCAGCTGTTGCATCGAATGATGGGAACTACTCCTCAAAAGAAGAGTTACGAGGTAAAACGGAATGACTAAGGCCTCACCCTCTAAAATGTGCTCCGAGGTGAGGTCCGCAAAAATGCTCGTTTGATATCTTGGCTCGCCTTAGCGACTTCGAGACATCCAGCCGATCAGGAGGTCCGACATTCTCCCCGAAGTGGAGATCCACAAAAATCACCGGCCACCTCCACTCACGTGAAACCTGGGGAGGGGCGAAGCGTGCAGTGTACAAGTGTATTCTTGGCGCCTTGGGGTTTTTGCAACGGAGATGAAACTGGTGAGGGGTAGAGGTATACAGCTTTGCTGTAAAAGTCTCTTGTATTTGAGAGAGAGGGAGAAAAAAGCACGAAGCTCTCTAGTGCGAGGCGTAAACGAGTGTCCCGGTGTGTGTGTGTGTTTTTTTTTTTAGTACGCGTTACGTTATAACGCGAAGCATAAGCGAGTTTCCCGGTGTTTTGTTACCGTGACTACATGAGACGACAAATACGACGACGACGACAGGAGACGCCGACAGCCCCAGCCCCTAAGAGGCTTCGCCCCTAAAATACTCGTTGCTGGACTCGACTTACGGCGAGCCGGCATGTTCAACGTTGGTCAGAAATTTCGACGATTCATTAGGTCCACAGCGACCCAGGAGGTCCAACGAATCCAATGACTTGTTTCTCTCGACTCCTTGGATCTGTCGACTCGGGGGAGCGGGGTAAAGTCTAATTATTTTCGCTGTCGTGCGCTATTTCTGTTTCTCGGCTAATGTGTCGCGCCTAACTCGAATAATTTGGGTTACTTTATGGAACGGAAAGCGTTTGTAAATCTTCGTTTTGGCTCTTTTGAGGTAGTTTTGGGGGCAGCCGCCTTCCGCGGTGTTTGCTCGTCCCAAGGTTTCCCTATGCGTTGCGTTTGCGGGGTTTCACAGGTCTTGAAATATTCTTTCTTAGTCTTGTCTTTCTTTCTTTCTTAGTCTTAGCCTTGAAATATTCTTTCTTAGGCTGGTGGGCGCACAATACGCGCGTGACCAAGGTGCCAACACGCCTTCGCGTCGCGTATACCTACGTCATGAGCAAACCTAACGCAAACACTTAGCGAACATACCAGCGCACTGTATGCGTGGCCTGTTTCAGTTTCCCAGCAGACTGTTGCGGAAGAGCTCCGCTTTCGGAATTTAAACTGCTCATTGGTTGCAGCAATGTCCACAAATGAGGCAGATAATCTCTGCACGGTGAAACGAAGCGCGAAAAAAATGACGACAAACCGGGATTGGAATGAATACAACTGGACTGCGCTACTATCAACTAAAGTTTTTATTGGAAAACACGAAATTATAAACATAAACAAGAGATAGCGCAAAATAAGATACGGCATGAGTTAAGGTAGACACGAGTGAAACCATCTTTAAAGTAACGTCCAGATAATTAAATTCAAGGCTGGACACAGATACGGAGGGCATACTGACGCGTCTGTCACCCATTTTCGCGATATGAGCTGCCTCCTCAATTCTGCGTGTTTTTTGGTCACGGTGTCGACGTAAAATTGAAGTTTCTTTAAACAGCGGATGACAACCAGGGGATGTATTCGTTTTTCCCGGTTTGTCGTTCTTTTTTTTTTTTCGCGCTTCGTTTTACCATGCACCCTTTCCAACTCGCCGAGTTTTCTTTGTTACTTCAGATAATATATCTCTCTCTCTCTTTCTTGTTTCCTCCTTCCGGAAATTAGCGGCGAGGTGGGTATACGACGCGTCGTTGTAAGGTACGTTCTGGGTGAATGATTGCTGTAAGTTATTGGAACATGTAATCAACAAGGCAATAATGACATATTTAGAAGATAACAACTTATTGTACCCAAACCAACATGGATTCCGTAAAAACCTGTCTACTGTTACTCAACTCTTAGAAATCACGCATGATTTCGTAGCTACTATTAACTCACAACTGCAAACCGACGCCATATTTATAGACTTCGCCAAAGCTTTTGATAAGGTGCCCCACAGTAAATTGATTGACAAACTTGTATCTATTGGTATTAACAGTAACATAACAGCATGGATAAAAATGTATCTATCAAATCGTAGGCAGTATGTAACCGTAAACAACACAGCCTCTGATTCTTTGGAAGTTTTTTCCGGAGTACCGCAAGGTTCCGTTTTAGGACCCATCTTGTTCCTAATATATGTCAATGATATCTATATGTGCCTTGAGCCTAACGTTAAAATGAGACTATTCGCTGATGACTGCGTGATCTACACCACTATCCGCACTACTGATGACCAGCTTAGACTTAACACCACACTAGCTAATATTGCATGTTGGTGCCTTCAGTGGGGAATGGAAATTAACGTGTCGAAAACAGCTTGCCTTAGCATAACTCGCCGAAAAACAATCCAGCATTTTAATTACAATTTGGTTGGCACAAACATTGCAAGAAACGACACTGTTAAATACCTGGGTATAACTTTTACAAGTAAACTGAAGTGGGATGCACATGTAAACAGCACATACACAAAAGCATATCGCCAGCTAGTGTTCCTGCGTCGAAAACTTGCATTGGCGCCTTCTAATGTAAAACTGACAGCATATAAATCTCTAATAAGGCCGATCCTCGAGTACGCCAGCATTGTTTGGAACCCCCATCAAAAGTACCTTTCCAACAAATTAGAAAACGTCCAACACAAGGCCCTTCGCTTTATCTATTCAAAGTATTCGAGGCATGACAGTGTCACTGAGCTGCGCAGACGGGCATGCTTACCGACCCTTGCAGCCCGTCGCCGTGTCTGTTCCTTAAAGTTTCTTTTTCTTTTATATCACAATAGATAAGGACAACTATATAAAGCCGCCTAACCATCACTCCCTTCGTACCAACCATAATAAGTGCATCAGACCATTCATGTCACGCTGTGACACTTAAATATTCATTCTTCCCGTCAGCAGTGGAAGAGTGGAACAAACTCCCACGTGAATGCGTTAACATTTCCTCTGCAGATTCATTTGTTCAAAATGTAGAAAGATTGTTTTATGAAGAGTAAAAGTTGCCCTTTTTTGTTTGTGAGCGCTTCGGAACACACTGATCACTGTAACACCTGCTGATGCCACGATGATGTTTTGTGACCTGGCCGTGATTTTGTGCAAGAGCTTCCACCGTTCAGTTTTAGTTTCACCAGCATCTTGTGATTCTGTTTCTTTCGTTATGTGCGATATTGCTTGGTTTCTACTCGAGTGTGTATATTTGCACGCCCACCCTGTATGAGCCTGAGAAAGGCTTACAGTATTAAATAAAATAAATAAATAATAAATAAGAGGTGCCACAGCGGCAAGTTTGCGTCGAAAAAGTCCGCTTTTTATTCTTCCCCCCTCTTTCCCCCCCTCCCATCTCCGATGCCGGCCTCGACCTCGAAAACCGGGCAGAGAGCGCGTGCGTTTCGTCCTCCCCGTGTAGCTGAAACACGCGCTTCGGGGCTCTCGTTGCGGTGGCAGCAGCAGCTGCGCTGGTCTGTGCTACATTGCACGGCCGTCGTAGCGGCGACAGGCATGCACTGCTCTTTCAGTGCCGCCGCTGCTCGAACCAGCTGTGAAATCTGGTTTTTCTAGTTTAAGGCGTATAATTAAGGCGCCGCGGCTCCTCCGAACGCGTCGTCGTCGTCGTGCATGCGCGAGGGATCTTCCAAAGCGTCCCCCATCCCAAGTTTTCGTGAAGATCCTCCGGATTTGCACGCCCTCCCCCCCCTCTCTCTCTGTCTGTGACCTGGTAGTTGTCCGTCCCTGTGATCGCTGGCACGCCTTGGGTGCACTAGTGCAATAGTCGTTCCCTGTGGCGGCGAGGTCGCCGGGGCCATGTACACGCTACAGCCCTTCCATCACGTCCACGACCGCTGCTTGGGTGTGCGTGGTGTCGAGCAGTATCGAGGGGCCTTGGCGCACGCCGCCGCATCATCGAGTTCACTCTACCATCGTCATCACTTATCGCTATCAATTCCTTCACGGAGGTCCTGTTGGTGTGCGAATCCCTCGAGGGCTTATTTCTTTATTTCCTTCCATTTTTTTTATCGTAGAATGCATGCCCGTTCGTACGCCCTGCCCCAGGCATATATTTTGCCCGTTCGTAACCGCACCCGCGTTCGGTTTCCCGGTTGTTCTGATCGTTATGAAACGCGGGGGACGTTAGCGATGTTTGGAGCATAAGCAGGGTTGGGGTGGCTTCGCTTAATGTATGCGCTGATGTAGCAAAGGTTGTTAGCACAGGAAATGTAGAGAGAAGCTTTATTTTGCTCTTGTTAACTACCATTCCGCGAGAAAATTGCTGTAGTTTAACGGTGCTTAGCCGGTTATTACGCGAATTTTAATCGATAACCGCCGCACCAGTTATTTGTAAAACCACGACGAAAAAATGTGAACGTTGCGCAATCGTTAGTGAGGCGGTGCAACTATGCGCCGCCTCACAAACGGGAGCTTCTCGAAATAGGCGCTTGACAGCTGGTGTAAACTTTGGTTTCATCGATGTAATGACACGTTGGGTGCACTGGGCTGAATGTGATGTATTTTGGCCATCGATGCGGTGTCACGACGGATGTGCTAGTACGATGGATGTAATATATGGCTCGAAATTGGACGTTTCTGCTCGTTGGGCGTAATGGCATGATGGATGTGGTGGCCCCAAGCGAGCGCATGTTGCTGGTTGCTGGTTAGGGAGTGGTCAACAGGGGTGGTCGGGTTCGGTCTGTATAGCTTTGTCGTAGTTGGTGGTTATAATGTCGTGATGAGCGACCGACCGGTGGGAGCGCCATCTCGATCCACTCGGCCCGAGTTTCCCGCGCGGCGAGTTCGTGGGCGGCTTCGTGTTCGACGAAATTGCCCCGGAGCAGCGTGGTGGGATCCACACAGCGTTGATATTTTTGTCGGGTGGACGTCTGAGGAGAATATTGAGCGCCGTCTTGGATATTCTTCTCGGGAGTCGTCGTCGCGCCTTCTGGGTGGATGTGACGGGCGTGGTAGCGAGGGCTATGGCGGCTCCTTCCGTTCGAGGTGTGGTCGTGGCAGAGCTGGTTGTGCTGGAAGCCAAGTCAGGATGTTGCTAGACAACGCAGTTCTGCCGGAATATGAAGCCTCTGGCTGAGGCCTCTGTCAGGCCACGTCCGCCTTTAGTCTCAGCCTCACCTTGGTTTTGCCAAGAAATAAAAATCAAATACTCAATTTCATAGAAACAGAATGCCCCGCGGCGAGGAAAACCCTATTGGCGGTGAGCGCGAACACAGGCGGCGCTGCGAAGCGTGCCTCCGTGACGTCAGCTTAGGGATTCTCGCATTTGTCGTCTGCTTCACTCAGGATCGCTATCCCTGCTGTTTCTTTGCGCTCGGTCAACGTCTGATGCTTGTCCGCACCAGAATTGGCGTGTGGGTAACTTTTTATCATAATAATAGGCTTAAAATCGCATACACTACCTCATGGTGTCAATTAAAGTATAGTTTTGGATACCGCTACGGGAGAAACGTTGCCGGCGCCACCCCATTCCTTGCGAAGCCGGTCCTGTGCGGAGCGCGAAGAGTCGGAGCTAGGCGTCAGCTTCTCATGTAAGCATTCGAACAAAAGGAACAGTCAGCTGCTAATAATCGACAACAGCGAAAATGGAAGACCAAAACAAATTCTAGGCCTTCAGGGCTGTCGGCTTTGGCAGAAGGCATCACGATTCCCGGTAATCATATGTCAGGTAAAACAGTTTTTGCAACCTTGCCGAACGCTTAAACGCGTTTTGTCACATCACTTTACGTTGTCAAGGCATGAAAGTTTGACGACATGCACTATAGACTGCAAAAACTGTAGGTTGAGTTCCAAATAACCCAGTGTGTATATACGCGCGTGCTGATTGCTATACCAGGCATCTAACCAGTATGGAGGTTTATTGAGCAAAACGAGTCACGTCGAATTCGTTAAATTTATAGTAACAAATATATGTTTGTTAAGACCTGGAGGGATATTTCGGAACATTTTGCACAGCCATATCTTCCCGATATTCGGATATGCGTTATAGGAAAACTGCACTCAAGAGGAGGAGGAGGAGTAAGGGGAGGAGGGGAAAACTTTGTTTAACAATTAAATCGATCTGGTTAGTGGGCCGGGTCCTCAATCCAGGACAAGAGAGTAAAAGTAATTTTCTTCAAATCATAGAACGCCATCCCGAGTAGAATAGGATTTGTTCTTTGCGACTGGAAGGGTTGAAAAGCAATAAAGAGCTACTTGGAATTCTTCGGTTTCGAGTCTTGTAATATATGCAGGTATACTAATTATTACGTTAGTTGGCGAGTATATCATGCCTTCAACACCGTAATCATGTCATCATTGTTCGAGTTGAGAGTCAGTTCGTTATGATAACGATATAATTACAATAGAAATTCGGAGCACAAAAGCCGCCTTCGAGTACTGTGGACCACGTTGTTTAGGGCGCGATCGCGGTGGCGTAGCACAAACCTTCTCATTGTATTTGCATGTGAATAAACAAAGCACGCTGCGGATATGCACCTTCTTGCACGCTAATGAAAGCCAATTTGTGAAGAAGGGAATGTATGCCATACAAAATGAAGGAAATATCCACACGACCTTTGTGCGGCTCCCAAACATCCCGAAACCTCCTAATAAGAAGTTGGTGGCGGCGCAGAAAAATTAATGCGTTGGGCAGAAAAAAAAAAGCAAGAAACATTAATCCGATACAAGACAACAACGAAAGAAACAGAAGAAAGCCGCTTTATTTCCTGCTGTGCGATGAGCGTGTAGAGGCCGCTGCTTGGTACGTGGTATTAGACTGTTGAGTCTTCATAGGAGCATCTCAAAAATACTGCAGGGAAGCCTGCGCATCTTGAATACTTATCGAGAAGCTCTGATCGCTGATCCTCGCGTATAAGCAAGAAAGGACGAGTTACACACGATCTTCTGACCGATACTCTGAAGAAAGTTGTTCTCTATCTCTTCGTGTGTTGCAAACTTGTGGGGGATACAGCTTCAAATTATTCAGATGCGTCAGAAGCTGGCAAAATGACTGAGTCGCTAGAAATACGCTTTTTAACGCACTACAGCAACGAAGCGGGCGATTTCTAGCCCAGGCACTGTTGCCCCTCACAAGCGGAGTGTAGCAGACGACAGCGGAGCGAATCCCTAAGCCGACGTCAGAGCCAGGGGGCGCCACTCAAAGATCTCACCGCCAATAGGCAACACCCGGGATAGTCGGTGCGTAGTGCTGCGGGCGGGAGCCTTCGAAGCGCTGCCGTGGGTAACCAAGCGGCGTCGTTAGTGCGCGAGTGCTACCATTCGCATTCACCCCAGTGAAGCGACTTTCAGCATAAAGGCCCAACCACACGCAGTGTACTTCCGTCGTTTTCACGCGTCGACGTCGTCCCGCATCAGCGCGCGTCGCCAAAAATGCGTGGCGACGCGAGCAGCGCCGATGTCTATGCTCGCCAGATATCGGCGTCGACGCAGCGCGAGAAAGCCTCGCAAAGTGGGCGGCAGCGTCCGGGTTTCCTGTCCTTCCTGTGGTCTGGGGTCATTCCTTTTAGCAGAAAACGGTCAATTTATTTTTAACTTGCTGTAATCGGTTGCCCTGAGACTAATTGTAAGCTATTTCTGTTCGAAAGCGCTCATTCTTCTGTGGCTTGTTTTGCTTTCATCGGGGAGATCGGGGATTTGCGATAGCTTTTTGTGAGTTAAAGGAGCCATGAAGAGAGAATACAACTTCGTTTAATTTGAAAAAACTAGGATTCAGTATCTCACTCAGCTCCATTACAGCCACAAAAGATGTTTTTTAACGAAATAAAAAGCAAGTATTTAAAAGCTTTCAAATTTTGCGCCACAGCAAGAATGACGTCATACGGGCCAACAATAAAACAATTTTCACTGCGTTAACTGCACGTAAGCATTCAAGTGATGCGGTCAAATGGAACTAGAGTCCCCGTTACAGACGTCCAGTCATGTGTCTTCGCGACAGGTCAGTTAGGCGGCCGCAAATCGCACGAACAAGGTTCTGTGACGTCATTAGAAGAGTTGCGGGAAATTGCCTAGCGGGTCGCGACTGATTCACACGTTTCCTTTAATATCTCCGTTATTTGTTCTAAGATTGCGATGATATTGGTATCATTGTTATCCGGGACTAAGCAGTCTTTCTAATAAACCCAATTTGTATTTTGTCTTCATGGCTCCTTTAAATAAGGGAGCCCGGGCTACATCGCTTGTAGTATTAGCAAAATGTGGCTTGTCTGAAAGACCGCTGCGTGACGAGCAAGCGTTAGCAACGCCAGAAATATAGCGGCGCATTCCATTCGTGGCTACCGTGGCTTGCGTAGGGGCAACCGGGGATGTGCGATAGCTATTTTGACTCAAATAAGGGAGCTGTGGTTACTTCGCACGTAGTACTAGCATAGTTGTCCTCGGCTCCAAAATGGGTGCGTAAGAAACAAGCGTTACCACTACTCAAATCTCTCTAGTCCCGTCGCGGGCGTATGAAGCTCGGCGATAGAAGTTGGCACAGCGCCGAGAACGATGTCAGCGGCTCAATTGGCACGGTGAAATAACGTACGTTGTTGTGTTATCTCGAAGTGGACTAGAAATAAGAGAAGTAATTAGGCAGTTTGGTTAACAGTACGAGAATAATTATCTAAATAAACAATGAGGGGGGAAATTGAAGCACGATTGTCCGAAATACGGGTTCACTTGTTGGAACAACCCTCTTAACATTTAATTTCTCTCTCGAAGTAAAAACACTGTGTCGCAGCTGCTTCGGATTTGGAACGTCGGACGTTTTCCCGACCCGATGAGAGGATTCGGGGGCACCGTAATTTAAAGCGACCGGCTTTCCTGCGTCGCGAGCTCGTCGTCCATCACCGCCGAGAACGGCGATCCCTAAAAGTGTCCTGATAACGCGTGTATGCGCTTATAAGGTAGCGGACGACTGCGGCATTCTGAAGACAAAAAAAAAAAAAAAAATCGGGCCATCTCCACTAACGTGAAATCTGGAGATGGGCAAAACACACAGTGTATAAGTGTGTTCTTGTCGCCTTGGCGTTTTTGCCAACGGAGATGAAACCGTTGGGGGTAGAAGTATACAGCTTTGTTGTATAAGTCTCTTGTCTTTGAACAATGAAGCTCTAGCGCGAGGCGTAAGCTATAGTGTCCCGGTGTTATTTCGGTACGCGTTACGAAGCGCTCCAGCGCTATAGGCGTAAACGAGTTTCCCGGTGTTTTAGTACCGTGATTACATGAGACGACGATTACGGCGACGACGACAGGAGACTCCAACAGGCCCGCCTCAAGGGGCTTCGCCGCTAAAAAAAAAAATTCAGGCAGTTCCACTCTACGTGAAAGCCGTCAAGTGCGAAGCAGTGATTCCCCAAAGGGCCTGTGGCACCCTCTCTTGACTATTTTCAGTATCATCTTGGCGTTGACACCGAAAGTAGTCAAGGGAGGGTGCCGCAGCACCTGAAGAGTAACGAGACACTGGATTGAGTTTTCATTAATTTGGTGTAATTAATGCGTTAATTCGTGACTTTTTTCGGTAATTTGTACTGTTGTGTTACTCATTTGCAGCCTAGCAGCGACAGCCTCCGTGGCAACGGCACATTGCAGAGGTCAGTTTGCATACGAGTACCGTGTGCCTCGGTAGCGCATTGGGATTGACTTCGGCTTCGTAGCGCGAGGGACCCCGGCTCGATCTCGGCCAGAAGAATCTGAGGTCTTTTCGAAGCGTCGATTTGGGCACGTGACGCCGCGTTACTGTAACGGTGGCTAAATACCGTGACCCCGGAGGAGCTGCGACGGCAAGCCGGGCCCTTAAGGCTCTGACCACCGTGTTTGGTGTACTTGGGCCAGCAGTCCAGGATAGAAAAAAATGCGGGTAGGCAGCCTCACCCAGCCTTCTTCGAACACGCGTTTAAGCATCGTGCCGTGGCCCTTCGCGACGAAAGCGCGTGAACTTGACGCACTGAGCTTCTAGATTCTGCCGATCTCGTTCGTGCCGTAGGTGAGACATGCCGAGAAATTTTCGCTTCTGTCCGTCAACAGCGCGAGCGGCGGGAGAGCAGAGCACGAGAGAGTCGAGAGGTCGGCCTTCGCAACGTTGCCAGGGGGGCGTCAGATTGAAGCCAGCTTCCTCTACGCCGGCCCGACGAGTAGGGAAGAGATGGCTCCGAAACGTCACACTTTTCCTTTGGACTTAGTCAGCGACTGCGATTTTGTACTCCCAAGTAGGGAAGAGATGGGTTCGTAGGGGGAGTAATCAAACGGGGGGGAATTTAGAGCAGCGGGGGGAGGAAGAAATGGGGGAGGGAGCGATGGGAGTTCAAAATAGGGGTGAAGGGGAGATGGGGGGGGGGGAGGCAGATCTATTAGATTAGCGAAGAGTAGAGCAAGTAAGTGGAATAAAACAGGCAACTAGGTTGCTGACAACCGACGTACCTGTGCAAAGGGCGAGCCACTAATCATCATCATCATCATCGGGTCCCGTGACTCTCGCTACCGCCCGCACGCGTTGCAGAACAAAGTGCAGTACAGGGCGCTAAGCACGGATGGTGCGGTGTGCATTGGGCGGAGCGTTGAGTTCGCGAGGGAGAGGGTCAACATGCTCACGCATTGGTGCACGTCCACCAACGGATCTTCAGTTTGTTTTTTAAGATGACTTCCGGAAGTGCTGTAGCGAAACGCCGTCCGTTCTTGCTGGGCTCTTCGTGGCACTTGCGGTATGTTGGAGGACCGAGACCATGATTGGAAAAGGAGAGGGGAGGGAGGGGGTGTCAGTTCCTCTATCCTGTTTTGCGTGAGAGGTTTGCCGAAAGGAGTCCGTATAGCTAACTGTGCGTCGTGAGAGGTTTGCCGAAAGGAGTCCGTATAGCTAACTGTGCGTCGTTATCCAGAGACCTGTGCCCTCTACCGAGAGGCAAAACTTCGCCCTGTAAATATTTTCATGTTAATAAACACACTCTCTCTCTCTCGTTATCCAAAAGTCGCCGTTTAGACACCCTCGGTTGTCTGTCGTGAAGCGATTCGTAACTGCGACAATACTCACGCCGGATCAGAGCGCGGAGGAGTGGCAGAGGCGAAGGCCGCTCCGCGAGCGGAGCTGACTGAGGTTCCAGCGCTCGCGTCGCCGGCGTGCGCTGGAACCCGAGTTTGTCGCGTGTGCGTGAGCGAGCCAGACGTCGCCTCCTTCACTGACCGGCCCTCTTCCTTCTCCTCTCGCGCCGGCGTCGTTGCCGCCGCTGTTCTCGATCGGCTCGTTTTCGGTTCCGCGCCGACTGGCTGCGCTCCTCTTTGTGCGACGACGGCGCGCCTTGCTTGAGCGTCGCGGGGGCCTTTCTTTCTTTCTTTCTTTCTCCTCGGCTCATTTGTCTTCACGCTGGGCCGCTCCCTGAAGCGAGCGACCCTTCCCAAAAGCAACTTGGCGACGACGCCTCTTGGGCGCGGCAGCAGCAAGCAGCCGCCGGTTGTGAACGAAGCGAGGAGGGGAGGGGGGATAAAAGCAAGAAAAGTGTCCGGTTTCGTTTTCAGGGGCGCAGTTGGACACGGGCTGTTAATTCGCGCGCTCTCGGTTGTAGCGGCCCCTCTCTTTCCTCTTGTTCCGTCTCTTTCGATCCTTTCAGCCGCCCGAATGACTTGCTCGCAGTGGCGACTGGACCTGCCGCCTCCTCTTCCGGACGCAGTGTCGAGTGCTCCCCGGCTGAGCAGCTTCACTTGGAGGACGACACGGAAGACAAGATGAAAAAAGCGGAGCACTACCGGTCTAACTTCATTTCGAGCTTCTCTCGACACATGTGCTGAGTCCTCCGTAATTTCGGTGTCCCTTCCGCGTGTTTCGAGCCTGTGCTTTTCTTTTCTTTTCTTTTCTTTTCTTTCTTTCTTTCTTTCTTTCTTTCTTTCTTTCTTTCTTTCTTTCTTTTTTTTTTTTTTTTCTTATTATAGTGGAGTGCGACGGTGCCTTGCGCGAAGCAGAAGTTTGCCCGTTCGCACGTCGTGCCCTCCCCACGGTGGTGGTCATCGACGTGGGTAGTGCCGGTCGTGAAGTCACGAAGCGCCTCTCATGAACAGCGTGGACTTAATCGCTGGGGCGGGTGGATCGGAGCGCGATTCCACAACTCGAACACCAGCTAACGCTGACTTCCCCCGTCGAAGTGCCAGTTCCTGCGTGTACCACGTTCTCTGGGCGTGGAACTGGTGGCGTCTTCACCGAGGGGGATTGAGGCGTTGAACGTTTGTCGTTACGTCTCGTGTATTCCTCCACGCACTCGCCACGGCTCACCGCTTGAAAAATCAGCTACCACGCCAAGCACAGAAACACTCCAGAAAAAACCACACTCAAGTTTATTTCAATTCGGATATGTCATGATGAAAGCTTTGCGTTACGTCGATTCCCAACTCTCCGTGGGATTGGGCGTTGCGTTTTGTACAAGAGCGCCGCTTCCACTGACTTAGGAACCAGTTTTTAAAGCAAAGCTTTACTACTTTCGTCCACCGGTTTTGCGGGTGATGCGCAAGTTAACCTTTTGACCGGGGACACCCCCCCGGCGACACACCCCTACTACTACTACTACTACTAAGTGGTTCGAGTGAAGTGCGCTTGATCGAGGGGCCGTGGAAAAGGAAAGGAGATGCACTGGGGATATTATTGAGCCCAGCTGGGGGCTCACCTGCATACAACCCAGTGCGGGGGGGATGGGGAGGAGGGGTATATAAAGATTAGAGAGGAGAATTGGGAGTGATAAAGGGATAGGTCGAAGCGCATAGCGTGATTCGCCCGGCCCGCTGTCGGCGCTGTGCACAGGCCCCGTTTTAAGTCGTCCTGCTCACGTATCGGCGCCGATTCGGCGGTGGCCGCGATGGGAACGGCCGCTCAGCTTATCGGCAGCCGACCAAACCCGCAGCCTCCCGCGCATGCGCCGCTGGGTCGTTTCGGGCTATGTTGCTCATCTTGCGCCTCGTTCGCCGTGAATGAAAGCGAGGCCGGGCCTCCTTCTGTGAGCGTTGCAC
Source organism: Haemaphysalis longicornis (assembly GCF_048455015.1). NCBI lineage: Eukaryota > Metazoa > Arthropoda > Arachnida > Ixodida > Ixodidae > Haemaphysalis > Haemaphysalis longicornis. The sequence continues at coordinate 71,627,715 of NW_027526422.1, read as the reverse complement.
GGGAGCGAACGGCTTTGAGCCGGGGTCGGCAATACAGCTATATCAAGCGAAACCAAGACTCAACCAGACTAAGCCAAGCCTTTGCTTTGCATATCGAAGGTTAGCTTAGCTGAGTCGCAACCATTTTTTAGTCTTATCTTTGTCGCGCCAAAAAGAGCAGTGCGTCAATGCGAATATCTGAAATTTCGAATGCCAATAGGATAATTATTGTTAATCGATGCGTAATAGGTTCGAAAATTTCGCCGTTCGATAGCTTCGAATATTCGGTTAGGACAGTTATTCAGACGCAGTCGCGTTCGGCCGTATAGAAAGAATCAAGTTTGTATCGCCTGTTAAACAATTTCCTGCGCTAAAAAAAACGTCGGCGTCCTAGAAATGATTGTCACACACTTGCGAAACGTCTGAGTAGCGAATGAGGGCGTTAGCTTGTAATTTGTTTTTTTTTTTTCTTTTTCGTCCGCATTCATTGCGGCCAGAGAGTGACATTTGTAAATGGCGTTGCGTGTCTCTGAAGATACAATAACGCGGCGAAAAACACACTCGCATTCGATTCAGCATTCAAAGCCAGTCTTGTTTCATTTTTCTGCTGTTAGTGTAAAGTTCCTCTATTCGAACACCTGTAGAGGCAGGATTCATTCGTAACGCCGTCGGGAACTTCAATGTCTGCAACGACAATATAATTTGCATTCCTGTGGGTGTGCAGCAGTATGTACGGCAAACCATTTTTCGCCTCTGTGACGGCGTGCTCTCTAGTTGACGAGCTTTTGTTATAAACTCTCGGCTCGGCTCGCACTTTCGCGACACGTTAAGTAGCCGTCATTTTTGTGCAAATTACATACAGGGAATGCTAGTGCCGACACGTTTTTTTTCTTTTTTCGGCACAATCTCCGCTCTGTACGTTTGGTTAATACACGTTAATTTGGAAATTTCGGCCGCGTTGGCTGCATTGTCTCGCAAGTTCAAATTGTTTTACAGGACTTGCGAACAGCGCGGACTGTCGCGACACCACCCCGTCGCATGCGCCGTTCGGCGGTGCTCTTCAAAAACTCCCGGCTTTGATTTTTATACTTCTCATTTTTTTCCTTTTTTTCTTCTGTTTGGGAAACCTTTTGGCGCTACTGTAGTGAAGCCAGCTCTTTATCCAGACGTTTGCGGCACGGGGTGTAGTACCGTATTTGCACGATTCTAACGCGCCCCCGATTTTAACGCGCAGAAAAGTTTACTTGAGAAATTTCGGGGGAAAAAGTTTATTTTCGTTGGGTTGATTTAAATTTTTTTTTTTTTTTTTTGGGGGGGGGGGGGGGGGGGGCGTTTGTGTTCATGGAAATGCTGTTGGCCGCATCGAAGCAGACTTCGGATTTGAGCCCGATTGTAACACGCGCACAAATTTGTGGGTTACTTTTAGCAAAAAAAACAAAAAAGGTGCGCGTTGGAACCGTGCAAATACGGTACTGCATGTGTCTTGCCGTGCGCCACTCGCATTTTCGGCAAGTAGTGAGAAATATTATTTCTCTTTTTCGGAGTTGCGAATTTTCCCCACTCGAAGGCCGCCGCTTCAATGGTAGGGAGTGCGCCCACGGGGTATATATAGTGAAGGTCAAGAGCACTACTGCACGTCTGGGATGTCGCGTTTCGCAGGATCACCTTCGGTTATCAATGGCTCTTCACTCACGTATGCTAAAAAGGTACAATGCGAAGCTTGTTTTGAAGGGGAAGAAAAAGTTAGCCCACCGGAAAATTCGTTTCGCTTTCGAGTAAGCATTGGCGGTAGTGTCCATGAATGTAGTGTCACCTTGAGTACGAGTCGTCAAAAAGTAAAAGTAGGCCCGGCAGCTTGACAGGGGTGCGGCGAGGAAGGTATGAACGGCTTACAAGTATCGTCGTGGAAGTAGTAACGGGGATCCGATGCGGAGTTCTGTGGGGAAACTTGTCCCCGCATTCTAAATCCCTCCTCCGCTCGAGCCTCCAGTGGAGATCCTTGAAAGTGATTTTCGCATGTAAAGCAATTGCGGTATCCTCTTCCCAGTCGGGCCTAGGAAACACACTGAGGGGGTGACAGACTGAGAATACGGCATTGGTCTTCGACTACACAATTCTATGAGGGTTGCGAGAGTGGGTGAGCGCACTTATGTCAGCGAATGATGTACCGTGTCAGGGCGCTGCTTGAACGAATGCGTTGGACAAAGGCGTCCGACAAGGAACGCTGTAAACGGAACAGATTTCACCTTCGTGCTGTCGCAGCTTTCCGAGACTTCCTCGTCCTCTGGCGCATCCAGTGTCTACTCTGGAGGGAGATACGGCGGTTTCAGCTTCAGCACGAGGGTGCGGCGAGCCTAATTTTGACTTCGGGTGTTGTTCCTGCCACTTGCGCTGTGTCGTGTCTTTGGCGAATGGATTGATCAGTGGGGTTATTTATCTGCACGATCGCCAAGGGGGTTAACCGTCAGTGAATGCCTTGGTAACAATAATAAGATAATAATGATTATGATAACGATTACTAGTAGAAGGAGTCATTGGATAGTCTTCGTCTGACTCGGTGAGCGTGCTATGCCTCTCCCTCTCGAGCTTGGAGTTCGAGCTGATTCACGCGCACGCGGTGCCAGCCGTGCTTTACGCTCGGACCGTCTCAGTGGCCACGTTTGCCCTCTTTGTGGGATCCGTCGACCCCCAAGGACGAGAATCGACCGTCAAAGGGGAAGAGAAGCGACCATGGAGGTCTGTCTTTTAATGGAACGTCGAGCGGTAATGAGAAGAAAAAGAAGCAATGCGTGCGCTCGTGAAGTGCGATTCATGATGATGATGATGCCAGTCAAGGGAGACTGGCCTCAGTTTGTGAAGATGGTTCGCAGCCGAAGGCCGATGGCTGTCGATGGCGATGGGGCTGTGTGTCAACGCTTCAGAAGATTCTACATCTTCCCGGCCACCAAAATTGGGAGGTCAGTCTGCTTCCAAAGGGTAAAGACGCTGGACGGGCCGCCTTGTCACGAGTCCACTTGGAAGGCGAATGGTGCACGAGCGCACTTTTTGATCGCGACCTGGCTGAATCTGTTCGATGCGAGCGAGGCTCCAAAGAAGTCTGGGCTTGTTGGGGTCTTCGAGCAGAACAACTGTCCCGGGCTTTATGCGATCTGCTGACCCATTACGTGTCTTGCTTTGAAAACGCAGTTCATTCAGGTATTCTTTCTTCCAGCGCATCCAGAATTCATCCAGCATCCGCTCTCTTTTCTCCCACATTGTCTTCAGGCTCGTCGAAGTCGACTCGCTAATTAGGTCATCCGACGGAGGTAGCGCAGTGAGCCTTCTTCCGACGAGAAAGCACGCTGGTGATAGCGGGGTAGGCTCTGATATACCGCTAAACACGAAAGTCAGAGGGCGGGAGTTGACGATCGCCTCAACCTCAGTGATGATCGTGGAGAGTTCTTCGGTGTCAACTAGTCGTCGTCCCAGCATTTTCTTCAACGTCGACTTGATGGAGCGCACCAGCCGTTCATAAAACCCACCCCACCATGGAGCTCCCTCCACGATAAATTTCCAGGCAATGGATGACGCTGCGAAGTACGCTTGTACGTCGGCGTCCCTTATCGTTCTCCATAAGGTGCCAAGTTCTCTCGATGTCCTCTTGAAAGTTCGTGCGTTGTCTGTGTATACCGTCTTGCATAACCCACGACGCGATACAAAACGACGGAGGGCTCTAACAAAGCTGTCAGCACTCATGTCAGAGACCAATTCGAGATGAACAGCTCTTGTGGTGGCGCACGAGAAAATGACAATATAGGCATGGCTCGCTGAGGAGTCAGCCTTGAGAAAAAGTGGTCCTGCAAAATCTATCCCGCACGTGAGAAACGGGGCCGTGGTGGTAACGCGGTCTCGAGGAAGTGGTGCCTCCTCTTGCTTGAACGGTCTTGCTTGAAACCGCTTGCAGGTAGTACACTTGTTGAGCACTTTTTTCACAAGTTGCCGACCTCGGAGGATCCAGTACTTCTCTCGAAGCTGAACTAGTGTGTCGCGTAAACCAGCGTGTCCAAGTCTTAAATGTGCGTGTCGGACCAGCAGCTTCGCATAATGAGCGTCGTAAGGGATCAGGACAGGGTTCTTGACGTCATAGCCTTCCTCACTAGCGGCTATCTTACTTTGAACGCGTAAAATAGCGCGCTGGTCAAGAAACAAACGGAAGGCCTTGAGCAATGTGTTCGACAGAGGCTGTCCCTTTCGAATGCAACTTATTTCGTTACGAAATGCGGAACCCTGTACAGTCCGGATGCAGTTATCCTCTGCCTTCTGAATTTCATCGCTAGTTAAGGGCCCAACGATCCCATCTTCATTCCTCAGGTTGTGAATGTATCGATACACCCAGGCGACTACTCGATGTAGTCGTAACAGCGAGCTGAATCTGGCGATGTCTATGGGATTTGAGCTGGATATCTGCAGTGTGAGGGTTTGTGGCTTTGCCTCTTCCGTTGCTGCTTCTGGTTGCGCGTCAAAACTAGCCGGTTGTAAGGGCCAGTGATGAGAAAAGGAAATCCATGCAGGTCCTTCCCACCATGACCTGGATTGTATCAGCGACCGCGCTCCTATTCCTCTTGTTAGTAGGTCGGCCGGGTTCTCGGTTCCTGGGCAGTAATGCCACTGATTTGCTGTGGAGAGTCTTCTGATTTCTTGTACCCGATTCCTTACGAACGTCTTCCACGTAGCAGCTTCCTTGCGAACCCAACATAGGGTGATCAACGAGTCCGTCCAAAGGTGTGTCTCAGCGATGTTCAGGTCCATGTTTTCCTTGATGTAGCGGCTCATCCGTGCAGCCAGGGATGCAGCTGTCAGTTCTAGCTTAGCTAGCGTCACTTCCTTTATCGGCGCGACTCGGTTTTTCGCCAAGAGCAATCGCGTACACTTCAAGTCGTCGTCAAATTCCAGGCATAAGTAAGCTGCTACCCCGTAGGCCCGAGGACTTGCATCCGAGAATATGTGCAAGTTCGCTTTCGTAATGCATCCACTTATGCCATGACCAAGGAAGCGTGGAACTGCAAGTCCACTGAAGGCGCACAAATCTTCGCACCATTGCTCCCAAACTCGAAGTAGATCTTGCGGAAGCTCATCGTCCCAACCAAGGTTTCGCTTCCACAGGTCTTGAAGTAGGATCTTGGCTGTGACAACGAACGGGCTTAGAAATCCAAGAGGGTCGAAAATTTGGGCAATGGCTCGAAGAGTAAGCCGTTTTGTCGTTGGGCTGTCGTGTGGTTTCAAGGTCGCCTGAAGGTTGAATCCAAAACAGTCTTTCACTGTATCCCATCGTAGACCGAGCACCTTCGATTCTTTAGGAGATGGCAGGGGATACTCTGTTTGTTCCTGGGAAGAGCCATCTTGAAATACTGCAGCTACGGTAGGGTTATTCGTAATCCACTTTCTGATGTTCATGGAAGCAGCCTTGAAGATCTCCAAGGTCTCTTGATATAGGAGTTTTGCTTCCACTTCCGAGTGAGCTCCAAAAACCAAGTCGTCCATGTACATAGATCTCATGAGAAGCCCCGTTGTGCGGGGGTAGCGACTTTGATGCAACCCAAAATGGTGTCGTAACGTTGCCATCAACAAAAATGGACTTGAAGTTGCACCAAACGGCACTCTCGACATCCTCCAAACCTCTCGATGCGGAAGCGGTTGACCGAGCTGTGGGCAGCTTTCAAACCAAAGAAAGCGTAGGGAGTCGCGGTCTTGTTCTTTCAAGGTGATCTGGAGGAAGGCCTTTTCAACGTCAGCAGTCATGCCAATCTTGAACTGCCGGAACCTCAAAAGGAGAGCGACAATGTCCGAGTTTAGATTTGGTCCGACTTCCAAGTTGTCATTCAACGACCTGACTCCTCTGGCGTGTGAAGATGCATCAAAAACGATGCGAATCTTCGTCGTAAGGCGGTCCTCGCGTATGACGGCTCGATGTGGTAGATAATAAACGTAGCGGCCGTCGTTGGGAGTTGTCGTAGGAGCTTTTTCTCCGGTTCCATCCACGATGTATTGTCGAATGGCTTTATCATACGCCTCTACGCTTGCTGGGCTCAATGATAGCTTCCTCATCAAATGACTGAGCCTTCGTTCCGCTACCTCGAAGTTGTCCGGTAGATCGACTTCCTGTTTCTAAGGAAGAGCAACTTCGTATCTGCCGTCTACGAGTCGTATGTTTTTCTCGAAGTCTTCTAAGACCTGATCTTGAGTTGAAGTGTGTGTCGGATCTTTTATGCCAATGGTCTCTAGTTCCCAGAATTGTTTGAGAGCGGACGTGACATCAGACGGGCTTGCGTGCAAAACCACGACGTTCTTGCAGTGTACTATTTTTGTTGGAGTCGGAACAGGCCCTTGAACGGTCCAGCCCAGTCGTGTCTCAACGGCTTTCATGCAAGGTCCAACTGTTTTGATGTTCCCTGTCACGATGTCCCAATAGAAGTCAGAACCGATCAGAATCGCTATGCCCTTGTCACTTTCTGAGCCGCAGAGCACGGCTGTCGTGTCGATGGAGTGTGACTGTAAAGCGTTTATGATTCGTTCGTCGGGAACAGGAATCATCTGGTTACAAATGGACTTCACCTCCAGTGCTTCCACGCTGAGTGTTGTTTTTCCGGTAGGGTCATGTAAGCGGACTCGAACTCTCCTGAGAGTTTCGCTAGTTTCTTTTCCTCCGAAGACCCCTACAGTCAATACTTCTTCTTCGATGAATTCGCACCCCAACTTCCTAGAGAGTTCTGTAGTGATGAAGCTACGCTGGCTTCCCCCATCTAGGAGAACTCTGCACCTTTCGGTACTACAGGAGCCAGAAGCCTGGATGATCAGCGTTTGAAGTAGTACCACGCTGCCTGCTTGTCCAGAGAGGAGTTGTATGGGGGCTGAAGTAACTTTTCCCTTTTCAGAATTATCCGTGTCTGCGTAGCACATGGAGAGAACGTGGCGTCGTTTGCAACGCGGGCAAGCAATTTGCTTCCGGCAGTATCGAGCAATGTGTCCTGGACTCGAACAACGGAAGCAACGTCCGTATTTCGTGAGGAGTGATTTCTTTTGCTCCATTGGGATACTCTTATCTGAACAAGATCCTGTATCGTGCGGTCCGGAGCAAAAGAGGCACTTCTCCGTCTCATTAGCTACCCCATACAGTGCCGCTGCAGAAGGTCGGTGCTCAAAACGTCCTGTTGCGGATTGCTGTTCTTGCTTGCCAGTCGCCTTCAAATTTGTTCTCTGAGACGGGTTCGGAATGATTGCCTCGAGACACTCCAGTTCGTGTTCAAGAAAGTTCATTAGGGCGTCAAAGCTTTTCTTATGGTCTGTCGATTGTTGTTCATGCTGCGTCTCGGATGTCAAGGCAGCAGATGACTTCTTGTAATGCTGATGGTACCTCAGGACCATGTCTGGAGGGAGCGTCCTTAGAAGTATCTGACGTAGCATGGAGCAATATGTCTCTGGGTTCGTTCCTAAGGCTTTTAAGCTTCTGCAGTGAATCTGCACGTCGTCGTACAGCTTCCGTAGTTGAGTTACGTCAGCTGAGGACGAAACAGGTGAAACATCAATCAGCGCTTGCAGGTGGTCTTGCGCAATCCGGGACTGATCGCCGAACCGCTTCAGGAGTATTTCTATTGCGTCGTTGTAGCACTGCTCTGTCATGGGAAGCCCAGTTATTGCTGAAGCGGCCGAACCGGTGACTAGGTTGGTCAAATAATGGAATTTTTCCGTTGCTCGCAGTTCCGGATTGTTGTGCACGGCGTGCTCAAACTGACTCCAGAATCTGGTCCAATTATGTCGGTCTCCGTCAAACTTCGTGAGTTCTATTGTTGGTAGCTTTGGTCTAGGGGTTGCGGGCTCGCTATGGGATGATATCGTTCCAGGAGGCAAAACAAGAGACTCACCAGCCTGCTGGTCTCGGGATCTGTAGCGAAGCTCCGCCATTATCTTCACCACCTTGTCACTAAACGATGTCGTGTTTGAAGTCTCTTCGGTGACCATTTCGTCCGTGATGTCCCCCAAAATGTCCTCGTCCAGCTTCAGGATGGGTCGATACATCGCCTCGATCCTCTCCAAGGATACCGCTGCGTCCATCGCCGTGGTCAGAGTGCCACTTCGGAGGCCGTCGTTTATCTCGATCAAGGCGGCTGAAAGCTTGTCTCGAAGGGCCGTTCGTCGTCGCAGCTTCCTCTCGATCGAAGTCATCCTTGGAGGTAGGTCCGCCGGTCTCTCAAGCAGAAGCCGTCGAAAAAAGGCTGTCGGTCCTGCTTGTCGGTGTCGGCCTGGCAGACACGAGTTCCCGGGTCGTTTCGGCACCAAGTTGTGGGATCCGTCGACCCCCAAGGACGAGAATCGACCGTCAAAGGGGAAGAGAAGCGACCATGGAGGTCTGTCTTTTAATGGAACGTCGAGCGGTAATGAGAAGAAAAAGAAGCAATGCGTGCGCTCGTGAAGTGCGATTCATGATGATGATGATGCCAGTCAAGGGAGACTGGCCTCAGTTTGTGAAGATGGTTCGCAGCCGAAGGCCGATGGCTGTCGATGGCGATGGGGCTGTGTGTCAACGCTTCAGAAGATTCTACACTCTTTTCTTTTTTTTTTTATTTACAGTGTACTGCGGTCACGAAGGACCATGCAGGTGGTGCACATTATTACAGTAAAGTGCGCAAAACAGCAGGAGGAGGGGAGAAATAAATGCTTATTTCACGAGCGCTGGTGTTGCTGTTTGGGCACCTGCCCGGTGGGGGGCGCCCCTAGTTCTCAGTGAGGGAGCCATCCAGCTTCCGCAGGCCCTTGGGTTTAAGGTTAGCGGAAAAGTGAATTGGGCAGCAGTAGAGGTTAGTAAAAGAAGGTTAGAATGTTGGCGGGAAAAGAGCAGAGAACAATCTGGGAAGACATGCGAACGAAGAAGTCAGACTAGCACAAAAATTTCGTAAAAGTATTTTCTTTTTCTTTTTATATTATTTTTATTTAATTCGTTTGTATTTGTTTGGCGAGGTGATTGTACAGTGGCGTTGCGACTAAGCCTGCTGTGCAGCGCCACCCCGTAACAAAGGGAAAGTCGCTAAGCATCATCATCATCAGTCCTGGCTCTGGCTGGCAGTCCACGTTCCCTCCTCACCAGTCTGCGCCGGATCCCAAGATGCAAAAGAAACAAGGAACGACCTCCCCTCCCACCTTTCCCTACGAAATACGCCGGCTGTACAAATTCAGTGTTTGCTAATTATGAAACAGCGGGGTTTGCTTTAGCAGCGGCTTTGCTGTTCCTTTTGCGGTTTACTGGTTCACCATTGTACGCATTTCGTCGCCGTCGTCCACGTCCCAGTCCATTTACATTCTACTCGGCCTGACGTCTATCTCCGCGGGCGCGGCTGTGTCGTTTCCAGTTCTTGTGGCGCCCTCTGTCAGCGTGTCGACGGGGCGTATTTTTGCCGACGTTCGCCATCAGTTGCTCGTGCGTTGACAGCATTAATAGCGATAATCGCATAATTGTAAAGAATACCCACAGCCTGCTTCGCGCTTATTTATTGTGTGAACGTCGCGTGCGCAGCTTTGAATGAACCAACTGCAGGGGACCTGCCGCCGGAACAGGCTGTAAATGCTGAAAAGAAGGCGCCCCTCCTTTCGAAGGTTGTAATGAATCATTGGTGGCCTTATGTTCTTTTGGTCTCAAAGGTTGCACTCGTCTCGCTCGCGGGTAACAACGGGTTCGCGCCGGGTTTATTCCTGAAATTCTCTCGCAAACTGCCTTCTCGGAGGGGCAGTTAAATCCTCGCGTCGCACTCCTGAGGAGGGTTTCTTTTATTAGAGAAATGCCTTTGTCGGCTGACAACGGAAGGAAAAGGAGACCGGTTGTGGCGGCGCGAGAAAAATTGGCCGCTTTTTGTCCTCGCTTTGGGAGACGAACGGAGTTCTTCGCCCCCCCTGCTTTCTCTGCGCGCATAAAGTATGCATATGCGCGCCTTTTGTTTGGGCACCTGCCACTATACGCCACGCCTTCGGATGTTGCGGCGGGATTTCGCGGGTTCTTTATCACTGACGCGAAAGTAACATTTCGCGCTCGCACGCTTGTCTAAAATTGCGGGTAATGGCGAATTTTTAGCCATGGACTTGGCTCGGTGAGTGGCGTCGTCGTTTTTTTCTTTTGTCTTTGGGAATTTATTTGCCTCCCGCTGCTTCGTTTGAACTTTCTTTGAAATTCGCTTCGTTTGAACATCGATGCACCGCTGCTTCGTTTGAACCCATCGCATTGTAGAACAATGTTGTGGTGGCTTAAGGTACAAATTAGCGCGAAATCGGCGCTCTTAAGGGCTCAGGGTAAGCCCTATACTTCCCTTGCATTTTTGGTCATTTTGAGGTCGATTTTTCTCGGCATCTGATAAAGGTATCTACATAATGTAACTATCAGTTTCTTTTAAATTTCGTGCTCTTTTACCGTGGGAAAATTAGGAACATCCGCTAGAAATTTAATTTTTACGATTTTTTTCCCGTTAGTACCTAAATTTCGGCATTATTTTAGTATTAAAAGTTGTGTAACATAAAAACGGATTCGTGGATATTTTCATTTCTGGTAGAGTCAATGTGACAGGTTATGTAGATGACGTAGATCAGCTGGTTGTTCCGGAAGATATAGGAAATATTGAGATAATTGAGTTTAAATTAAAAAAAGGTGAAAAACAACTTTTTTGCCAATAACACCACTGTAGCCATTTATTTAAAAAAGCCCGAGCTTCGTAATCACCGTCGAAGACATTTTTTTTTGCTTTTCAGCCTGTCGCCTGTCCTTCCTTCGCTATTTTGTGCAACATCGTGCAGCTCTGTTCGCAAAGTATTTTCGCTTGTGGTCAACCCCTTTCAGCCACTTGATGGTGGTGTTGCGCCCACGTTTTGCTCCGAATGATTTCAAAATTCTGGCTCGTGCGTTGCTATCATCATGCAGTGTTGCAATCATGAGTGTGTGAAGCCCAGGAAAGACGTTTATTCGTGCGCGGTTCCGAAGGACAAGTGTGGAAAACACGTGCAACAGCGTCTTTGGATTGCCCTCGCTGAAAAATCAGCTATGCAATGGTTGCTAAGCGATTTTTGGTACAGCTGGTCCCAGAAAAGCGTTTTGATCTGGAACTGGAAGTTTATTGATAAAAAAAAATGTAAATAAACACGGAGAACATTCTTAAAGTGGATGTGGTCACTTACTACTTGCTTGCAGAAAAACTGTTTTTAAACGAGAAATACGACTTTCAATGAAAGTGAATATGGAAAATGCGCACAATGAACGGAACTTCCCTAATTGCGAGGAAAAAAAAGTCATTTGTTTTTCATTTCGCCTTACCCTGTGCCCTTAAAATTGGTACAAGGAGATGTTTGGTGAATGAACAGGGTAATATTTAGTTCGACAATTTTTTTTGTGTGTGTAGTAGGAGGCCAGAAGCGTGATTTGAAGGACATTTCTTCCAAGGAGTATCTGTAAACAATGCGAATATTGTTTACATTCTATTTATTGAAACATTCCGCTTTTCATCTCTGCTGTTTGTATTCCCGTCAAACTATTGTGCTTGCAGCCGTCATGCAAATGCCGCCCGTGAGAAATACCGGCCAAGTGTGGAACGAACCTGGCGCTTTTTAAAGCGCCGTGGCATGAATGAATTTAAGTCGCTTCGATGGGAGGCTGAGTAGCCTTTTGTTTTTACTGAATGATCGTTCCTTTCGTATAGTTTTGGCATTTGTTCGACGTCAAACGGTGCTTTTTTGTTGTTGTTGTTGAGAGATGGAAAAAAGGTCGCATGTCAGCTGGCTTCGCGCAAATGTCGAAATGCGCGTCTCCTGCCGCCCCTGAAGTTCAATTTTCCCGCGTTCGCGTATCAGCTCGCTCAGCTGTTTTAGTGCTTTCTTTTATCTGCTTCCCTTCGACACTGTTTTTAACGCGTAGTTTTTGTTTTTATTTGCAATCGTTTGAACGAGTCCAGCGTGCGTTCTATTTCGTTTGAACAAATAGCGCAAGGACGCGGACGAAAAACGGAAAAAAAAGAGTACAAGCGGTTGCATTTTTTTTTTTCCGTTCTGTCGTCCGCGTCCTTGCGCTGTTTGTTCAAATGATGTATAGCCAACTTGCCCAAACCCAATCCCAGTGTGTTCTTAATTAAAAGAACACTGGTGTTCCCGGTTATGTGCTAAAGATTCTGCTTCAAATGTGCCTAAAGGTTTCTTTCGCACTGAATAATGTGGACTTGTGCGAGCCATGCCAGCAGTTTAGTGGTTTGTAGCGACCCTGCCTATATTTTTACCTTTTTTTTTCGATTTTAAATCCAAACATCCAATTTCAATGTATTTCATTTACCCGTTTCATTTGCGCTGCTAAGCACGAGGTCGCGGGTTCGATTCCCGGCCGCGGCGGTCGCTTTTCTGATGGAGGCGAAAAGCAAAAACGCCCGTGTGTACGAGATTTCGGCGCACGTTCAAGATCCCCAGGTGGCCAAAATTAATCCGGAGCCCTCCACTACGGCGCACCTCATCGCCTGCGTTGCGTCGGCGCGTTAAACCCCCCAATCAATCAAATACCCGTTGTACCTCGGTGGAACCGGAAGGGTTTCTGTGCATGAGCCCGTTTAATAAAGTAAAGTATAAGTCTCAACTTTTGGCCCGGCGGCTGAATCGAGTGACAGACAGACGGATAGACAGGCCAACATTTTCGCGTCTGGGGAGCCCAAGAAAGGCTAACCCCATTAATTATTTGAGGCCGACAATTTGACGATTTTCTCCGTTGTTTTCAGAGCGTTTGTGCGTGTTTGTGAAGAGAGTAAAAAGCACGCGACGAGGGGGATCGTGCGGCCGCCCGTTAAGCAGAGCGAATCAGCCAAGTAATTTTAAGGACCTTAACTCGGCCAGCTTGGTGCTGCCACCTAGGAGAACGTGTAGAAAGTACGCGAGCATGGAGGCCTGCCTGTGCAGCTGACAGCCGCAACGGCCCTTGTCGTGTGTATGTAAATGCTGTGAGTGAAGAAAAAAAAAAAAAAGAACGACAGCTGTCGCTTTCACCTGCATAAATCATTTCAGCGAGTCTGTAAAATATAAACATCTGGAACAAAATTTACCGCCTGGGGCGCAACTGCTTGACAGTTTCGTGACGCTTTCTAACTGGTTTTTTAGTCTTTTCCGCTGTGTATTCATTGGAATTTGCATTGAAATTCCGCCAGTCCTATTGATTTTTAATGCGTTGTGTTTTTTAGCTAAGGGACATGGGCAACTGCTTGACAGTTTCGTGACGCTTTCTAACTGATTTTAGTCTTTTCCGCTGCGTATTCATTGGAATTTGCATTGAAATGCCGCCAATCATATTGATTTTTAATGCGTTGTGTTTTTTGGCTAAGGGACATAGGGCTTTCGGGTGACCGACCGAAGTTTTCTTCCCTGCGGTGCTTTTTTCGTGCTGCGAAAAACCATAGCGCCATCTGTGTGCAAGAACAAAAAAAAGTTAACATTTGCCAAATCTTTTCGCATTAAAAATATCTTTCTGTAATAGCGAGCCTACAGGTCGAAACCTTTACGGGCAAAGTATTTCCTAACTATGCTAACCATTGGTGGCGGGGCCCGTTTACGCGAACATGGTAGCGCACGAGCTATGAAGACAAAATACAAGTTTGTGTAAAGGAAAGTTTGACATCCACCTAAATGCAGCCATACGGCTACAAAGGAAAGCTAAGCAGCTTTCTCGGAAACTTCGCATTTGAAGAAAAATTCGTCCTAGTCCAGGATTCGAACCGGGGACCACTGCTTAAAGGAGCCATGAAGAGAAAACAAAAGTTTGTTTTATTCGAAAGATTAGGTGTTTCATAGTACCCCAAGCGCTTTCCCGGAAGCAAATGATGCTTTATTCACTGAGAAATAAGGCAATTTAAGCCAAAATTTTTAATCTCCCGCTAAAATTAAACATTCCGTGACGTGTACAATGGCGTCATAGAGCCGGTCCATGAAACAGATACTTAGTATGTCGACTCCATATAGCACCCACACGCGGGAGTCGATCGAGACGGCGGCCATTTTAAAAATACTAGTAAAACCTAGTGCACCCGCAGCCCTAGTCATGGAATCGCCTGATCCGGAGAACAAAACTCTCGCCGAGGAGCTCGGGCTTGCATTTAACAACCTCACACCACAAAAACGCTCAATGCTTCTAAGTGCACGAGCGGCAAGAGTTGTGCGATACGCGGTGGACGGGAAAGCGACCATTCCGCGATAGCCACAACAGACGAACGCCCAGCCGTCGGCACCGCTGCCTCGTCAGCCCCGTCGCGACGGACGAATATAGACTGGTACGTATGTGCCGTATTTTGATTACGGTTAATAATAGTTCAATTTCAGTAGCAGTATCACTTATGCCAGTTGGCCGGTGTCGTGTATGGAAAGCCGTTCCCGTTCGCGCGAGCTCTCTGCTTCGACCAGAAAGATACGAGCGTCAATGCGCGGTGTTTACGGCATTTTTTCCCCAAGGTCAGAGCGATTTGACGAAGTCGGCGACGAGCGCCAGCATGTCCCAGGAGTGAGCTAACGTAAGGGTCCCTGCCGTAACTGAACAAACTGAAGTTTTCAGTGGTTGTAAACTGGAAACGAGCTCGTAACGACAGCAGCAAGCCAACACCATTCGAAACTTACGCGACGACTGGCACTATCTCGTCGCTTCTTGCTGTTCCTTACTCCCCTCGTTTCTATTTTTACCTTTGCTGGTTGGCGATATGACGGCCAACCTCCTGTGAAGGGATTACGATACGAAGCAAGGTCGCGGCTGTGCGTGCTGGAACGGTTCGTTGGCCCCGAAGAGCCTCGAACCCGAAAATTCGTCTGCGCGACGGCGAGATGTCGAGCTCGGCCGACGCTAGTTTCGTACGCATTGGCGCACACGCTTGCGAGTTCGTTCGGACCTTCAACCGTTTACTCCACCGTTCTTTGTCATAAAAAGAATGTGCAGTATGTTTCACGGGCATTTAGCTCGCTATGCAAGCTGTAAGCCCTGCCTAACATGCGTTTGCTTTTGCCGGCCTCCGCCAATCGCAGAGCATTCCCAAGTGACATCACAGGTTCTGTTGCGGAAAATGAGCTGGTGGGTCGCATGGTCATTTCCTTTTTTCCTAATTATGTAGCTTATTTGAGCGAAGTTTGCGTTATAAGTGGTGTCGTTATGGTTGTAACGAGGCAATCTTTCGAATGAACCAAACTTGTGTTTTCTCTTCATGGCTCCTTTAACCGGAGCAGTCGCTCTACCAACTGAGCTAACCAGAAGGCTAGTTTGTTACAAGTTTGTTTTAATTACATTAAATTTAATTTTAGTTTAGTTTGTTACAAAATACAAGTTTGTTTTAATGTTTTAAAGCTAAAGCTTTATCAGTGCGACCAGTGGCGTTCTGTCATTTATCTAATGCATTTCCCCATTGACTGCTTGGTCGACCAAGGAGCTCTGATAAGATTTCCGGACACACGGCGCAAGCGTGAAACCGGGTTGCCATTGTGTCAAAACGGGGACTTGAAAAATACGAGAAAAGGAACGGTTCTAGATACGACAATGCAGGCATACATCATGAAGGAGGAGTACAATAGTGTACCTTTATTTCATAATACACGTATCCTTGTGCATTTAGATAGTTCGTAGATGCGTTTAGTTAGTGCGCAAAAAATCTTCGCATCGGTTCGGTCTTCGTTCGCAATTTGAGTCTTTGAAGGTTTGGCGATCGATTGGTGGACGCACTTTCAGTTCGCGAAAATTTTGACGCTCAATGATGTTAGAAAGCTTTCGCGCTTATTTTTAACTTTCTTTGGGAAGGGATAATAAAGTTTTTTCCCCTCCTCTTCCTCGTAACAGGTGGTAGCTGTTGCAAGTTTTTTATCCACTTGATGCTTTTCTTCCACCAGCAGTCCATGTTTCTTTGTCACATGTTTCCCGCTCGTAAATTTGATAGGATACTATCACATCCGAACGAACCATTTCTTTTTTTTTTGATCATGCTACGCGTGTCCCATCGCTTTATACCCCCAAGGCTTTTCGTTCTCATGTTGCCTGCTCTATAGCTTCGAAAAACGAAACACTACCCTTGGGGCTATCGCAGAAATTTCTCTTTCTAACGTTACGCTTCTCTGGCCTGTGCGTTTATAACGCTGCATTTCATTTCTTCTCTCGTCTAGTGTTTATTCCCTTCCGTCTGTCTGGCTTTTTCTGGTTATCTGGCTGCATTCGCTTCTTCGTCGCAGTTCGCACATTTTATTATTCGAGACCTTCAGGCACGTAATCCTTCTAAATGAAACGCGCGGGGTCCTTTTCTTATCCTTGTCCTTTTTTTCCGAGGGCATGGGCTGAGATCGGCTTCACGAAAGCGTGTGGTCAGTTCCTCCAGGCGACCGGACTCGTGTCTGGGACCGCTGAACTAGAGCGCTGCTCTCCGAGTGCTCCGTGGAAGAACGACGTTCCCCCCGTGACTCTTCGTGAGAAGCAGCGGCTGCATAATGAGCCACACACAGGAAATTTCCCTTGTGGAACGCTACGCCATCTACCAGCTGCGTGTTTCTTCCTTCATACTAGCGATTTCCGGAGTTTGCCGCGTTCGCGTGGCCGCATTTTTTTTTTTTTTCCTTCTTCCATGTCGCCTTACGTTGCTGTTGGCGTTGTGCGTCGACTAAAGCATGAACTGCTGCTTCGTTGATTTCGCTTACGAACTTCGTTAACGAAGTCAGCGGTTATCTTCCCGGGCATTTCTATCTCAGGCCAGGAGCAACTGCCCCCAGGCGTGCTCTGTTTATCTCCAGGGGGGGGGGGGGGTCTGAGTATATAACTTCGTTTTGCGAGTGCGCCGCACACCTTCGTGGGGCGCGAGGGGTTCGAACACGAGAACCCCATGTTAAGAATCATGGGTATGGGGCGCTCGTCTCAAGCGCACCCCGGTTTCCTACTTCTGCGCGCAGTTCGGTGTGGCTCCTAAAATTTTCTTTCTCTAGCCTCGTACCGAAATTCGATTTTTTTTTTTCGACGAGCAAGTGTTGTCCTTGTAGGAGGTCGGTCGTTCGTCGACATTCCTCCAGCGAATTCGCAGCGTCGAATGGATCACAAGACACTTGTGCTCCCGTTATTGGATGCAGATAAGCTTTACAACCGCTCCAAAAAAGAAAATGTTGCTGGTCAAAGTTCAAATGGTTAATATTGATGATTGATTGATTGTAGAGTTTAACGCGCCGGCGCAACGCAGGTGATGAGGTGCGCCGTAGTGGAAGGCTCCGGATTAATTTTGACACCTGGGGATCATTAAAGTGCGCCGAAATATCGTACACACGGGCGTTTTTGCTTTTCGCCTCCATCAGCAAAGCGGCCGCCGCGTCCGGGAATCCAACCCGCGTCCTTATGCTCAGCAGCACACACAAAAAAGGTTAATGTGAAAACGTCTTTTTTTAGGCTGAATTTCACCCGCACGTTGCACACACACACAAAAAAACAACCTTGAAATCTAAACAAAAAAAAATGGTTAGGGAGGTCCCGGGAATCAAACCCGGGTCCTTTACGCCGTGACACCGGCAGCGTAACTACTGGGCCGCCCCATAGGCCTGAGGGGTACGGGGTTAGCAGCGGCTGTGAACGTGCAGCCAATCGGATCCGGGCCTGCCAGCCGTGGAGAACTTTCAGCGGCAAGTTCGGAAATAACTGTGAGGCCCAATAACAGCTGGGTCTGCGACGAAAGGAGAGGGGCTGCCAGCTCTGCTGTTTCGCCAGCCTTGCGCCACTATTGCAAGCTGCGACATTTTTTCCATTGCTTCGGGGAACGATATGCTGTTTCGCCCCCCCACCCCCAATTTTTCGGGGGGGGGGGGGGTTGCAAGACGAGCTGCAACGTGATTGGTCAGATGAAAAGTCAAATCGGCCTCTTGCAGCATCTCCTGAAACTTGGTTGGGGCAGCTCACTACCGTTTCACCTTAAAACATGTCCGCCCCTTGCGGTGGATCCGTTTAAACAACCATGATTCCCTCGTCTGTTTTGGCGCCGTTTGTAGCAGCGAAATTTCTTCGTGTACACAGAAATAGACTTGTCTTTTGTATTCGAAATCGACTGGACGTTTCGCCAGACGAGTCTCTGGGAGGGAATATTGTTTGAGAGGCAAGGAGGGCTGTTAGAGGCCTCGAATTCGCCTTGCTGGAATAGCCATATTCAAATCTTCCCCCGGGACCCATCCTCGAGCACAGTTTCTGTTTCCTTCGTATATTGCTTGGTCCAAAATATTCAAGTCGGTACTTTGAATTACGCGCTTTTTTCGTTTTCGGAGGCGTATTTCACTTCAACTTCTATCCATCTTCAACTTTTGAGCGTAAGCTATAGAGCGATCATATTCGACATCATTTCTAGCTTGAGTAAGAGCTCCGTTTATTTTAATGCTTGTGGCTTTCGAGCCTCATGCGTTATTGTAGGATGGAAACTCTGGGTTAGTTCCTGTTTTGGAGCGATTAGAGAGAACTGACAAAATGATGACACGTGTCGATTGTATTCACTCGCACGCACATCTGATTCGCTCCTCGCGTATGTGCTCTAACGGACAAGTTTTTTTTTTTTTCTGTTATTCGGCAGGATTATGATACCTTTCCGACATATTCTGCGACGAAAAATTGACCGCGTATCTGCTCTCTTCGCTGCAGAAGTCGCCGGGAGACGACAGTCGTCTCCCGGCGACTTCTGCAACGTTTTTTCGGTGTCTGCACTGCTCCCGCGCCATCTATTGGGACCTTTTGTTGCGTGAGGTTTGGAGCGCTCCGATCCCGAGCTTCGTTTTCGTCTTGTTTTAGTATTTTCTTCGGACCACATGCTCAACCACAAGCAATACCTGAGATTAGTTCTATGGGTTATTTTCCTTTCTGGCTCGGCGCTTATGGAGCGAACTCCCAAGCAGCATAACCTCCGCACCATCGCTCCATACATTTACAAGACAACTGGAAGATCAAGTGTGACCACTGTGTCACTTTTATTTCAATTGTATTGTTATCGTTCTTTTACAATACGGCTGTTGTTTCTTTTTCTCTCTTCCTCTTTTTCCGTGGCCAATGACCTTTGCCCTCCTTCATGACTGCAATTTGTTGTATTCTTTGTATTTATTTGTAACGATTGTTTGTACGAGAGCGAGTTTTGTTTTTGTTTTAAATGCTCAAAAACATTACTACCCCATATATCGCGGGGACCCCTTTTACCACCCATTTGGAATTCTACCTGTATACTACCACGCAGATGTATTTGTGTCTAATGTAATAGACTTGATTTATTGAATGGTTGATTTGCGATCGCAAAACTCAGCGGGCGCCTATTTTTAATTAAAAGAACGCACTAGTGTCCATTATGTTACGGATCCTTGCATCAGATGTGCTTAATGTTGGTTTTTTGGTAGCACTGCGGACGTGTATAAAGCAGGCCACCAAGCTTTAGTTGCTTAGAAAGGTTTTGCCTACATGTACTTCGGGCGTCTGAATCATGGGACACAGACAGGCAAAAATTGTAGCGTTTAGGTAGTCCAAGAAAGGCTATCTTCTGTGAAAGAAGGCCTCTCGCTTTAGCTGAAAGTATTCATTGCAGTTGCCGTCAAAATGCACGGTACGGCGCGTTCTTTCTCTAGCACTCGGTGTAGCCGAAAAAGAATACGGTTTTCGTTTTCCTCGCTGCGTCGGCATCGTCGTCCGCGTTTCCGCTCCGTGTGGGTTGGTCGCCATGGCGGGCGACATTTTCGTAGGACTCGTTCCAGCTTCCGCGCTTAGGAAAATGCGAGCGTGTTCCTTCTCCTCTTGCGTTGGCGTGGCGCAGCAGAAAGAAACCGAGCGGTGCGGGCTGTCTCTTCCTCCCCCTCTCCGTTCGTTTGCTTTATCCTCCCCACGGTGAGTCATGTTCATTTTGGAGCGCGTGGACCCGGAGCCCGACGAGAAGAGCGGTGGGCGTTCGAACGCGGCGTCGCCACCCCGCCAGCACGCGCGTGCTGCTGTTGTTGGGAGGAGGAGGCGGAGGAGGGGGGGTTCGGGTTTAGCGAAAGAAAACCCGAGCCCGAAGGGGTGTGCGTTGGTTCAGGGCTAGCGCGCTCCTCTTGCCTCCGGGGCAGGAAGCGTCGGCCCGAGGAGGGAGAAAAACGCAAAGGCAATTAAAATGCAGGCGCTTCGGGGTGGAGGGGAGGGAGTTGGTAGATACCGCATTATTTTGATTACAATAGACGTGGCGTTCTTTCTTGCCTACCCGTGATGGCTCCGTTGGAAACGTGGCTCTCACGGCGGGGATTCTTATGCAGGTTACCGTTTGTTGTTGAGACGGGAGGTTTTTTGGTTGTTATTTCAACGGCGGAAATCTGCCGATTCGACTAGATTGAGAGCGGCACTGAGAATCCCTGATCGTCTTCGGTGCGGGAGGATCTTAGACGGCTACCGGGATCAGTGCTGCTGTTTCTTTTGTTGCTGTTGTTTTGTGTTGTTTTTACAACGATGTTTATGGCTAGGGGGCTCAAATGGTCTCCCAAAAACTCCCGAGGTTCTCCCAAAAACTCCCGAGTCGTCGTGTGAAAAAAAAAATTCCCCTTTTTGAGCGGTGGGCTGCTCGGCTGACGAGTTTGAGAAAGTCACCAGAAAGTCTTGGTGACCAGTACTCGGACATCGACCAAGGACCTAGGTTTTCCGTACTCTGAAGGACCGACCCCTACAGGGCGGGTGTCTCAACTATGCCGCTCAATTGGACTTTTTCTTTGATACACTGGCTGTTCTCGTTGGTATGCTGGCTGTTCCCATTGCTTTTCAAATTGACGTATTGGCTTTTTTCGTCGGTGCCTTGGCCTTCCACCTTCACTTCATTCATTCACAAACGTTCATTCAGTCAGTCTTTGCGAGCGGGGATTTCGTCGCGCGATTTTGGGGAGCATCGGGTTAGATTGGATGATAGCTAAACGTAGCGGATCACGAGCGCCGGCTCACTTTGCGCAGCAGCCACGGGACGCGCCAGTCTCCGCGTTTTCGGCGTCGATGGCCCCGTAGAAGACGCGGCGTCGCGAATAGGCGGGCAACGCGACGATCGAGGCAGCGGTGTCGTGAATGCGGGTGCAGCTACAACTTCTCGTGAGCACTTTGTTGAGTCTGTTTCGCCGTTACTTCAGCGTGAGGGAACACGATGTGGCCAGTGCCGAAATGCCGTCGAGTTCTGTGTAGAAAAAAAAAAACTTTTTGGCAAATTCGCGAAATGGAAACACCCCCTGGTTTGTTGGGGGGAGGGGGCAATTAAACTGTGTCTAATACCCGTGCCACACGTACGCGAAAAATGGCATTAAGTGCTTAATGCCTTAAGTTTTACTGCCATTAATTCGCTGCTTTACGCAAAAATCTAATGCCATTCGCTCTAATGTCATTTTTGGTTTAAGGAGTTCCGCACAACTCATTCACCTTCGCAAACGCCTTAAATCTGTCTACTCTCGAACGCGATGAGCACCAAATGAAGCCAACGAAACTCTCAGCACCAGAGTGTTGGCGCGGAAATGTAGCTGAACTTCGAAATAAGACTATTTTTTTGGTGGCGAAGTTTTTAAGACGAAGTTCACGAGAACAGCGGCAAAAGTAAAAAACATCGCGTTACCAGGCGTTACTCTTCGTGTTAAATTTTTCGGATTTGGCTACCGCCGGCCGGCGACGGCAGCTGCTGAAGCCACTTTTAGAAACGGCTGACACCATTTTTAAGAAAACACTATTTCTCTCAACGTTTTCTTTCGCAAAAAAAAAAAAGTTTTAATCTTTGTAAGGCGTTTTTCTCTACATTAAAGACTTCTAAAATATGAGGGAATTTCTCTTTTTGGTCATGATCACCATCGTGCCTAACACATTCATTGCCTTTGCGTTTTCTCGTGTAGCACGGCCCGCCCAATTAATTATCTTAAGGCCTTAAACACTTAATGTCATTTTTCCTGTACGTGCGGCACGAGTATAATAAGCCAGCGTTATCACCGATGCGCATATACGTGCGCAGTAACCCAGCTTTGTAGTCAAAAGTAACAAGAGGGAGGGGGGGGGGGAGAGGGCTAATGGTAGAGGCTTCTCGTTACCCAGCCGAGTAACGAGCGTTGAACTGCACGCACCTTGCGACAATTTTAACAGCGGAGCTGTTATAGGTGTAGCCACGGCCGCTGGATGAGAGGCGCACTGACGTGCGGCCTGCCGCGTGCTCCCAAACCGGCGTGAGGGTGCCTAGTACCCATCGCTGCCGCGGCGGCGCCACCGTTCCGGGACTGGTTGCGGTGAGCGCAGCCAGCGGGACGCCGGCTTTTGCGCCGCTTATTTCGAAGTGTGGGCTTATCATCGGCGTTCCACGCTCCGCATAAGGCATTTACCAGCACTAATTTTACGCCTGTTAAAAGACAAACACGATTAGCGGTGGCCGAGCTTAATTTGGTCAAGGTGGAAGTTCAATTCCGTTCACAGCAGCAGCATTACGCGTTGATAGTGTGCCTTCTGTCTTGCATTGCTGTTTGTGTCTCATGTCGCCCGGCATGCTCTTTGTGACCTCACGCACCGCAGAGATTTACGTTTTGTCTGCAAGCTGCGACTGCAGAGAATATATTAAAATTCCCGACAAGCAGAAACAATGTTTTTGTGACGGCGCTTGTTATTTATGAGTGCCAACACTTCTCAATGTTTAAGACGTAACCAACTTTTATGTAGGTTTTTCCTCGTGCACTAAATAAAACACCACAATTCCTATTAATCTCATGGCACATATGACTTGATTACACGTTATTTAGTTATGAAGTAATACTAATATCATGTCGGCCCTTTTTTAGTTTGATAATATATATATATATATATATATATATATATATACATACATACAGTTGAAGGAAAAGCGATTCCAGTTTCTACCTGATATTTTTACTTCTTCCCTGTAGCCTCGAAAAAAATTAAGGAGAGCAGATGGGATTTCCGGGTCGACAAAAAACTTTAAAAAAATATTTGGCGAGCTTGGCAAGCTAAATTTTTGCCCGGACACGAAAGAAAAAAGCGAAATTGTACAGAAATTCCAAAAATTGCCTAATAATGCGTAAGCATTCGAACACCGCTTTTCCACTTCACGTTTTCTTGTTTTCTTTGCTATTTTAAACCAACAATTGTACATCTTGAATATCATAATTATTATTTGTTCTAACTGCGTGAATTACACATTATTTGTGCAGATACAAGGCACTGCACTTGTTGCATTACGTAGAGATTATGCTTGGGTACTCAAAAAAGAAAGCTGACGTAATAACAACGTATGTGAAAATTTTCCTACGCTACGAAAATTCATTCGAATTGAAGCGCAGTATGTTCACAGAGCAAAACTACCGCAACGTCTTTAGAGCGCGCTAATTTGAGCGCATACTGGTGCTGCTCCAGGAGCCCGGCCGTTAGCTTCAGGGATAAATGCGTATGGGTTTAAATCGGCGGCGAAATAATAATACTTTATTGATGACATGAGTAAATACAAAACAAGGAACGGGCCTGCCAAAGCCGCAGTGGGCTTGAACGGCAGTGCCTGGCAGACATAACGGAGGATATAGCGCTTGTTCTCAACGCAAAGTTTGAAAAATGCTTAGCAACGTGGACCGCGTACGCACTGTTTCTTGAACACAGCACGGTGCATTTATTTTTCTTTCTATACAACCTCTGTAATCAAGTTTTCAGTAGCGCGTTTAAAGGCATTGTCGGGCCTGCGAAAATAAAACAACCCAAATCTCTATACGTGGCAAGACATGATCGGGCCAGTATAAAAGTATATAAAAAAAGACACGCATAGCAAAATGTCTAGTCTTTTCAAATCGTATTTCGACCATCCTATCGCCTGTCTTCGTTTTATGAGGTGCGCATTCCGCCCGACCAACATGTTTTTGCAAAGAAGTGTCTTTAGGCAAGCTTTAATCCGTCGCCGGCAAATATTCATCGCTCTCCCGTGTGTCGACACCGCGTTTCCTGAGAAAAGGTGACATTTTTGAAATTTCGGACGAATAAAGCCCCACCAAATACCTGCCGCTTGAACAGTAACTAATCAACTTGCGGCTTTAAACTGTGCAACGCGCGGTTTACGTGCTGTGTGTGAGACGCTTTGTACAAAGCTAACCGGTGGTTATTATATTTTGTTGAATATTATCTTTTTTTAACAATGTTGTCGAATATGGAGCATCTTTTTAGATTTGTTAGATTGAAAATGTATTGCCTATATCTCATTCAAGAATTATTTTAGCTTCTGGCTGCTTCAGTCACGGCCGGGCGGCTGGATCGAGCGACAGACGACAGACTGGCAGACTTACATACATACGGACAGACAGTTTTCGCGGTTGAGTAGCCCAGGAAGGACAACCACATCTTTAAAACACGTGCGCTGGCTGTCTCTCTGAGTCGGTGCAAGCGCTCGCCTACGGGGACCGCCCCGCTCCGTCCCGAAACCAGTCCCCGAACGCTAGCGCCGCGAGGGAGTCAAGCGGCGGCAAACGTAACCACCGCCACTCACGCCCTCGCCCGTTGAAATCCGGGCGACGCGGCAGGCCGCACCTTGCGTGCGCTCTCATCCAGCGGCCGTGGTGTAGCCTTTTCGTCCGTATGCTGTATGTCGTGCGCCACGCAGGGGTAGAAGCAGGTTCCCAGACCCACCGATAGAGGGCGCAGTGGTCTCGCAGGGAAGGTTCTGCTCCCTCACGCTAGGCGAGGGGATGGGGAAGGGTAACGTAACGTTGGGGAAGGGAGCGCCTTCTCCCTGTGTTGCTTCTCCGGCGCCCTTTCCCAGCGTATTTCGTCGGTCGGCGTAAAGGTAGCGGCGGATGTCGCCGCAGTCGTACGTCGTTGCTTGAGTACGTCGGTTGCCGGTTTCACGGCGTAAAGGTCCCGGGTTCGATTCCCGGGGCCTCTCTAACCTATTTTTTTTTTAGGCTTCGGGGTTTTCTGTCTACGCGTTGGCCTAAACAGCGTTGTTTTCATAAATTAACTCTCCATTCCATCCTTGCGAAAGTGGCTGACGCGACTTCGTGGTGACGCGGACTTTAGATGATAGGTATCAGCAAATTTTGGTTCTCTTGAGCGTTGATAGCGGTTATCCCCAAGAAATACGCGCATACGCGCTCGCGCTTTTGAAGCCGCAGGTCTTGAAAATGACGCCTATTAACAATAACTGATCCACTCAAAACGCGTATCCAAGGGATGAGGCGTTTAAGCTTGAGGTTCAAGTGATGTGAACGGCGTGCCAGTTTGTCCTAATGGCGTACACACCGGGACTTTGCAACGCCGCGCGCTTGGTCTCCTTATTAGGCGCTTAATACGTCACGTACTGTGCCATACATTCACAGCGACTTTGTAAGCTGGCTTTCCCACTATGCGTGCCAAAATGCGTTGTGTGCGCTCTTTCTTTTTGTTTACTTTTTTGTGGCTGATTTACGTCCATGTAACGATAAAAGTACGTTGTTTGAAAGGACCTTTTCCCTCGCTATATTATCCCCGCCGGTTTGGTGGCGACTACGCTCTGGTTTACCCTGACGTGGTGAACCTGCCTGTGCAACCTGCCCGAAATAAAAAGTCATGGCGCAACTTTGTAAGCAGTGTTTGAGGGTGCTAAGCCCGTTCTAGATGTTGCGTTTTTCGTCTGCGAATTCGGTGGAACGAACATTCGCAATCGCGAAGTTCTCAATGCCTGGAAGTGTCGTCTACATGTACTACGAACGTGCCGATCTTTGCATTTCAGATTGTTTTCAGACTGAATTAATTCTGCCGCTAGCAAAGCTTGTGATTTAAAAAAAAGTTTTATTTTACTTTCTGGTCAAGTTGCTGCAGACTGTTTTGCAATAAATATGAGTATCTGCGGTTTCATACGACAATCGCCAATTATTTATCAATATACGCACACATAGCAGAGAAGACAAACAAAGCTAGCAACCTTGGGTTTGCTTGTTGTGCGCGCCTAGCGCACTTCGGCCGGTTCTTCTTGGGTTCTTCAGTACGTGTTCCCTGCTGTGATGTCCACCACTTGGGCGTGTACCGATTAAGCATTCGATGAAAACGGCGCGCGACATTGTGTTGTGAACGCGCGTGCGTTTGTTTTGGTGCACCCGCGCTTACGCCGCGCGTATACAAGCAACGCCATCTGGTTGCTAAGCGTGCAAATGGTGATGCCGGGACGTTAACCTAGCTGTGTTCCTATTGGCCGCAGGTCCTGCCCATCTACGCCGCACGAGCGGCGTTCGCGGGCAATGCTCGACCGTTCCAAACATTGGGCTCTTAGCCGCAACAACGAAAAAACGTCGTTACTGCGCGCAGTATTATTCTCAGTGAAGGAACTGTACCATCTCTTGTAATCATTGTTTCGTGATGATGGCGAGATTGTAGAGGTGCTATTTATTCCAGCCGGCTCTGTAAGCGGGTAAAAGAATCATTGAATCAGGTATTTTCATCCAATTGATAATGTGTCGACTAATTTTATTTTTGTGGCGTTGTGTGCCTTTTGAATTCCGCCAAATCAAGAAACTAGCGCTTCGAAGCCAATGGCGGTCACGCACTAACCGCGTTCATAGTACAGTAGCACAATACATAGTGCAAACAAACGCTTCAGCTCAACCTCTTAACTACCCAAACGTACGCAGTCAAAAACAACCGCGCGTGCTAACAGATGTTGTACACAAAATAATCTAGTGAAGTTGGTACACACGATGTAAAAAGATGCACGTTTACCGCGTCTGCCCTCGAAGCAGGCGACTTGGATAGCGACGAACGGTAGCGAGTATAGCCACCATGGCTACTCGTGTATCTGTCCACGCTGGTTGTGCGCCGAAACAGGCGGTACATGTGTGGGCACGGCAACGGGAGGCCTTCCGCGTCGCCGCCGTCTTCTGTTGGCAGCTGGAGAAAAACCGGTTCGTTGGACAATATTGATTTCTAGAGAAGGAGGGGTCCCCCTTTATCCCCCTCACCCGTATTTTTCATTCGAGCGCAGTGATGAATGTCTGCGCGGTAGCCCTGGTGCCTCGTCGGGTGCGTCTGCAAGCAGCGCGAGGGAATCGGGCGCCTTTCTTTTAGCCGGGCCTCGCCGTTAAACAAAGAAGCTCCCCCCCCCCCCTCTTTCCCACGTCTCATCCCTTCCGGCCTTGCGCCTCCTTTCCCCAGGAGATGCGCAGTAATGATTGCAGCACGTGCCTGCTGCAGCGACAGTCACACAGTGCGACTGCGCACTCGATTCTCTTCCTCGGGCCACTTGAGTCTGCCCACGTCGGCTCACATATGGCGAAAGCATGGCTTCCGCCGGCGATACTTACCAGACCTCTGGTGTGTGGACTATCTCTCGGCGCGAAGAACTTCGTCGGGCAGACTGACCGCAGCTTCAGGCCACTGCTTCCTCAGAGTCGGAGCTATCCATGGCTGGGGTTCGCCTATTCTACTCATGTACCTTCACGTTCACCGGTCACTCGATAAGACGTCAATGCCGCGCGTACCGCTCCGCTGGCTATGCTGAGGCGGTAGCGCACTCGGCCCCCACTGTGGAGGCCCCACTTGGATCCCCACACGAACCCGAATGGGTGCGTGCTTCGCGGCTAGCACCCAGCGTCCCCAGTGCACGTTTGTTTAGCCAAGCTTTGTTTAGCCACTTGGGAGATTGGCCAAGATTAAAAAAAAAAAAAAAACAGCGTTCACCGTAATCGTGGACACTTGCCCGGAACGAGAAATACACGTCATAGCGTACGCCCCTCCATGGTGATGTCCAATGATTATCGCTTCCAGGAAAACGATAGCAACAATGATGGAGTAAAGGTGGTTGCGGCCAGAGTTACTTGATATAGGAGTTGCGAAACTCCCCATAGGCCCCCCGTGCATCAAAAAGTGCCCCTATGATGGGTCCACTGTTTTGGATCTTGCTTTTCAGTGGCGCCATCGGTTGACGAGAAAATAAACTACAACTTGCTTCGTTGCTCGACGACCTGGACGAAAAATGGTATTTGAGTGCTTACGTAAATTTGTTATGCCAAAGGAGCCCAATTTGTTCAACTATGGAAGTGTTTTATATACATGCGAAGCAAGAGTAGTAAAACGAAATGCGACCGTGGGTTCAACCGTCGCTTGCGCTCTGTGCGTCCTCTTCGGTCTTCTGGCGGCAAAAAATAAATAAATTAGAAGTCGCCTCTACGGCTTTACGACACCTGAAAATGATTATTTAGAGCCGCTTGATCGGCTACTGGATTTGTTTTGGCATACTATGTGCTGTGGACCAAACGGTAACTGCAAATTTAGTTCTTCAGGTAGGACCTATGTTGTGCCGGAGTGCCCGTACAAGCGCTAATTGGTCGAAGCAGTTGCGCGGACGCAGAAAAAATCGCAACTTAAAAATCGGAGTTTAGATAGCAGTGAATAACTTATGAAAGCACAAAAATAAACAATTATGCATTTTAAAACAAAATTTAACGTTAAATTTTGAGTTTTTATAAGTAGCTTTTTTTTTTTTTTTTTTTTGATAGTGCATGCGGCGGCCGCAGTGGCGCCATAGAACGCACGATCCAAAGAAGTGTGAGTCCAGGTGCGGGCCGTTTTTTGAGGCGGAGTTTCGCAACTGCCTACATCAAAGAGCTGTGGTTGCGGCAGCGAAGGAACAAATCGGCTGGAATCGGGGACTTAAAGGAGCCATGAAGACAAAATGCAAGTTTGTGTTATTCGAAAGATTTTGTGTTTTATAGTGCCCCCAGCGCTTGTCCGAATGAAAACGATGCTTTATTCACTAATAAATTAATCAATTTAGGTAAAAATTTTGATTTTCCCGCTCAGTCGTGCGTTTTTGTGGTCCCAAATGACATCACAGGAACCGACCGCTCTGCAGCCTAGGGTCCCTTGATCACGCATCCGCCGTACAGGGTGGAGACGCGTATGCGCTGGCGCCGCCATTTTGGTCCACTCGCTCGCTGCCGAAACAAGTCATTGTATCAAAACCGCGCTAAAATTATCGCCGCAACGGGGTTAACTGGCGAAGTTTGAATCATCTTATCTGTTTCGCGTTGCTGGGTCTCGTGGGAAACGAGAACAACGCGTTGTGCACGTTGACCCAACTGCAGCGGCACGGGACCGTTCAATGGGTGTCTCCACCCTGTACGTTGGCGCTGGCACTGAGGTACTCGCGCGTTTGTTTACGTTACTGAACCCAGATGGCGCCACCATACCGTGGCGTGTCGTTTTCTGCCTTTTTTTTCGTTCTGGGAGAAAATGGTTTCGTGAAACATAGTGCTCGCTCGACAAACATGTTCGCGTAAGACACCGTCGCGTCAGTCAATCGGCCAGTGTCGTCTGAGACAACCCCAAAGCCCCGCAGTTCTGTGCAGCTAAACAAGCATAGTGCGCGCAGTACCAACAACAGCAGTACGAAGCGGCACTTCTATGTTTACATGTGCTTTCGTAACTTACACTCACCACCATTCTTCCGGCTTTAAAAAGAATGTGCCCTAAATTTAAGCGTAAATAGCTCGTTCGGCAAGCTTGTAATCTCTGCCTAATTTGCGTTTACTTCTGCCGGCCTCCGCCAATCGCAGAGCTGAGCTCATGTGACATCATACGTTCTGTTGCGGGCAATGAGCTGGTGGGTCGCATGGCCATTCCCTTTTTTCCTAATTATGTAGCTTACTTGAGCGAAGTTTACGTTAAAAGTGGTGTCAGTATGATTCTGACGAGGCAATCTTTTGAATGAACCAAACTTGTGTTTTCTCTTCATGGCTCCTTTAAACCGTCGTGAGGGTTGCGTACACTACAGCTTCGCTGCCTTCAAGTCCTGCGCGTTAGTGTGCGCTTCCTTTTATTTATTTTTTACTCTAAATTTACAGTGGCGGCAATTTTCTGTACCGGCCAACAACGACGCCGGTCTTAGGCACAATAGACCGTCGCCTTAAAATATCATCGCCCACTGTGGCGACCTACGTTCTGGTTCGCCTAAAGCCCGTTCTACACGGTGCGAATTTCCTTGCGGATTTGCTGCTGCGGCGCCACTCGTGCGACAAAAAAGAAGTATCTATTTGCGTTGCTGCGGGAAATTGCAAAGTCCAGGCGGCGTTCACGGGGGAAGTTCGGTCGTTCCAAGCGAATGGCAATTAGCCGCAACAGCGAATTCGCAGAAAAATTCGCACCGTGTAGGCCGGGCTTTCGTTCTTCCACTTCGATCGATGCCGAGAACGTGGTCATAAAAAAAGCTTGTGGTATTTTAAGTTCTGACGACTATCATAACGTTATGCCATGCCTTTTGAACCTTCGAAGCGCGGCCTGGTGGTCAAGTGACCCTCACAAAAATGGATTACGAATTTCTGAAGAGTTTTCATGGAGATCTTATGGAGTCACAAGAAATACTACAGAAACTCATCAGGAACTCTGAGCTTATGGAGTTTCCCCCATAAAAAATCTACAAAATTTTTATAGCTACTTCTCCACAGAAATTCATTAAGAGCTAACTCTTCAACACCTCTATAAATATTCTGTAGAATTTCTACAGTCACTTTTCCATAGAATCTCTATGAACTTAAACAACTGAAGGCCTCTATAAAGACTGTAGAATTTTTGTTGTGACTTCCCCATAAAAGTTCATTAAGAGC
Organism: Haemaphysalis longicornis; assembly: GCF_048455015.1. Lineage (NCBI taxonomy): Eukaryota > Metazoa > Arthropoda > Arachnida > Ixodida > Ixodidae > Haemaphysalis > Haemaphysalis longicornis. The sequence goes on along the minus strand of NW_027526422.1, from coordinate 71,597,154 downwards.
GAACTCTTCAACATCTCTATGAATTATCTGTAGAATTTCTGCCGTCACTTTTCCATAGAAACTCTGTGAACTTAAACAACTCAAGGCCTCTATGAAGACTCTGTAGAATTTTTGTTGTGACTTCCCCATAAAAGTTCATTAAGCTTCCAGTCATCAAAGCCTCCAAAAAGACTATAGAATTTCTACAGTTAGTTCTCCATAGAAACTCTGTGAACTTTAACTCAATTATAAGCCAGCTCCCCAGCACTTTTATTGTTTGCCATCATAACTCGTGTGTACCAGCGGCCGTCCTTCCATCCAGGCAATATGATACACGCGCGCACACACACGTACACGCGATTCACGCGTCGCGCGAGCGTCGGCGTTGATCGGCGTCGCCGCACCATCACGCAGGAGAGCTGCAAGAAGCCGCAACCACATGCAAACGCATGGAACAGGCGAAGTCATGCGTCAACCACTCCGTCGACGAACGTTGCTGAGCACGTTTCAATGAACTCGATCTGCAGGACTTTTAAATTATTTTTGATCGTTTATGAGCAGTTATTTCAATTGTTTAAATACAGTAATTAGCATTCTAGATTTGCCATACAAAATGCACTTTCTTTGCTCTACAATAATGCTTGCGGGCCATTTTTGAAATGTTGCAAAATGTATTTCAAGTTATCACAGTCAAATCTGAACAAAACAACACAGCCTCATGAACAAAGACGCACTTCGAACAAATTCCTTACAACTTGATGTCCTACCTAGAAGTAATGTACATGAGCTAATGTAGAAAAGTCGACGACATTTTAAGCGATTGCCAACTTTTTTTTTTCTTCTGAAAATTGCCGCTTACAACAAAGTTTTCAATTCTGCGTTCCACGGGTATTCTTCGTTTCGATATCTGTACAGCCTCGGGAATTTAGTCCAGTGTTTGACGGAGTGTGGTCAGGTAAAAACTATGTTGGCAAGAAAGGTCACTGACCGATTCAAGAATGAAAGTTTTAACGTTCCGTTACCGCTGGGGGTACGGACGGGCACGGGGTACGTAGGGGCACCGAAACGTTGAAGCGTTCATTTTTGACTAGGTTTTCACTTTTCGCGGGGAACATGCTTCAAAAATTCGTGTCACGTCAGTGGTTGGTAAGTGTAACGAAACGATGTGTAAGCCGCGCAGTCAGTTCGACACCGAAAGTTGGGCTAGTTGGCACATCGTGGCACTTTAAAAGTGCACACGGAACGAGGGACGGATAGAAAGGACACAGAGGGGCTCGTTTATGTCCTTTCTGTCAGCCCCTCGTTCCACGCAGTCAGATCGCCGCCCAAGCATAGGGAAAATGCTGTCTGCCTCAACGGCAGCAAAAAATGGGCGCAGGTTTTGTTAAGTATTTTATGGGCGAGAATGAGCCGCTAATGGGGGCATGCTTTCTTGCACGGAATTCCGAAATGCGGATGTAATAGTGGAATTAGGGGCAAAAATTGTTGAATGTGGCTCATCCGGCGAACCGGTTGCTTTTTTTCGTTCCTCATTGTGTTGAGGGAGAATCGAAGTGATCGTGGTTTTACGTGGAGTTTTCGGCAGTCGGCGGTCACACGTGCGGTACAAACCCGTACGTTGCATCACGAACGCCGCACGGAAACACTCCGGGTGCGGCCGGTTGCGTCGCCGCAGTCGATATTACGCTCGTGTGTCTCGCGCTTCATTCATGAACGCGTCACGTATGGTGAGCTGACCCTGACAGGTGGCGCCGATGCGGTGGCGTTGGTTTATTCCGCTCATGCCGCAAAGCGGTACAGGATGCGACGTGCCGCATCCCGCGCCCTTGTAGCGGTCGTAGTTACATCACGCGCGTATCCGATAGCTGTGCTGCCGCGCACCGCGCGATGACCTAGAAAATAAAACGGGAACGCGAGGAGGAGGAGGAGGTTTGGCAGTAGTTACTTTCAGCGCTGATGGGGGCGACGACAAATGAAACCGCGGCTATTTTTTTCGCCGCCCGGGTGAGCGAACTGAGGGGCGGGATGGCTTTGGAAGCGACGGCGTAGCCTTTTTCTACCAGCATGCCCCCAGTGTATACAGCTGCTGGAGTTGACAGGAGGCGAGCATCTCTAGTCCGAGATTCGGCAGCACGTCGCGCGTTGCCAGCAGCGAGACCCTTTTTTGTTTTTCTTGATATTTTTATTTTCTCAGGTTGTAACGACTCTTGGCGCCGGTGCAAGTATTAGTTAGGAATGTGCTGAGCCACTCCCCTGGTTTTTGGTTGGCTCCAGTGAAGAACCGTCCGGACTGCCGTGCGTTGGTCCCTTTTACTTGCTTGTTCGGAGCAGTGTCTGGGCAGTCCGAAACTGCCAGCGCGATAGGAATTCTGTGGACAAATAAAATGCGTAGCTGCTTTTGAGCTATTCCGGGCAATAATAAAAAAAAATGCCGGGCCATCTCCACTAACGCGAAACCGAGTGAGGGGCGAAGCGTGCAGTGTAGTAAGTGTATTCGTGGCGCCTGGGCGTTTTTGCCAACGGAGATGAAACCGTTGGGGGCTAGAGGTACACAGCTTTGCTGTAAAAGTCTGGTGTCTTTGAAGCACGAAGCGTTCTAGCGCGAAGCGTAAACGAGTTCCCGGTGTTTTAGTGCCGTGACTACATGAGACGACGATTACGACGACGACAGGAGACGTCAACAGCCCCAACCCCTAAGGGGCTTGGCCCCCAAGAGGGGCATCCCCTAAAAGGGACGTATCTCCTAAAGGGGGACATATAAAAGAGATGTTAGACTCCCCACTGGGGATTGGGTATGTTTAATGTGTAAATTAACGAACTCATTATTCCTGTGAACGTGTGTGTATGGGTGAGCGAATAAATTGACATTGAAGAGGCCGGGGGTCGATTAGCGTTGACAGAAGTTGGGTCGCGCCATTCTGTGATACGGGCAGTCGAACTCCCTTATCTGTGCAAAATGGGGCAAGTACGGCTCGGGTTCCGCAGGTCCCAAATCGGCGCAGCTCTAGCGAAAACATGTCTGTTCTAAAATAGGCCGCTTCGATTGCTGCCGTATTCGAAATGATTGATACGATTCGGAAGGCATGGGAGAATAGGCCGATTTGTCAAATGCGCAGTATTCTAAGGCGTTGTGCTACTGAGCACGAGGACGCGGGTTCGATTCCTGGTCGAGACGGCCGCTTTTCTGATGGAGGCGAAAAGCAAAAACGCCCGTGTGTTCGAGATTTCGACGCACGTTAAAGATCCCAGGTGGTCAAAATTAATCCGGAGCCCTGCGTTGCGTCGGTGGGTTAAACATTACAATCAATCAACCAATCAATCAATCAATCAAATGCGCAGTATTCACACTAAAGTTCCCAGCGCATGCCAAGACTGTTTGCTACAGTATGTTGCTGGTATGTCGTCTGTTGAGGTGCGCCCGCTATTTGAGCCCCTCGGTTGGGTGCATTTGCCTGTTCTCCCGCCACCCATAAATTGATGCACGATAACGAGGCGTTGGTTGAGTCGTTTGCGGGGAAATGGGGGTTGTGTGAGTCACCAGCGGCTGTAGAAGTAGTGCTTCGTGAAGGCTGCGAGTTTTTTTTTTTAAAACCCCAGAGTTGATTTGGTTACGTCGGTGATGAGGCTAGCACTTGAAAATAAAGGGTCGCCGTCACGATATGCTGAACAGGTCTGCGTGCTGGGTTCCACGCACTCCTGGCTGCAGGAAGCAGAACGCAGCTTTCGGGGAGGACAGAGCAGACTCGTGTTCCGTGCTTTGAGGCTGTCCGCGACGCCTTTTGCCCATTCTATGGGCTTCGGCGCGGGGGGGGGGGGGGGGGGGGGGGTTCTGTTTGCGGAAACCGGCAGGCGTATTTGCCTTGCTATCTTTCTCGTTTGTGTGGTGCGCGCATGTGCAGCTGCCGTCTGCGCGCATATCTATTATTTTCCTACGCTCTCTGTGCTCGGACGAGCACACTCCTCATCCTGCACCGCTTTGTTTGAGGTTGTGGTCGTCTGGCCACACAGGCTCGGTGTTTTGCACCTTTTTTCTGGTCTCGCAGACCACTCTCAGCTCTCCGAGTGGTTTGGAGATTTTCTATGCGATGGCTTGCTCCCCGCCTCCTCCCCCTCCTAGTTTGCGCATGCGTGCCAAGCCCTTTCACTCCAGCCTGGTGTTATGAACGAGAACCGTGTCTCCCCCCTTTCGGCGGTAGTTTCGCTTTATAGTGTCGCCATTTCGCTTTAGACTGCGTGTTTTGAGGGATATAGTGAAGCATAGGTTTACTATGAAGGCTCAGCGTTTTGCTGATGTTTCTTTCCTTCCTGGTGACGCGAATGGCGCGCAGGTTTGCTGAAGTCTTTGTAGGTGCATTTGTCTCTCTGCTCTTTTTTTTTTTTCTTGACTGCGGTTGCCTTCGTCGTTTTGGATGTTTGAATGGCATCTGTTTTGTACAATGTGCTCATCATCAGTATGCTATCTACAGAGCTAGGCCTACACTGTGCACTGAAACTCTCATTCTAGTTTTCAATCTAATGCAATCCGGTCCAATCCAATTTTCGACATTGTGCGCATTTTTTGTCTCTTGTTTTTGGTCCTGCTTGTAGCAGCGCGTGCCGAAATCTTTCTTTCCTGATGCTCGCTTTTGACTCGCCTTTTTACGGCGTCGTTTTGAACGCGCAGTTTTTTTTTTTTATTTGCTACCGTAAAAATTAATCCATAGATAACGTGCTGAGTATCTGCCTCAAATTTGCCTGATGTTTCCTTTGCACTGATGCGGACGTGTATGAGCTATGGCAGCAGTTCTAGTAGCTGGTAACGGTCCGGTGGTATTCGTTGAAAAGTTTAGCTGTCAATTTCTTCGCTTGGCAACACTGGAAACGGCCACGGACATGGCGCGGCTTTTGCCACTGCGTCGTCTGCTCCGTTTCAACCCGATTCTCAAAGGGGGGGTGTCAACAGAAGTGTTATTCATCGCACTCACATTGGAGTGAAGGCATTACTTTGCGTTACGTGGGGTAAATTTTGAAGCGTCCAACATAAATCATGTGCTTTGTTGCATTTTTATGAAGAAGGGTATGAATCACGGGGAAGCTCCGACAGAAGGAGAAAAAAAAAAGAGGAACTTTCGGACGCCATGTTAGTAGCATAAAACAATTCAGTTATCCTTTCATTCCAGTGGCTTCGGACTCCTTAATTCCACATGCTTAGCACGGACAAGTACCGCCATCCCGCGGAGACCGACGTAACCAGTGGCGGCGCACTCGCATTGTTGCCTGCATGCGCGCCTCGCCAGTGAATACAAGCTGTAGGGTGTTCCAGTTAACTTAGCCAGCGTTTAACAATATGCGTATGCACTCTACGACGACGCTACCAAATGCATGTTGCTCACTTTTGCATGTAGTTACGCACGCTATTTTTATATGTGGCTTAAGCAGATAACTAGTCCATTTTAATTAGCCAAGTTCTGAGTCAACGAAGCTAGCCAAAAAATTCTAGTTAGAAAGTTCCAGAGTGGTTCGCAAAACGTCCGAATAAACAGATTCTGTCTTTCTGTGTATTCAGTATTAGTGTTTTTCAGCTTACTGAAAATGCCCGCGAAATGCAAAAAACACCACTTGCGCTGCTGAGCGCGAGGACGGGGTTTGATTCACGGCCGCGGCGGCCAGGGCCTTTCTGATGGAGGCGAAAAGGAAAAACGCCCGTGTGTACGAGATTTCGGCGCACGTTAAAGATCCACAGATGGTCAAATTAATCCGGAGCCTTCCACTACGGCGCGCCTCATCACCTGCGGAGCGTCGGAGCGTTAATCCCTACAATCAATCAAAGAAACACCACGTGACATGCCCGTTTGCGCGCCGTGATTGCAGTGCTCCCAAACGTTCAGCCTACAAACTATCATCAGTGCGCAGCTGCGTAAAAAGTGACAGGGCAGATGACGAATCTGTTGCTTCGGGCAGCACAAGCGATTACCGCTGCGCCTGCTTATCGCTATGACGAACTGTCGCGAGAGAAGCGCATCGTTGTGTAAATGGCACGGCCAACTCGTACGTTGCTGCCCTGTCGTCTTTTTAATCGGCAACGCGCATATGGCTGTTTGTGCGCGGAACGTTTGGGAGCACTGCAATCAAGACGCGCAAGCCGGCATGTCACGTGGTGTCTTTTTTTTTTTTTTCGCGGGCAACCCCAGTAAGCTGAAAAACAGTAATACTTGATAGATAGAAAGACAGAAACTGTTTATTCGGACGTTTTGCAAACCGTTCTGCAACTTTATAATTGGGATTTTTTGCCTAGATTTGTTGGTTCATAAGTTGACTAATTAAAATTGATTAATTATCTAATTAAGCAAAATACAAAAAATAGCGTGACACGCTACGTATGAAAGTGAGCAACGCGCGGTCTTAGAGTGCATCGGCATATTTTTAAACTCTGGCGAAAGTTAGCTGAAACACTGTAATTTGCGTTGGGTTCAGGCATTCTTTCACTTTGTCCGGGCGGCCGAATCGAGTGACAGACCAAATTTTTGTGTTTGGGCAGCCAAAGAAAGAATCTCGTCTTTGGAAAAACATCTCGCCGTTTCGTAAAATAGTCCGCATACTTTAGTTGCTGGTGGTTAGCTACTGCAGACTGAAGTAACGAACTAGTACTTAAAGGAGCCATGAAGAGAAAACACAAGTTTGGTTCATTCGAAAGATTGCCTCGTTAGAACCATAACGACACCACTTAAAACGCAAACTTCGCTCAAATAAGCTACATAATTAGGAAAAACGGGAATGGTCATGCGACCCACCAGCTCATTTCCCGCAACAGAACCTATGCCGTCACATGGGCTAAGCTCTGCGATTGGCGAAGGCCGGCAAAAGCAAACGCATGTTAGGCAGGGCTTACAGCTTGCATAGCGAGCTAAATGCCCGTGAAACATACTGCACATTCTTTTTATGACAAAGAACGGTGGAGTAAGCGGTTGAAGGTCCGAACGAACTCGCAAGCGTGTGCGCCAATGCGTACGAAACTAGCGCGCCGGCCGAGCTCGACATCTCGCCGTCGCGCAGACGAATTTTCGGGTTCGAGGCTCTTCGGGGCCAACGAACCGTTCCAGCACGCACAGCCGCGACCTTGCTTCGTATCGTAATCCCTTCACAGGAGGTTGGCCGTCATATCGCCAACCAGCAAAGGTAAAAATAGAAACGAGGGGAGTAAGGAACAGCAAGAAGCGACGAGATAGTGCCAGTCGTCGCGTAAGTTTCGAATGGTGTTGGTTTGCTGCTGTCGTTACGAGCTCGTTTCCAGTTTACAACCACTGAAAACTTCAGTTTGTTCAGTTACGGCAGGGACCCTTACGTTAGCTCACTCCTGGAACATGCTGGCGCTCGTTGCCGACTTCGTCAAATCGCTCTGACCTTGGGGAAAAAAATGCCGCAAACACCGCGCATTGACGCTCGTATCTTTCTGGTCGAAGCAGAGAGCTCGCGCGAACGGCTTTCCATACACGACACCGGCCAACTGGCATAAGTGATACTGCTACTGAAATTGAACTATTATTAACCGTAATCAAAATACGGCACATACGTACCAGTCTATATTCGTCCGTCGCGACGGGGCTGACGAGGCAGCGGTGCCGACGGCTGGGCGTTCGTCTGTTGTGGCTATCGCGGAATGGTCGCTTTCCCGTCCACCGCGTATCCCACAACTCTTGCCGCTCGTGCACTTAGAAGCATTGAGCGTTTTTGTGGTGTGAGGTTGTTAAATGCAAGCCCGAGCTCCTCGGCGAGAGTTTTGTTCTCCGGATCAGGCGATTCCATGACTAGGGCTGCGGGTGCACTAGGTTTTACTAGTATTTTTAAAATGGCCGCCGTCTCGATCGACTCCCGCGTGTGGGTGCTATATGGAGTCGACATACTAAGTATCTGTTTCATGGACCGGCTCTATGACGCCATTGTACACGTCACGGAATGTTCAATTTTAGCGGGAGATTTAAAATTTTGGCTTAAATTGCCTTATTTATCAGTGAATAAAGCATCATTTGCTTCCGGGAAAGCGCTTGGGGTACTATGAAACACCTAATCTTTCGAATAAAACAAACTTTTGTTTTCTCTTCATGGCTCCTTTAACTGCTAACTTGGGAGCCGAGGCGGAAACCGGTAAATCAGCTTGGCAGAACTGCCGGCGTGTTCTTGTTATTGCCTGAATAGAAAATATAACTACGTAAAACGCATCGTGATGAAAAAGAAAATAAAAACATCAACCGCTCTGCTATACAATTTAATAGGCACTGCGGCCGCTCACCTGACTACTTCCCAAGGTTTGGTTAATTATTTTTATTTTATTGTATTTAGTGCCTCCCGCTAACCAAAAACTACTTCCGGTTAAAGAACGCGATTGCTTGCTATTTTCAGTGTATTCAATTCGCGTATGTGGTGTTGCCTCTCTCCTTGAAAGATTGGTGTGTAATCACTGCCACGTGCGGTACATTGTGAATATTTTTACTCGTATACAAATTTGCATGCATACAGTTCTAAACGTGAGCTTACTAGATCGAGCGCCGTCGAGGACACACACACTCTTATTACCATTGGCGATTTGTGTGATTAACCAAACTTTAAAAAAAAAACTTTGACTAATGAGTTCCGCTCGTTGGTTCTAGTTGTAATAATTAAGTTTGTGTCTGGAAATTTGAGAGAGTATAATTATTCGGGCGTTTTCGAGCCCGGAAAAATGGCCGGCTTTCGCGTTTCAGAAAGTTCTAACGTTTTTCTTTGTTTTTTAGTTTGTGGAAGACGTGGTAAGCGCGAATCATTCATTACATGTGTGCCTGCTGGAGGTTGGATTACTTTTTTTTTTTTAACAGCGAACAGGTCTGAATCCCATTTCTTTTTCATGGAAGTGGAAGCAGTGGGGCACAGTTATTACCTGAAAGGTTCGTTTGGAAGCTTAGTTCATCAAAAACAAATTTCTGGGATCCCTGTTCTTTGCTTCAGTTTCTACCGCAGTTGTGCTGCAGTGTGGAAAAGTCTTCGTCCGCAGTCGTGAGAAAAGTTTACGCACCGCAGGAGCGGCTATTTTAGCTAATTTCTCCTCCGCGTAGCAGCCTTGCATATGGACGTGGAAAATAGAGATTCCCATAAATTGCCGCTGTCGTTTTGTTTAAGCTTTCGCTCATTCGTTACTGTACGTTCGCCACCAAATCCTTGCACCACAAGCTCAATCTTGATGCTGTGGCCGCAGCGGTGTCGTCTGAAGCGGCACACACATGACGATGATGATGATGATGTCCTCAAAGATTTTGGACGTACCCACAAGGGGGGATTGGCCAGGGCTAAATCGGTTGTTGAAATACGTGGGGACTTCAAAATACTAAATTATTTCCGGAAAGAGGCTGTAAAAGGAAACTTAGTTATGAAAAAAAAAACCGAATTACCCAATAATTAGCACCAGCACCCTTCAGCAATTCAAACGACCTGAAGCAGGAATAAAGTTTTGAATGCAATTATATATATATATATATATATATATATATATATATATATATATATATATATATATATATATATATATATATATATATATATATATATATCCCTTTTTGCCAACTCCAAATTTGATGCGCCAATGGATAACATAAATGGAATAAAAAAAGTCAACCCCAACCGCTCAATCGGGTCCTTCAAAAGCAGTTGTCTAGCTGTTGAGAAACGGCGGCAGTCGAGAAAAAAATGTTCGATTGTTTCAGGGACCTGGCACCGCACGCATAGTTCCGTAGGTGAAAGTCCTGATATCAACAGATAGAAATTAAGCCTTGGAATCCTGCAGCGCTGCTCGGTGAAGGTCACCTCGCATTGCTGAGAACCACAGAAATGAACATTCCACCCGAATTAGTTGGTAGTCTTCAAATGACAAAAGTAAATCTGAACGAGTAGCGTCTAAATGCCAATATCGTCTTAACCTTGAAAATGCAAATAGAGCCAGATTAGGTATACCGACTTGAATGGGAGCTGTGACAGCGAGGTTAGCTAAAATGGTCCGCTAGCTCGTTGCCCCTGATGTCCGCATGGCCAGGGACCCAAGACAAGCGTACCTCCTTCACGTGCCTTGGAACAATCATAGTGTGCGGTACAATGGAGAGTCGGAAGAGGAAGTTAATGCCGATATAACTGCCATCGAATCGGATAATATGATGATCTTTTATACATGCTGCGGTACTTTGCATAGAGCAAGAGCTATTGCTAAACATCCGGCCATAAAAACGGGTCTGTAATCCGGGATTCGTAGCGAATAGCTCCAATCTAGAGATTGTGAAAAAATACCTGTTCCAGCTTTCTCGCCATTTTGAGATGCATCAGTACAAATCACAAAAGAAGCAGGATACATGGATAAGTATTCGTTCAAAATAGCGGCTAATAGCGAGCGTGGGAGAAGTTTTCAGCCGAACTTCGAAGGGAAGGGGTTTTGAAAGAAAAACTCAGTTTCTTGCTCAATTGTGGATACCGGAATAACTTCATATAGCTTAACAGAAATACAATCCAGGCATGATTGAACGAATAGCACTTGGGGGGAAATACGTTTAGGCCACGGAGATGTAAAAAATAAACTCGGATCACAAATACAGCCTTGGAAGCTCCAGAGGGGGCTTCGTACATGCGGAGGTAAGTTTGAACCGTCAGCAAGTCAAATCGAACCCTGAGTTCGGGAATGCGTGCCTCTAAGTACAGAACTCGGTTCGAGACGAACCGGGGGAGGCCGAGGCAAAACCGAAGAATGCGCCTCTCCAACAGGTATAACGGTCGCAGTTTACTGATAGGGCAACTGCAAAACAAGACGCATCCAAACTCCATGACTGGCCGGACAATAGGATCGGTACAACAGCAAAAATGTGTCCCGATGCATTCCTGCTCGTTTCCCACATAGCCTTTTCATGCGACCAAATGCTCTCTCCGCTTTTGTGACTGATGCGTTAATATGTGTATGCCAATCAAGAGCAGACGTGTATGTAACACCAAGATACTTCAGCGAATCCACCTGCGGAATGATTCGATTTTTGTAAGCAAGAGAAATTAAAACTGTTCCTGCAACTAAGAAGACAAGTAGAGTACTCTTCGACACATTTAACGTTAAATGAAATGCTATCAAGCCATGTCTCCAAGAGAGGTAAATAGGCCTGCAAACGGTCATATAGCGAATGAATGTCGACTGCGGCCGCAAAAAACGCTGTATCATCCGCATAAACGTAGGTTGTTACATTTGAGAGTAGAGGAATGTCAGTCACATGTGAGTCTGCGCAATCCAGTTTTCCTCGCGGCGCGGCGGATTGGACGCGAGGCCAATCCGGAGGTCTTCCGGCAGCCAAACCGGTTTTCAAAGCGGGTTTCGTACCGCCGTCGCCATCACACGTTTAAAACTAAACGAATATGTAACAATATGCGCGATTTTTTTTTAATACAGTAAAAGAGATGAACAGCTTACAAACAGTACGCGCTCTTGCGATTGTTTTGGAAATATAGCAGAACTTTTTTTACTTGAAATTTCTTGAAATTAACGTTTTTACTACAAAAGATAGCGCGAAACGCGCACATGTCTTTACATTTATTACTCCTATTGAATCTGTCACAGAAAAAAAAAAAGGATCCTTTAGAAGTTTCTTGACCACTTGCACTCCTGCATGTCGTATTTGGGCTGGCCCAAGGCCACTTCCACCTCTTAGACCTCTCCAAAAGTTTGACGACCTAACAGAGTTGTTATACGCGCTGGTATAAAGATTTATGCGACAAAATCAGCCTTGCTCGTGGTAACACATACATCCGCACAAAGACCGGCCGCCGTCTTCGCGACGTGCGAACGCTAACGAAAGTGCTCCTTTCCTAAACGATAAACTGCATGTCTTTTTAAATCCCCAAATAAAGTACTTAATTTTTTAGTGTTAGACTTAGTTCACTTGAAAGTAAAATGTTATCAACCGCGCGTATCTGGTGAAAGTAGAAAATTGCGGTGGATAGGTAACTTTTTCTGTGTTTCAGCGCATCGTCTAGCTGTGGAAGCTGGCATTGTTTCAGACCAATTTTACCAATTCAATCCTGAATGTGCCGCGAGGTGAACAATACTGGGCCGATATTCACAAACCTGTTTGCACGTAGTGACACAGCAAAAATAATTAGTGGCTGATGTCCGCCCTTGCGTGGTTTGTTCTTTTCAGAAAGAGCGAAGACGATAGCTGAGCGCCGGCTAAGCAAAGCTCCTTTTCGATACCGGACGAGCCAGTAGCTTTTTAATTCTGGACCCGCTTTCCTACTCGCGATGCCAATGACTGCTACTCCGGGGGTTATTCTAATGCAAAAATATCTCTGATAGCGACGCTATGTCGGAATCGCGCCCAACTCAATTAGCCTGGGGAAACTTTTGCGGAAGTTCCCTAAATCACAATGCGAAATGCGACGGTGCCACGCACATTTGGAGGCTGCTGTAACCGGCAGCCGATACTGAAGCGCCCACTTCCGTTCCATCACCTACGTCACGTCCGGCCGCCGGTAATGGCCGCCTTTTTTTGTTCAGTTTCGGCTCCGAAACCGCCAATCTTGACGAGCCGTTTGCGTCGCGTGCGTCGCGCGCGTATTTTGTATTTCTGTGTACTATTAGGTGGTATTATTTTTACGTTGAGTTGGCTTTTAAGCCCACCAGCTGTGAAATCCTGTTTATTGAGAATTGTGCTGCTGGTCGCACGAGGCCAGGTGCTCCGATCTCGTCCGACTCTACCACACTTCGGGAAAGTTGTCCCAACTGACCCCACGTGGTCCTTTTTTGATGCTGGTGGCGGTAGCAGTGCTTCCTGGAGGCGCAGAGGGAGCTGACCGACGTGCGTCCCCTCCCCTTGCTCTCGCAGCGCAATAAGGAGCAGGAGGCGGCGGCCGCACGAGCAGTGAGGAGCAGCGGCGGCGCATCGTCTCCAAGAGCGGCGGCCGCGGCGGTCCACCGCCGAGGGGAAGTCATGGGGAAAGGGGGACAACACCGGGTGGCTGAGGACGTGTGCTTCGTGGAGGACCGCTCTCTCTCTGCCGTCCACCGGTGAGTAGTGGGCAACTGCTGCTTAGTATCCCCCCAACCTTTTTTTTTTATTCTTCCCACGTGCTCACCAGACTTTCCTTGGGGTGCAAGGAGTAGGCCTGGTTGCTCTTATTGTGCGCTTTTATGTGGAGCGAGTACTTCGCATCCTTCAGGGGACACATCAGTGACGGGGAGGGCGATAGTCAGTACTCGCATGATGGGCCGACTCGAGTGTGTGCCGGGTGACGTTCCACGGCGCTCTATCCCGTCTGGTGAAAGCGCGGTAAGGCACCTTCCACGCATTGCTCCCGTGTGTGTGGAGAAGTGACATCTACAGGCGGCTTGGCAAGTGGCCTTTGCCTTCGGCAGGGCACGTTTCGCCTTGTCCTGGCCTTCGAGTGTGGGAAGCACTTCTAAAATTATCTCGCATGTGTCAGTACGCTTATTAAATAGAATTATCACTGGCCAGGGAGGCGATAGATAAAGTTCTGTGGAAGTTGTGCCGCGGTGGAGTTTACCGAGTGGGTGCCTCGCTTCGCAGGCGGCGCCCCGGCTGAAACCTGGAGCTTCCCCTGGAGCGGCGCATGTCGCTGGGCGGCGGAGGCCAGCCGCCGTCGGGGGTGGGCGGCGACTGCTATGGCGGGGGCCCCCCGACGAGCAGCGGCGGTGGCGGGGGGCCCGGGGGCGGCGGCCCCGCCATGCAGAACGGGGCCTACTCGTGGGTGGGGCCCCCCGCGGCGCTCAGCCAGAAGAGCTGGCCGCCGGGCTACCAGGCCAGCCTCACCAACCTCTTCCTCAAGAAGAACCCGCTGCACTTTGGCACGGGCATCTCGCAGCTGGCCGCGGCCTCCTCCTACCTGGAGAAGATGTCCTCGCTGGGCGGGGCCGAACACCACCACAAGTGCCCGCACCCAGACGCCAAGGACAAGCCGTACCCGTGCGACCTCTGTCACAAGTACCTGACCATCTGCAACACGCTGCGGGACCAGCCGCGGCCCTCGCATGGTACCGGGCCCGGCGGTGCCGGCCTTGGGGGCACTGGCCCCCCGCCCCTGGGCGCCGGCGTGGCCACCGGCATGGGCCTGCCGCCGGGTGAGCGCAAGGGGGGACCACTGCTGGGCTCTTCGACGCAGCAGCAGCAGCAGCAACAACAACAGCAGCAGCAACAGCAGCAACAACAGCAGCAGCAGCAGCAGCAGCCCCCGGGCCCGCAGCAGCAGGGCGGGCCAGTGCCGGCAGCACTGACGCCCACGTCACTCCTGGAGCGCACCAATGGCCACGGGGGGCACGGAGGCCACAGCCACAGCCACCATCCGGGGGGCGGGGCGCCGCGACCGCGACCCCCGCCCACAAAGCAGTTCCTGTGTCCTGTGTGCCACAAGTACTTCACCCAGAAGGGCAACCTCAAGACGCACATGATGATCCACACAGGCGAGAAGCCCTACTCGTGCCAGGTGTGTGGCAAGAGCTTCACGCAGAAGGGCAACGTGGACACCCACATGAAGATCCACACGGGCGAGAAGGACTTTGGCTGCGAGGCGTGTGGGAAGCGCTTTACCCAGAAAGGAAACCTGAAAACCCACGTGCGGAGCGTGCACACGAAGGAGAAGCCCTTCGCGTGCGGCGTCTGCGGCAAGTGCTTCTCGCAGAAGGGCAACATGCAGACGCACATGCGCACGCACAACAAGGAGGACCGTTTTCCGTGTACTCTCTGCGGCAAAACGTTCTCCCAGAAGGGGAACCTCAAGACGCACATGCAGCGTCACACGGGACAGCTGCCGCCCCGGCGCTACGGCTCCCGGGGCTCGCGCGCCACCCAGGCTGTCACCGGGGGTCTCCTTCACCGGCCGCATCTGGCCGCCGCCGCCGCAGCCTTTGCCTCCCTCGCCTCCACGTCCGCCCAGCAGCAGAGCCAGCCGCCGCCGAGCGCCTCGCCCAAGCCGCCACACCACCACCCGTCGGGCGGCGACAAGTCCCCCGCACGGGGCAGCGGGCCGCCCACGCCCCTGAGCCCCGACCTGCGCCGGGGCCCCTCGGAGGACGCCTCCCCGGGGCCCCCGTCGTCCGCCGCAGGCAGCAGCGACCTGCCACGGCCCTTCTATTCGGCGCCTCCGACGCCGGCACCAGCACCACCCCCGCATTCGCCGCGCTGGTTGGTGCATCCGCGCCACTACGACGGCGGGTTCCAGGCACCTCCTTACCCGTCGTCGCTGCACCACCCTCCGCTGGCTTCGCGGCTCGCCCTTCTGGGTGCCGGCTCGCCGCAGCACCAGCCGCACAGCGGCGCTGCCTCGCCCGACGCAGACAAGGCCCCCCCACACCTGGGCTCCTCCGATCAGTTCCACTCACCGGCCAACCCGGACTTCTCGCAGCTCCTCGAGTGAGCGCCGACCACGGACACGCCGGAAAAGCCTGCGCCTTCCCGCGGCGACAGGCGCCTGCTCAACAACAATCGCCCTTCCCCCACTCGCCTGTGCTTCTCCCCGAGGGGGGCGGGGCCTCGTTCTTTGCCCTCTCGGTTGACCCCCGTGCTGCCACCGCCTGACGCCCTGCCCAGTACCGCCACGACCGTACAAACTACGACTATGTGCCCTCACTCCTCTCCTTCGCCCGTTTCCTTTTGTCTCTGAACGAGCCAGCTCAGTTTTTGTGTCCTCTCCCTTTTGCCTCTTTGCGTTGTCGTTGGGTCAGTGCTCCACCCGACAAGCACAGCCACTGCGTTGGCAGCTGCTATGCCTGCAAGCGTGTGTCGGGCTCCCATTTTGTTTTTGCTGTCTGTTTCTTCGGGTTTTACACTGTCGACATGCTCACTGTATGGTGCAAAGGCCTCAATTATTTTAAGTACGTCCTCTGGTGTCTTTGAAAATCAAAGGGGCCACCACTAACATACGCCTCTTTGTGCTGGGGTAAGCACGTTTTACACAGGAGCTTATAGGGGCGAGAAACGTGGGGAGCTTCTTCTCTCAGCGGGGCAATCAGATAAGAGACCAGGTGCGTTGCGATCCTGGTCCCTGAACCATTTGATCACTCATTGCGCGGGTGCGCCGTCTCACTGTGACACTCGCCAAATCAGTGCGGCATCTCTATCCCCCAGTTTGGCGTCGGGAGCGCTCGTCCCTTTCTTGTGGTGAGGAGATGCTTGGTTCTCGTCCCTGTGTCTGCCGCAATTTAATCGCGATTTGCGCGAGGTGTTGTTGTGTGTGCTGGTGGAACAAACAAACAAAAAAAAGGCGTCTGTGATCGTTCTTTCGTTCCCTCTCTTTTTCTTCCCCCCTCTTCGCTGTCACAACATTGCCCACCCCTCAACACTCGTGTTAACTATATTTTTTGAAAAGTGCCAGGGTAATTCCAAGTGTGTAGCTCTTCCCCCCTCTTCCGTTCTAGCAGCTCGACGTCCACTTGATGGGGCTGGAACCCGCGTGTGGCGGGGCAGAATGTTCGCAGTCACGCGTGCGCAGCTTGAACGAACCATTTAAAAAGATGTAAGGAATCTAGAAGTTAGCAGCCAGGCACAAAGTAGTGGCAACTGTAGCTTATAGTACCTCAAATTTTAGCACATAGATCATGCAAATGGGTGAGAGTCATAGTTGTGTTCTAAGAGTGCACACAAATGAAGCATTTTTGGGGTTTCGGGGCCTTGAACCTTGCGCAAAGAAATGCGTCGTGTTTGAGGAACTACACTACACATTTTAAAAATATTTTCTAGTAATATTTATTGAAACATTAATAGCTGTTTTAATATTGTAACAGTTGAAACATGGAACAGTTCTTAAAACATTTTCTTGAAATATGAAGAAAATGTCTTGTTTACACTTAAAAGGGTCCTTTTAAACTTCATACAGTTTCGCTTAGTCTGGAAAATTGTTGCATCCTCTCTGTTTTGTGAAAGCACTGCTACAATTGCTGAGGCATTTAGGGGGGAATAGGATGCTGATTTAGAATTGCTTGCTTCTTTTGCCACAACTTGGGGACTTCAAGCATCAAACTGGGAAAAATTGCTCAGACCTCAACTGCTTGCGCGTCGTACTGCTTGCTGGCCACACGCGGGAGCTAGCCGAGCACCTTCGCTCAAGCCTTTAGTTTGGCGTTTCATCCTCTGCGCATTCATGTGCTTCCGTGCTGTTGTCTCGTAACTTGTAGGAGATCCATGCGCTGCTGCAATAACTCGGAAGCTGCGGTGCTTTTAGGTTCTTGTCTCCTGCGCTCTTCGTCTCTCCGTTGCACGCTTCGTTCGTGCTGGAAATGTCTTTGGCTCATCACAATCCGTCGCGTAGCTTTGTCGTTGTCAGCTAATTTCCTGTTTCCTTTCTTTCTTTCTTTTTTTCTTTTTTATCTTTTAGGACTCGTGAGCATGCTTTCGTTTCACGAACTTTCTTGTGCCCTCGTTTTCTGTGCTTTCAGATGTTCACTATGGTGCTCTCTCGTGACATGTCTAGTTTCGTCCAGCAAACGTACATTTCGATCTCAGAATGGACTGCACAAGCATTTTTTTTTTACTCTTTGTTGTCCTAGCTCATTTTGTAATTCTTCCTTCGGGGCTACTGTTTTTCCTTATGAAGTCGGTCGGCTCTGTTCTATTTCTGTTCTGTGTATATAAATTCCCCCTCTGTCATGGTTGCCGCCTCGCAGAGACACTGTTTATTTTTCGCACCGCGTCAGTCTTTTAAAATCTCGCCTGGCGTGTGACGCAAGTTACTGCCACGTTTTTCGACCACGTTTCCCGTCGTAGCTAAACTCAGTGTTCATGTCACTGTCAGTGTGGGTATAAAGAAATGAGCGGAAGGGGTCAAGGGGAATAAGAAATATCCTCAGATGTATACATATTATATATATAAATATATATTTACATATAGATTGCATCTCATTGTTTTGTGTGGTTCATTGTCAGTCACCTGTCTGTAGTGCAGTGTGCTTCACTTCTTGCTTTGTTCCCTGTTTCGTGGCAGACAATTTTTGAAGTTTCCTGTTTTTGTTCACTTCAGTTGCGGCTTGTTTCACTGGCAAACATTATTAGCTGGGTCAGCCTTAATGCCCTGCTGAGGTATTGAGCTGTTTGAAAAGGTAACATGCGCTGTATACAGTTTTATTCAAAAAAGAAAATTTCTTAACGGCTTTTTATAAGGGCATGTGGACTAGTGCAGGCGACGTTATTGGATGCTCGCAGCTGAGCTTTACAGGAAGCCTCTCGGCTCCCAGAAATTCCAGCTTGTATACTGAAGAGAGCATTCAGAGTACTCCTGTGAAACTGACTGCCAGTAATTCTTGTTTTACGGCAGCGACAGCTGTTCTGTGTTTGTGTTTTGTTCCAAATCTCACCACAGTTTTTCTGCCATGTGCTGCCAGTATTTCTTGTCTGCTCGTTTGCTCTTGCGAGTTGTTTTTAAAAGCGTGCTCACTTAGTGAACATCGTCACGTGAAGCGACTGTTTCAAGTAATCGCAGCTGTCTGTGCAATATGGAAATGCGTAATTCTGTCGATGTGATATCCCCCCAAGCTGTTCCAGTGACTTCTCTTGCACTGTAATTGGTCTCTGATTGAAAGCTTGTGATTGGCTAATGAGGCTCGGATCCAGAAAGAGGAGGAAATGAAACGGGGAAGAGGCAGTCTTTTGGAGGAAAGAAAGCGAGGGGGAAAAAATGCACGTTTTGTGCCAGCATCTGGTTCCGCTCTAGCTCACAGGGAAATGGATAACTTGGAGGTTTTGTGGGAATATTTAAATTCTTTCATTTGGTCTAGCACATGTAACGATTTCAACTTGGAGATGCAGTGATTGCGAAGTTTCTGTGCGGGACATGGTTTGTTTTGCTGGCGTTTAATTTAGCCTTGAGGTCTGGCTCTTGAAGAGCACTACTCACATTGAACTGATTCATTGAACATTGAACTGGTATACTGGGACTTGTGCATTAGTTGTTTGCTTAATGGAACCAATCTTCTCCTAGAAAAATGTTAAGCTTACAGTTTCACACTAATCTACTAGCACATTCTGTGAAGTAAAACACGGTGATGAGTTCTGATTGAGTTTTTCGTTTATGTAATTTTGCACTCAGTAGTCATGTGAAAATATTTTTTAAGCAGTGTTTTTTTGTTTTTTGTGCTTGCAAGTTAGGAAGCATCACATGGAATGAAGGGTTGCCATTGATAGCTTTATTAGCTGCCACACATTGGGCAAGTTTGCGTGTAAAGTTGTTAGTAATTGATTTAGTAGCGCATTTTCACAGTGAAGGGTTGTGAGCTAGAGTATGGGTTACATTTCGAGTTGCCGTGCGGCACTCATCTTGCATTGAAGGAAACAGTTTAAAAACCATGACGTCACGGCCAAATGGACAACCTTGTTAAGTCAGCGGAGTAACGTAAAGTGCTCGCAATTGTTTTAGAAACTGAACGATGCTGTGAGTCTACACATTGTGTGCGTCACAACATAGCGGCCGTGCCACTCTGTTGCTAGTTTGGAAGTTTGTCATTGAAACCGGGATGTGTCGCAACTCAGCTTGCCTCAAAAAGCGTTTTGGAACAGTTACTTCGGCGAGCACAATTTCGCTGCTTGTGAAAGGCTGTAGCGTCAGCACCATTTCTTTATGTGAAGCACTCGCTGAAAGCCGCTAGGCTCCTTGTCTCGCCTGTGTGAGTCGTGTTGTTCTGGCACCCGGGTAAGCCATGCACTCAATCTCAGCTGTGTCTTTAGCTGTCCAGCACCTGTGACGTTTCACAGACCCTCTGCACTCGATGTGTTCCTCCTGTGACGTCCCGCGACAGTGGAAGGGAGAAGGCGGTCATTGAAGGAGCTTGGCTGTGTCGGCTTTGCCGGGCGCGCGGCGTGCAGGCACAGCAAAAGCCGTCGTTCCTTCGTCTTCCTTCCACATTACACGCCTGCTGTCCCTTCTCCCCCCCCCACCCAACTCCCAACAGCTTGTGACGGTCATGCGAGAACAGTACAAAGTTGAGGACAGTGAATTTTTCGCTTTTTGGAGGTTTCTTTGCCAGTTGCTCCGCACTTTGGGATGCTTCTTGGGCACTGTGGATGCACACATCGCACGTGAAGCTCTCGCGCCGTAGGCTGCGACGGAGATACAAAACAAAAAATGCTCACGAAACACCGTGAGCTGAGGATGCAAAGTGTAGAAAACACGCGCGAGCTCAGACTGATGTGTGTCCTCTCGGTTATTTTCAAGCGAAGTCGCCTACTGCGCTGCCTGTCGGACGATCCCGTCGCACCTCTCGGTTGCCCCCCGTGCGATGCGAGTTGCGCGAGAGCGGATCGTGCGTGTGGCCTTCCAGGTGCGAGGGTGTCGGAGCAACTTCTTCACCAATTGATGCGTGATTTGACTTCTTTGCCGCGGGGTGAACTTTCGGTGAGTCTGCGGGGTTTTTCGTGCTGTCCGGTGGAGCCATGCAGAGTTCTTCCTCATTTGTTGCCAGCATTCTTTGGGTCCTCCCCGACAGGCGGCGCCCGGCATACTCGCTCTACCACCAGCGACTTCGATTGAACACGACGTGCGAATGTTTTCTACGCTTGCTCAACGACCTCTGCGCTTCTGCCCGTTTTACGGAGGCTCCTTCGGCTCACTGAACCGCAGTCTCATTGAAAGTTCTCCCTCTCTTTCTCTCTGCCTGCACCTTCTTGCAGGCATTGCTATGTGTTACTGATGTATCGTATTTTGTTAGTTTATTTTTGCTTCCCCCTTGATGAAAGTGCTCATCACTCAATACCTTGTTTGTGCAACCTGCCCCTCTTCCCCCCAATCCCTTTATTTTGCTATTTCATGCCACAATTTTTTTGTTTTCATGCGCAATCCGTATTGTGACCGACGGCTCCCCTGTTATTTTTGTACCTGTGGGTTGTATGATACTGGCGCAGCCTTTGAAGACAAAAAAAGAAAAGAGACGGGGAAGTCGATGGGCGAGGTGCATTTGGGCGGGCCGGGTCAGTGATTTCACCAGTCATGTTTTGCTGGGCTCTTTACCAGGGGAGAGGTGGTGGTGTGACGAATGTTGTCGTGGTCACTTCAAGCTTTCGATGGACACACGCCGCCGACCGTTTCGTTTTTAAGTTTTTTCTTCTCTTCTCCTTTCTGTCCCGAAGTCAGGAAGCGGGGAGAAACGGGAGCACGGGGTCAGGAGAAAAGCGTGGGGCCGAGGCGCAAAAGAGACTCGTGAAGGCGGCGCCGAAATGCAATATGTGTCTGTGCAACGCCCAGTGGTGACGACGACGTAGCAGTGAGTGCGCTTAGCGCTGCCACGGCGGACAGGTTTTTCTGCTACACTCGGTGCGACGGAGAGGAGCGTCGCCAGTGGACCGCGGAGGAGAGAGTGGACTGAGTGGTCTTGTTGTGCCGGCAACTGGGACTGCGTCGTTGTTGCGGTCACGTGCGAAGCCAGGGCCGCCAGTGTTGTGCCGCCCACTCCCCCTCTCGACCGCCTTGGGAGGAGTGCGGGTGGGCGGAGAAGTCTTTGTATACGTATGTGGGACTCTGCAGTTGAGGGCAGCGTCTGTGCAACAAAACGGGGAGAAACAGAGGAGGAGGAGAAAGAGAGAGGGGAGAAATCGGGGGTGAACTGCGAGTTCGCACTGCAATGAAAAGAATTGTGTGTCAAGAGTGTTCGTTCTTCGTCTTTCATATACATACACGCACTTTGTTTTCTTCTTTTCTCGACTTTCTCTCCTCTTTGGCATCGCCGTGGTTGGTGGTTGGCTGTCCTAGTAAAACTAGGCTCCCTCCGAGGGTTTCCGCTGTCGTTTCTTGGCGTGTCTGTCTTTTTCTCTCTCTCGAAGGTCTGTGTGTGTGTCTGGGATCGCTGCGTTAGCAGTGCACGTGCCCTTGTCCGGCTCGCTGGTCTTCTCAAAGAAGGAAAATGAAACAAAATGTGAGGAAGTGTGCTGTCGGTAGGCGTCTCTCGTAGCAAGTCATTGTGGTCTGCGGAGTAGTGTGCACAGTCACCACGGAGTGGCAGTTGCCCTTTTGTTCGTTGCGCCCCGGCTGGTTTTTCAGTTGACCCGAGTGTAGGGAAAAACGCAAAGAGCAGCAGTGCCTCCTTCTCTCTCTGTCTAGTTCTGTTCCCTATAAACCAGATTGGAGATCTTGTGGATGGCGTAGCATCTTTGGGAATACGTTTTAAGGTGGCTTATGTTTTCTGTTTGTCAGGTACTCCCTGGAAGGGCTAATTGGCTTGTAACTTTCATTGTACCGCAATTTATTACAGTCACAAAGTTGTTGTTTTCATGCAAAGATTGGACATTTATGGATAAATGAATCTGTCTTCCATACTTGGAAATTCGCAAGACATGTTGAGCAGTTCACTCTGGTTTCGTGGCATTTTACGCTATGTGGACTGTTTAAGCACGAATCGTAACTGCATAGGTTCCGGTGTATCTGCATACCTTCCAAAAGTTATTGTGTGTGTTTTCCGTATGTTCACGGTCATTAACTTCCTTATTCGGAGGCTGCTATCAAGCTTTGGCCTTCGAGGTTTGTGATGTTGCAGATCGTGCGGCAGCAAATGCTGCGATGGCGCCACCTGCTTTTACTTTTCCTAACATATCATGGAGCCCCTGTCACCTAATGCGGCATATTTGTAACGGAAGCACGCTGTTATATTGATACAGATCAACTTCTTTCTTACCCTTCAGTGTTCCTTTAACATACAAGACTTCTAAAGTGCACTCGGCAGACATATTTCTTCTCTTTTTCTAAGATGCTTCCTCTTTCGTCTCGTTGCCTGCCATTTCCTGCTGGCGTGGCTTGTTTTTCCGTGTGGTTTATGAAGTAGCGATCTTGGCAAAAGGGGAGATATTTTCTTTGTGTTGTTCGAGCGAGGGTTAAGGTATAAGAAAGAGCAATAAGAGTTTCCCCCTCTCTCTTCTTGGTTAAGTGGTTCCTATTGGGCCAGATTCTGTGATAGCCGCGGCAGCCCTGCAAGGTGGTTCCTTTCCTTTATTATTTGTCATCGCAGACAGTGGTGTACAAGTTCGTATTTCTTCGAAGGCGTCGCCCTTCGATGGTCGCCAGCGTTTGTGTGGCGCGAAAGAGAGGGGCTGCTCGCACTTTCATTCCAGCGATGCGGCTTCCTTTTCCTGGATGCCCAATGTTTTTTTCGACTCCTAATCTAATCTTGTTGCACTGCTGCTGAATGGACCGTTCTAGTAGCTGTGTTGTTTCTTCTAGTTCCACCCCCCTCCCGCCCCTTGCCTTTTTGGATGACACTATGCAGGGTATGAGTGGTAGAAAGTTGCGTCTCGAAGGAGGAGAGACTTTGCAATCTAGTCCTGTGACGATGCGTTGATTCTCTTGTCGGTCCCTAGCGGGCCGCCCTCCTCTTTATCCCCCTTTTTTGTTTTTGTTTTCCTTCCTGGGTGTGAGCCCAGTTTTTGATCTCTCTTTTTCACATTTACTCGTGGTGGCTGACTGGACTGTCTGCAGACAACGTGAACACTCATGCATTTTTGTCTTGTCTGGGCCTGTTGTGCTGAAAGGGAATAGAATGAATGTCGAGTGTGTTCAAGAGCGTTTGCTATTGGCTCTAGTTCGTAGTATCTGATGGTAGTCTCTTTCTTTGTTCTTCTTTTTGCTGTTGCGTAACTGCACAAGCATGGCAGGTATGTTGTAGACGTTTTAGAAGTTTTTGGCCGACCGTCGACCAATGTGCCAATGCAGAGTGATCAACAAAGCGAACCGTGTGGGTTTGGGGAGGAGGGGACCTATCCACTTGCTAAAGCCACAGTGCACTGGAGGGGAGCTCAGTTAGGTTACGTTTCTTTTACTAGGGGTTAGCAGTATGGACTTGGAGGATGGTCGCGGCCGTAGTCATGTCAAGTCGTCTTCTTCTACTGGACATTCTGTTCACATTCTAGTGCTTGGTAACAACCTTGTCTTTCAAAACGCTCGTCTTGTTTTGTTGAATGAAACCCACCGGAAAAAAAAAGAGTATGGTTGCTTGGAAGGGTGTTTGTTTTTTACTCAAGTGTACTTGGGAGCGTCTGGGTGTAGAGGCCTAGGTAGTGTAGTGCCTGCATTGTGCACTGGATGTGTGTTGATGTAGTAGCACGGTGAAGTTAAGGATGTGGCGCGACAAAAATGCAGCGTCTAGTAGCGTGCAGTACGATGCAGCTCCTTGGCGAGCAATGCAAGTCTGATCGCTCGCACGCATGTGTGTGTATGTGTGCGTCGTGTGTATCTGCGTTTTACGCGAGAAATGCAATGTCAGCAACAAAACAAAAAAAGGCAGGTGTTTTTTGAATGGCCCGCCACTAAGCAAGCAAAAGACTGTGATGAAAGAAAAGAAACCAAATGCAGTGGAAAAAGCGAGTTCGCACTAAAGGGAGAACAAACTTTTTCTGCCTTCTGGTTTTTGTGCAAATTAAACAAAAAAAGGAAGCGTTCTCTTTTTTTTTTCCTCTGTTTTCACTCGTTCGCTCCTCCCCAGAAGAGAGCGGACTCAGTTTTTTGAGAAGTGCAGAGCGGCCTAGCCGCCACGATTCTTCTTGCTTGCCAGTGGGCTGCGCGACGCTGTCTTCTGCTCTGTGTGTGCAGCACCATCTCGCTGCTGTTTTCTGAACTTTCCATGTTGCTCTCTGCCTTCACACCATCTGCATTTCTTTCGAGAACGCCCTGTTGTGATGGAGAGTCCGTTCTGTGTAGTCGTGTGCGATGATGGAAGCGGTTTCTCAAAGTAATGGTGCGTGGAAGGAGAAAAAAAAACCTGTGACCCCGGTGCGTTGGTATTTGTCGATGTGTGATCGAATCTCGTTATGTCCCGACCTGCTTTGCTGCCCCGTTCTGTTTCGCCAATGCCGGAGGAGCGTCGAACGAGAGTGAGGAGTGAACGAGAACAGAAGATTGCTTTTGTGACCCTGCTGCCTCCTCCACGTTCTCTCACACCTTGTGGCCCTGTTTCACTTTTTCTTTTTTTTTTTTTTTTTTTGCCTGTACTTTGCCGCTGTCTCTGCCGACTCGGAAGTGTCGCGATCTGGGAGCGTGCAAGTTGGACGGTTCCTCTCGACAATTTGTAGACGGTTGGGTGCAGTGCACAGTCATGTTTCTGGCATCCCCAGACTTTACAAAATCATTTCTCACAGCCACATGGATTGCAAAGAAAAGGCTACACCTTGATGGCCAGGCAGCCCAGAGAAGTCTGGCATTGTGCCGATTTCAAGAGTGATTGTATGGAACATTCCCCGGTAATATAAAGGAACTCTGAAGAGACCAGAGCTGGAAGTCATCAGTATTCGAATTGGTGTCAGTAGTGTGGCAGCAATCAGATCTTTTGTCTTATTTGCCGTGTCCACTTAACCTCCTGTGTACTCAAAAACACAAAACTGGCTGTATATGGCAGCAGTTATACATTTGTGTAAGTACAGTGCAGCTGCCTTTCATTCAAAAGACACCGCCCTCAAACGGAAGTACTACGGCACGAAAGTCGTCACCTCCTTCCAGCCATCCCAGACCGCGACATTTGCGAATGGCTGCCGTGCTGGCTGATACGCGCCTTCTTTGGACGGCTCACCTGTGTTGCTTTCTGATTTTCGCGGCAGTCGCCGGTGTGTCGGAAGGTCTCCTCTGCATGTCGTGCGTACTCTGTTGGAGCCTGCCCGCCGCGACGACGTTGGTGACTGCTTTGGTTTGGCTGCCGCGCTAACTGCCGAGCTCTCCAGCCGCCCCTGGTCTCCCCCATCCATGGTGGGAGGCGCGGGGGGTGGCAGACGGCTCGGTGTTTCGTTGCCCTCCAACTCTTCTGTCGTTTGTGTGCTTTGATGTTGCCGCTTGATAACGCTTCTTCCGCGCGAGTCTTTGGCTGTTCTCATAGTCTCCCCATCCCTCCTTCCGTGCGGGAAAAAAAACTCATTTCGAATAAACTTTTTTTTAGTTCAAGTCTGGACAACAGCGTTTCTGTGTTTACTCTTACTAGTCTACTAGCAAAAGCGGACAAGGCCTGTTGGTGAAAGCGGCAACTTTCTGCGGGCAAGAATTCGGGGAGTCGTTCTTGTTCCACACGTCTTTGCAACTGCTTCATCCACGCTGTGCTAAACTCATTACAGCGTTTCTTTACAGTCACAATGGCAGGCATGGACATATGTGCAGGATGCCTAGTCACTAAGGGCCAGTTGTTGGTCATTCCTGACAAATGTTTATAGCGTAGAACAACAAGGACGAAAAGTTGCAACGGTTCCACTTATCGGTTGTTCGTGTTCTGTTGTACCTTTTTGTCCTTGTTGTGCACTGTAAACAGTTGTCAAGGGTGCCGAGCATGAAAAATGGGGAACTTACATAAAGCTGGTTGTTTTGAGCACCTACCGTGAAATGTTACATGGTGGTGGAACATTGGCGCCATTGAGAGCCAAACTCGATTATCAGCGCGTCCTTCGCCGCAGCGCCGGAATTGAGCTGCAAGATATGACAGCTATGAAGCCCTATGCCCGAAGCATGGCTGAAACAGCGCCAAACTCGATTATCAGCGCGTCCTTCGCCGCAGCGCCAGAATTGAGCTGCGAGATATGACAGCTATGAAGCCCCATGCCCGAAGCATGGCTGAAACATTGCGTATTCGGTTTCATCACGGTGGTTTTGGTTTCGGTTTCATCAAGGCGATGATCGGCAATGGAAGTTCGCTTTGGCTTAGTCCGGCCACTGCGCCACAATCAAGAAACAATGACCAAAAACAAAATGTTTCTGTGCCTCATCGTAAATAGGTAGCACAATATTAGCATGAAAGGTTGTAGTTTATTGAAGGTGAACATCAATTTATTCGCCCGTATTTGGCGATCCTAGCTTTGCTGCCCGCAACTTTCCGTAGCTGCATTTGTTGAACTAGGGCAAAAGATATTCGACGCTTTGCCCTAGCTGGTTAATTTGCTTATTTTTGCCTGTGAACTTTGGGGTTAGCTTTGCTTAGTGGAGGATGGTCCAACATTAGTCATGCCTTCTAACACGCTCTGTTGCGTAGTCCACGGGGTAATTTCATCGACTTTCGAGACGGGCGATGGGAAAGCCGGGTTGAGCTCCGCGGGCACTGAAACCGCTGTTCAGTAGAAAAAATGCAAGCAAACACCTTGTTTTTCGAAATTACGCCGTGAGTTCGTTTGAACCGGGCATGATGCAAGGCCTGTTATCTGATCCCTTTCGACTCTGCGCGTGCGCCTCCCAAAGTTAATAGCATGGCGCGGCGTTCGCTGGAGCCAAAGGGAGATGCGCCTCATGTTGGAAACCTCCAGATATAGTTCAAGAACTGCGTTGCTGGTTCGGGGTAGGCTGTAGGGCACGGTGGAACGCCTGGTGTAGTAGATAGATAAATCTTAATTAGCAGGGCGCTGGCATAGTGACCTGTAGGGAGGTTAGGGATGCACCATAAGGCTGTGGAATGGTATTAAATCTGTTCAAAATGGCATTTCTGGCTGCTCCATGACTGCTCCCAAACCCATCTACCCTGTTCCACCCTGAATGTAGCTTTTGCTGGACATGTTTACCCTGTGTAAGGTTAACTTCACACGAAACTTCATAGCTTTCAACTGGATATAATCCGGTGCCTGCGCCACGTTAACACGTAACATTAAAGGGGCCCTGAAAGGCGTTTTGAGCACACTAAATGAACTAGCGCAATCGTTAGATTGGGTCGTCAACGTCACCTGTGCCAAGTATTATACTCTTTTACGCGCAGCGGAAAGCTCACACTTTTGTTGCAAAGTTTGTCGCTTTTTCTTCACCCTTCCCTTCGTGTTTTTGGACGCCGCCATCTTCACATGTCTACGTCATCGATTCCCAGATGTTCGTCATGAGCTAGACATCCTGCTATTGGGCGACTTTTTCACGCACTTCCGGCAAAGAGATGAGTCGTCTGCTCAGCGTCGGCTCGCCGGCTGATCTGCCAGCGTAGTGCCGGAGTGCTTGGACATTTTACGACAAACGAAACAAGTGTAAACAAACGCTTAACCGTTTGTATTGAATGCAACACGGCCATAACACGACATGGATATTCTCTTACCTGAGTACGTTCCATATAAAAAGCGTTGAAGCCTCGAGGCACTTCTTTCGTGTAATCGCAGAGAACGCCCTGAGCCGAATGCCCCGGTTTGACGCACACATTTTATTCAACTTCAGAACAATCCAGAGATGCGTTTCGAACGAACACAACGTCACAACATGCGTTCCAAGTCTGAACCGCGATTGAGAGACGATGGGTTGCTTCCTCCTAGCTGCCCGTCGTAAATTCGGCACTCACCTCGCGCGCGGTTTGCGGGTACGAACAGCAAGTCAACTCTGGCGCACAAGCCGAGATGGCTTTTAGCCGTGCACACTGCACATACCCCATGCGAGGTTGAGTCGTACGTCGCTCGAGAAAGATAATCCCGAACATGGGAAGCACTATCCACCCGCAGAAGCACAGCGTCGCATTTCATCGCGCAACAAAGGCGTCCACAACACACACACCATCGCTTCCTGTAATGCCAAACGCATCTCGCACTTCCCAATGGGAGTGAGTGTACGCCTGCAGTGCCCACATGTCGCGAGGTGGGGCCCCGAGCTGAACCAGGATCACGGAACCGTAACGGACTTCTAGAGTGGCTTGTGCCTTGTTGCCAAGGCAACCGATGTTTGAGATTGTCAAAGAAATGGCGCTCGCTCCTGCGCTAGAAAGTTCAGAGCCGCGGCGGAGCATGTTTTGCCAATGTTGCCGCTCTCCACCACGCGCCGTCCCAAGCTGAACTGGTCACATGATTGAAGCGTTTTGTGCACGGGATCTGTATCGGTTTAAAATGTCTTTTTCACATGCCGCCGGCAGGAATTACCACCGCCGCAAAATAAGACCCGGCACCAGCTGGGCCACATCTGATACGGCGCTTTTTGGATAAACAGTGCGCGGTGCATCAAAGAGAACGAGCGCACGATCCTCCCCGTGCGGCTGCGAGTTCACCGCCGATAGCAACTGCGCAACGTACACCGCGAAAGGGCAAGGCCAGGCCGCCGCACACATGCGACCAGATTTTTCGTTCGCTTTTCCAGCCTTGAGCGGAGTGCGGGATTCATGGTGTCAACAAAGCTTGCCCGTAGCAGACGGCAGTGTGAGCAGCGCAATAGCGGAAGTACGTCACCGCTGAGGAGCGCAGCATCATGGGAGGCAAGGCTCGCACGCCGTCAACAGCGGAAAGGAAGTCGAAAGGAGGAGGAAACGCGGAGCGACGATAATGCGCGGTTTTTGATTTACGATTTCTCAGCTAATACTCATCGCTTTCACAAAAGATTGCCAATACATTGCTTTATTTGGTTACATGTTCATCCATGCATCGGCGGAAGGTATTTCAGGACCCCTTTAATATAGCCGGAGGCCACCACTGCATGTTGTGGTGCGACACTATGTCGGCACCAACGTGCCTGTCGCGTCAGTTGAAAATGACGAAACAGCCATTTTCTGTTGCTTTCCTCCCCCTTTTCTCGCTAGCCTTTCTGCGTGCTCCCGGCTTGGGCGGAGCCTAAGCCTATAAATCCGCGGGCCAGCGCCGCTTCGCGGCAACTATTCGAAACGGTTTACGGATTGTTCAGCCATCGCAAGGTGGCTCTCCTACGCCCCCGTGTTCTAGAAGTCCAGAATACACTACGTTTGAGGAGAGGTTGAGAACAATAGATTCGCGTGAGAGCAAAACTGCTTGGGTACATCTAGTGTTTCACTAGGCAAGATACAGAGTACCGTCGCTGAGACGCAAGTGAGAAACGGCGGCCATTTTGGTGTTCATCAGTGTTGCCAGATTGCCGTTACTGCGGCCTCACCGCTAACTTTGACGAGGCAATTTGTAAACAACACTGCCGAAGAAGTAGCAACTCGGCATCTTCGGACACTTCTGAAAGATGCTAAGCTGAAGCACGTCATCTAAGATTCACGTTCGGAGCGACGCCAGGCGCGCGCAGCCACAGAGCAGGGAGGACAAGCTGAGATTAACCCGACAGTAAACGCATAAACAACAAAATGGCTGTGCATGAACCGTCTCAGTGTAAACAAATGTCACGTGATGCGAGTTGATCAATGATCACGGCGACTGCACGGAACAAAAGGAGAAAAGAGTGCCTTCACTCTGTAACCTCATCTAGTGACAATAGGTCCGCCTACATAAAGAGCGTGAACATGCAGTGGATTGCAGACTATCAGGCTAGCGAGGAAATGTGCGAGGTCATTGGAGAAGCAAAGACAGCCAGGATAACCGGAGTACGTCGACAGAAACAAATAAATGGAAAAGAAATTGAATCGAAAACGTTAGAGAGGCACTCGGAGGCAGCGAAATTTATCGTCCTTGAAAATCTCTGATACCTCCAAGGGCAGTGCGTTGCTTTAGGAAGGTAGATCAGGTTGCTTGAGGACGAAGAGCTTTGTAGGAAAGTATGCACAAAATAATGACGTGGCATGTGTCGCCTGCGGAAAGCAAATAGAAACGATTCCGCGCATTGTATTGGAATGTGATCGCATCTATTCAAGTTTAAATGAGGGAATATTAGGCTTCTAGTGGGTCAGGGAACAAACCCGTGCTAAGAACATATTAGTAGAAATTAAGAAGAAATGGGCGTTGGAATGGCATGTAATGCGCAGGCAAGGTAACCGTTGGTCATTAAGGGTAACAGAGTGGATCCCCAGAGAAGGCAAGCGTGGCAGGGGGCGGCCCAAGGTTAGGTGGGCAGATGAGATCAATAACTTTGCGGGGATAAATTGGTCGCAGTTAGCACAGGATCGGGATAATTGGAGATCTATGGGAGAGGCCTTTGCCCTGCAGTGAACGTAGACAGGCCGGTGGTGAGGATGAAGGCTTCTAGAACACCTAGTGTTTAAACGTAACACGGAAAAAGTAAACTGCAAGGCCGTAGAGTTAAAATCAATATGGGATTGCCGGTGGAGGAAAAGCAGAGAGGGCACTAAAACGCAGGACCGTTACCGCCTGCAACATCCAAAATTTAATAGCCTGCCGCAAGGAGCAGCGCAATAATTTAGGGTATATAGTGTAAAAATCAGCTGCTTCGGTGCGATCACCCCTATAAAAAGAGGATACCATCATCAATAAAGTTTAGGGCCCCTGGACGCCTAGTTGCGCAGCTCTTTAATTGTGGCAGGCAATGTTATAGAAGCGGCATACAAAACTGGATTCCAGTTAGCACTCAATCAGAAGATATTTTTCCTCACGCACTCACTCGTACTCACGCTCACCAATGTTCGCCCTCGCCCCTCGCTGCCACCACTCGCACTCACGCTCACCACTCGCATTCGCCTCAGTCACATTGCCCACTCACACTCACTCGAACTTACCACTCGCATCCTCCACACACACGCACTAGCACTGGCGTTCGCCACTCACATCCCCCTCTCACACTCACAGCCACCACTAGTATTTATTTGCATTCCCACAAATTTACTTCTTTCTTTGCTGCAGGGGAATTTTAACTTCGCTTGATGTCTGTAAACAACATAAATCATTCCATTTTGTGAAAATCTTCAGTCCGGCAACATTGAGACCAATACCCAAATGACACCGACACGTGGGGCGAGGAAAATAATTTCGGTGTTTTACCAGCGTTACTCCACATTGGCTATGAGGCATGTCGTAGTGGAGGGCTAAGGAATAATTTCGAGCTCCTTGGGATGAAGCGCTATTGATTTCCTATGGAAGGCTAGAAAAGAGCGTGGTCGCGCAGAAAGCCCAGGGGGAAGCTTTGTGAGGCATTTACAGTACGAGCGGAGTCTCAAATGAACTATTGGGCTTCTCTAACCGCTGTTACGACGTAGCTGTCACTCCGCTGGCATCCAGTTACATTCGTGAAGGCGTCCCCGGACCGAGCTCCGTCATATGCGGTAGCGTGGTGGTGAGCGGTCAGCAAATGTTGCTTCCTTGGATATGACAAGAAGCCGAAGGCAAGCTTAACTGGTTTACTGCATGGCGAGAGATGAGCCGAAGCAATACAGAAACAATGCCCTTCGGGGCGAGGCTACAGTACAGGACTCGAGCAGAGCGACAGCATGGATTCGCTGCGCCAAAGCAAATGAATTGTGCGCTCGGAGTCACCCCTTATTTATGCCCGAGGCGCTAACGGTCAAACAGTTCTAATGCTTTCTGCACACGGCCCGAAATTAGTAGACACATACAACACTCTTCCCAGAATTCGTGAGGGGCCGGTAGCAGCGGCGCTCGTTGAGCCCGAGAGAGAGGGCAGAGGGGATCTGAGTCTGACGAGTCGCAGCACCTTCGACCAGAATAATTGCTACCGCCATAATTTAAGTGTAGAGCGGCCTGGAACCGATGTCGTAGAATATTTTCCGGAGAGACATTCATCAACATTCCCGGTTTCGGTGTTGACTTCTTACTTTCCTCTTAACCTTACAGATGCGTGTACCCTATAAAGTGACCGCGTGGGCGGATGCATGGTTTTATGCATGAGCGATACATTGCTCACATGGTTCACATACATTTGTGTCACACTTTTGTACACCATCACTCTGATGGCGTAATCGCTCAACAGTACCTATGAATAAAGATACAATTGGTTGTAAAATCGTCAATTTATCCACGGCCGCCCGATCAAACATGCGTGCGCTTCATCGAGGGGCCGTGATTTATTTTGCACCCACAAGCACTGCAGCGGACTATCGTACTATGGAGAAACCTCTACTACACACGATAGGGCTATTTTCAATCAAACGTGGCCTAGCACGGGCAGTGTAGTTATGACCGGGTTGCGGACCCGGCACACCCAAGCGCGGGCCTCGGGGCTAATTAGCGCGTTCGTCGGTATTGGTTCGTGCCACGTGTCAATACGCATTGAATACAGCGGTTCATCAACCCTGCGCCAGCCGCACTCCTTCAACTCTATAGCGGAAACGAAGAAGGCGAGTTCGGGCACGCGACTCCCCGAGCCATTCCCGCACGGGCGATTCTGATGAATGGAGACAGCAGCGACAAGAAAGGAGACGACTTCGGCGGCGCGGGCCATGAAAGTGGTAATCGGCGAGCATCATGAGTCAAGCACCCCAGCGCTTCGTACTTGGAAATAAGGTCTCCCTGTACCAGCGGCGCCATCGCATCCTCCCCCTCGTGGTCACGTGGGCAAGCAACCAGAACGGCTTCGCGCGATGGCCGAGCCTATGTGCGTGAGATTGTGGGTCTGTGATTGGACCCCACATTTGGGAGTTGAATTCCCTTGGAGGACTCTAGGGACTTTTGCATGAACAAAAAGGCGGTGTTGCGAGCCGCCGAGTGGTGCTGTTGCTGGCTCTGCAATTCGTTCGAGGCACAGCATCCAAACTTGTACTCATCATGAAAATACGTGTATAAAGTTTTTCTTCTTCATCAGCAAGCAACGGTCTCTCCCAGGCAGCACAGGACTGTTCGGCCTAAAACAGGCCGGTGTACTTTGGCCGGTGATTTTCTGCCCGGCCGTTTTCCGGCAGCCATGTTCGGCCCATGTCCAAATGTGGGCCTTTTGGCCGTATACGGCCGTACTCCCATGGCTGTCCAACGGCCAGTGTCCGTCGGCCAGTCGACCGGCTTACGGTCATACGGCCAGATTCCAGCCGTAGGGCTCCGGCCATTCCAAAGCCACCCGTGTACGGCCGAAGTACGGTCGCCGGAGGACAGCCGAGATGCGGTCGTCGGACTCCAGCCGGACTACAGCTACCAGAAATACGGCCGTGCTACGGGCATTGGAGTTCAGCCACAATACGTTAACTGTACTGAGGCCGGTCACTGCATGTCCCGCAAGCAGATGACTCATTCGCGCAGTGCAGAAGCAGTGCTCACAAACCCAGCATTTTGGGTCCAATGCAGCCACATCAAAGTGAGCTCGCGCGCAACCACCAGCCGTCAAGCTTTCAGCGCAGCCTTGCTTAATTACCAGCCTCAGTTGACAGCAAAATTCATTTATTAAACAGTGCTCATAAATTGTCGTTCCTTTAATTTCTGTGCCTCTTTTAATGCCGAACACAGAAAATATTCAGTTCTTTGTAGAGCTTGAATAGATGTATTGTCCAGGTCCTGATATCCTCTGTGGGGCGGCTTACCTGTAATAAACGGGGAAAGAGGAGGGGGGGGGGGGGGGGCGGCGGAGGGCGCATACTTTAGTGGGTTGAATTTCAGAGAGATAAATTGCGCCGCTTTTAGCCAATTTATTTTAGGGCAATATTCCGGAACACTTTCATGCTATGACTACATAAACTATTTTTATAACAGTTGCTTGACCAATTTTGATCTATATAAAACCGGCGTGAATGCCTTTACGAAGCGTTTTGGTTCTCAACAAAACACTCAGGAGCATTTAATATAACTCCTTAACAAAAAAGTATGTCCAGTTTTTGCCCATTTTTCTTGCAAAGACATTTTCTACTCGATCAACTTTTCTGATGATCTTGCGCAGGGCTGATCCTAAGAAGGAGCGAACAGGTACTTTCGTTTTCAATCTATTATAATGTTGTTTTCATGAGTATACGTCCACACCACTTAATAGTGCAAAAGAACTTAATGTCATACTACGTTAAAAAAATTCTAGACGCCTTGCGAATGACGCCCTGCTTCAGGTGGCTGCAGTTGTATCCCTTTGTGTTCACGCAAGGAAAGGCGTAAAATTAGAGTTACATAATTTGTTTCAAACCAATAACATAGCAATGGTAGCATGCATACACGAAACCTTGCATACTGCAACAAATAGGGCAATAAATTTTTAATTGGTTAAGGTTGAATGCGTAGGGTTCTCAACCCGTCGGAGGCAAACTTGCGCCTCTGGAAGTTTATTTATTTATTTATATTCAGTTATTTATTCATTGTTTTATTTATTTATTTATTTATTTGATGCCTGCTTGCCTTTGCATGCATTACAGAAGGGAGATACAAAACACCAAGCAATAAATATGAGACAAAATAACAAAATAATTCTACAAAGCGCGCAGAAAATCGTCAATATAAACAGTTAATGCAATCATACGAGGAACATAATTACACTGCAGTATTGATGTAAAATAAAATGAATCGCGCAAGCCGTCACCTTTAAAGGAAAGTTAATAATTTGCTTTAAGCTAGCGGTCCCACTTTGCGATATGTAGAATGGTGCTTAGACATACTTCTCCCCTTCTACTCCAGTTTTCGAATGATAGATATTACGAAAAAAGTTCAACCTGTGGTTTCGTCTGTGATCTTTGACGTCCTGCCATTTTAGTTTACTTTTACTTTCTCTCATGCTAAGTTGAGCGTGCCAATTACCTAATACGAATCGCACTGACATATTCTGTATGTTTTCGAGCGTATCAACCAGCTCTTTGGTGTAGGGATCCACGAAAACACATGCGTACTCCAAGATTGAGCGCACATGAGTAAAATACGGTTGTTCTTTTCAGTTAGATGGAGGTTCACTGAAATTTCGTCTCAGAAAGCCAAAAACATATGCAGCCGTAACTTTTATGGTGTGAACCTGCCTATTTAACCTCTAACCACTCCCTAAATAAACTCCTAGGTATTTGTATTCCTCGGCCGTTGTCACAGCAACATAATTTACGGTATACGTATTCAATTGCAATGAAGGTTTTCTTGTAAAGGTGCGGTTAACACACTGTTTAACATCCAAAAACTTTTCTGGATCAGCACACCAGGATGTTATTACATTCGAATAAAGCTGCAGGTATACGGAATCACGTTCAGTCCGGTAAACTACACAGTACTTTTCAACAAAGCTATAGGGCCAATAGTAATAACAATGCAAAAACCGATTCATTCAGTTCATAGGATGAAATGTACTACGCAGAAGGTGATATGGAATACCATCATTTGCTTTTTTGCAGTCCAAGAATATGCAGTCAACCACTTTAAGCTCATCTATTGCAAGAGCCAAATCGTGCGTGAACTCAACAGTCTGCGTTGAGCAAGAAAATCCTGACAAAATCCGTGTTTGCTAGGATGCTGGCGATTATGTTTAACCAAATGAGTCATATCCCAAGAGTAGCTAAGCTCACCTTCAAACATCGGAACTAAATTAACAGCTAGGCTTCGTCAGTGACAAGGCTCTGTTGTTATCGCAAATTTAAAATATTTTTTTTCTAAATAGGCAGTCGTAAAATCCTCTGAAGTAACATAGTGCAGGGCATGAAGTTGATCCTACCAATGCACGAGCGAGTCTCTTCTACGTTTATCACCAACAACATAGTGCAACATTGCTTGTCGCAGTTTAATTGTAAGCAGAATAACTTGCGCTTTTGCTCGCACTTGCCTTTCTTTGGTGGGGAGTCCTTGACATGGTGGCGGTTTAGCTCCAGCGTGGTGGCCGCTTGCTCGACGCCCTTGAAGGCCAGTTATTTTGGTGAACCATCTCCATCTCGGATCGGACATCTCTGCCTGGTCGATGTCTCCAATGCTCTCCATTTCTTGAGGGGGCGAATAGCCTCGAGCTGATGCGTCGACGAAGCCGGCGGCAGAGGCGCGGTAGCGGCGATGACTGGCGAGGCTTAGCTCACCCGTCGGTGTGGCACATTCTTCTTGTGGCAATAAATGACATTTCAATGGCATAAAAGGTTCCCTGCTAATGTCCAGTGAGTCCTTGCACCTTGCCCGTTCACCGAGAACACTGATTACTGTTTGACAAACGATGTTCGTTCATTTAAAACGTAGAAACACGGAGCGGATGAAAAACGCGTCCCCGTTGTTCGGCTCCCTAAGGCTTTTTCTCCCCGCAGGAAAAAACCGGTCGGTCTCCTTCCAAACACGTCTGTGCATGAATTCTCGGCGCCCAGGCGCGAGCCGTTGTTCGGCTATATGCCGTTTGCCGAAAAAATGACGTACAACCAGATACCTTACGTAGGCCGGTCTCCTCTTGAACACCGGTTGCCAAATATTCTGTGCCCATTCGCTTGCCATAATTCGGCCGAGGACAGCTAACCGAATGAAAAACGTATATTCTGGGGCCGTACGTCGGCCGGTATCCTTCATAACACTGGTTGCCCGAAGATTCTACCGCCGGACGCGCGGTTCACCGTTGAAACAACGAATGCACGGCAGCCGCGCTCCGGCCGGTCTCCTTTCGAACACCAACTGCCGCAAGAATACGCATATTCTGTGGCCGGTCGCTTGCCGTGCTTCGGCCGATTACCGCTTCCCAAAGAAAAAACGGATGCCCTAAGGCTGTACTTCGGCCGTTCTCTTTCTCAACATCGGCAGCCGTAAGAGAACTGAATATCTGGCAGCCGGTTAGCTGCCGTTGTGCGTCCGGACACGGGCGGACAGAAAAATGCCGAAGCGCTGGTTGCAGAATGTTGGCCGTTCAACGCATGATCAGTGGCTGCCAGAACCTGGATGCTGGCCGGACATGCCAGAAAGCGGCCATAGACGGGCCGGCCTTGGGGCACACTTTCTGTGCCGCCTGGGGACGTCTCCGGTCACCAGTCACGCTACCAAGATGGATTCCCGAACCCGGATGTTACAAGTGGTGGCAGCGGTGGGATCTGGCCACGCAACGCGCAAAAGTAGCTGGGGTCGACTCTGGTCCCTGCAAAGCTTTCACGTCCCTGTAAAAGGCCCTGCATTTCCCTCCTCTATTCCTCTTCCCCAAACCGGCATTTGGCCCTCCTTACCAATACAGGTGCTACTGCTACTACTCCCCAACCAGCCTCCTCTCGGAGACGACATCAGTCCAGAGTGCAGCCTTCTTTCATAGCAAAGGCCAGCCTTACATTACAGGTATCGTTTCGACGTTACGTTTGCCTACGAAGCACTGGACCCTTACAAGTCCAGCTCAGCCTCTCGGGGCTTGAACCGGGCCATGAACCGGACCGGGAGTGTTCGAGTCAATAAGATTTCATCCTTCTCTTTCTGCACTTCATGTTCGTCCATGAGGGAGAACTGTGGATGCGAGACTGTACGGCAAATCGCGTACCCGGTTCAAGAGGGCAGCCACCATGACGGCATCGGTGATAAGGTTGAGGGAGCGCAGCATTCCATAGATGACATCGTAGACGATTCCGTGACCTGTTACGTAGGGGGCACCGTTAGGGGGAGCACATGTCACCGCTGACGGATGCGGCTTCATTAAACTGAGCTACTGACTTCGATCGGTAATTAACCTACACCATTGAGGAACACCGATAGAAAGGTCAAGTCCCCTGGTAATAATTTGTCCATTTATATGCGCGTCCAGCCACTGCGGATATTAATCTTGATTTTCTAAACCAGGCTCCTTGCATCCACTTTTTCTTTTTAAGGCGAGGATTTCTATGTCTCACTGATGGCGACCGTCCTGCCACCAAAAGCACAATGGGCTTCACAAAACGATGATAACAATCAGCGAGGCACATCATGCGCCTCAAGGAAAAAAACGCTTCCTGTGGTCGGAAGCCGACCTGCGTTCCTCGCGTTATGAAGCCGACGTCAACCAAATTGCGCGATTCCGGCGGGATCGAAGCAGTCCGGATTTAACGTGAACTTTTCTTGGTGTCACTGATTGTCGTCAAAACTCTGCGATCCTACAACCCCAACGACAACGAACGAATCCGTCACAAGAAAGCTGAGCCTTTCAAACGTCGTTGTCGTTAGACGAAGTGGCGTTAGTTTTTTCTTTCGGTCCCTATTCCAAGTCATAACCTCTCAATTCCGAGATGTGCAACTCTACAACTGTTTTGAACCGAGCATTGTGCTAAGCGGACGACCATGTTTTTAACGGTGCGGAAGTGAACAGCCCCGCGCACCACGGCGGACGTCTTCCCAAACGGAGATTTCGGGCTCGGCGGATAGCTGCAGTTCCTCCGGTTAGTTCATTTCAGGACCCTGAACGTCTAAATTTGCCGATATGTGGTCAGGCAAGGACACACCCTCCCGGCGTCGTTGGAACGCGAGCGCACCTGCTCGAGACCCACCATCATCATCATCAACGTGATGCGGCACAAGACCGGCCGCGCTACCGCACAAATAAGCATGAGCCCCGCCCACGGTGTAAGAATATTCTTACACCGTGGCCCCGCCGTACACAGAGGCCATTGTAAGAACCTCTAAGGGCAGAGCTTGGCTTGGGTTGCCGTCTCCACGCGCTGTTCGAAGCCGAACTCGATGATGGCAACTGCCACATTTATCCCAATCAGGATACAATGATCAAATGCACCCAGCGAGCCACACTCACTCGCATGATTTGGGCTTGTGATGCTCAGCCACGAACTCTACGAGCACCCTTACGAATTGCCAATGCTGAGCAGTGGGAGACCTTTTTCCTTAGCGCCGACCCCGAAATACAGAGGCAGGTCGTACAACTGGCCGAAGATACCTCTCGCGCCCAAGGGCTGCAGGCCGCCATCTGATGGGGAGGAGAGAGAGAGAGGGTTGCTTTATTGAAAGAGAAACGAAAGTCGACTCAGCCGATAAGTGCCTCTCTGGTTGAGGGCACCTCAATCAACACTGAGTCTAGGAGGAGGACAGCCAGAAAAGAAGGTGGACAGAAAAAAAGATAGAAAGGGAGAATAAGATGACGGTTCACAAGCCCCGCAGCATGGACAGCACTGGCGGTGTCATAGCCGGTGCGAGAGACCCGTGTCCTTTAAAAAGTCCAGCAGGGCACGGAACGCTTTTTCGCGATTTGATGTGTGACATTCCGGGAACAACAGGTTCGATGAGGTGCATGAAGGCAGTCCCAGTTTCGCATACGACGCTCTCAGCGCTGATCGAGCCTGCGAATGTTGTGGGCACTCGCACAGTGCATGCGCGAGTGTCTCTATTGCAGGACAGTGTGGGCAGGCGGGTGAACTAGCGATGCCAAGCCTGTGACTTCTTTCCGCGCAGCGGTCACAGCCGATTCGCAGACGAAGAAGGAGAGCACGGTCAGCTCGGGTCAGTCCCCTCTAAGGAAGCGCGTGCGGTGGCTTGCCAGATGCAACTCGGGAGTCAGGGTGCATGGCTCGGTGGTCCCTTCGGATAAGGTACCGCGCGACGTCCAGGGGCCTGATTGCCTCACTCATCGAAGTGGATGGATGCTGCGCTTCTTTTGCGAGGCGATCTGCCTCCTCATTTCCCTTGATGCCTACGTGAGCAGGTAGCCATTGCAGATGGATGCTAAGGCCTTTGTCGCTGAGGTTGTGCAGTTTGCTGGCAAGACTTTGTACAGCGAGACAGCTGAGGTGGGCGCGGTCGAGCCTCAGGAGGGCAGCCTTCGAATCTGAGAGGATGGCTACTTTCCGGTTGATGAGGTTCTGCTCGCACTCCTTAATGATGTCCGCAGGCAAGTGAAGGCCCGCGATTTCTGCCGTTGTGGAGCTGATGGCCACTGCCAGGTGGAATTGCCTGGCTGAAGCGAAGGCAGGCGCGATGGATGCTGCAACCGCCGCCTT
Source organism: Haemaphysalis longicornis (assembly GCF_048455015.1). NCBI lineage: Eukaryota > Metazoa > Arthropoda > Arachnida > Ixodida > Ixodidae > Haemaphysalis > Haemaphysalis longicornis. The sequence goes on along the minus strand of NW_027526422.1, from coordinate 71,556,863 downwards.
CTTGGTTGGTTGGTACGAAAAATCAATGGCGCGTACCCACTCTGGGGGATTGGCAAAGTCAGATTGGGTAAACTGGTTAAGAATTCAAACTAAGGTTAAAATAGAGCTGTGGAGAATGTGAGCTAATTGATGTTAACAATTTTGAGAACCCACGAAAAAAAACTATAACATATTGAAGTAAAATTAAAACCGATACTACACGTACCAGAAAAAGAATGTACGAGATGTGTTTTAACAGGGTAGGATAAAACCGTGGAGGGCGCGACAAACATCCCCGTTGCAGAAACCTAAACCCGATGCCCCAAATGACAGCAAATTCGACACAGACAAGGAAAGACCCAGGCGCCGGAGGGAAACCTCCAGGAATAGATTTCGGAGAGAGGAGAACCGCCGGCAAGACAGCAGGAAATGTTTAATTGTCTCCTCCTCTTGACAAAACTCGCATATGGCCGAAGGCGCTATACGTGCGCGGTGAAGGTAGAAATTAGATTGGGCACTCGGCAGCGAAAGCTGGTCAATGTGACCTTGCACAATCGCGACTGCATAACGTCACTCTTCTTCTTGTCTGGAAGCACTGCAGGAAGACTCACTTCCCCTTCTTCCTCCTTTCACCCAGTTTTGGACAAAATACAGTTATCATCATCATCACTGGGCTTATGATTGCTCATTGGATTATAAAAACCGCATTGGTTGTGCTGAAGCTCCCAACCTTGGCCAATTCCCTTCCTCGAGCACGTGCCAAAGCCGCAAAAAAAGGCGATGACGAAGGCCTTTGTTATGACGCGATAGCCGGACTCTTCTGATAAAGGCCTAGCGATGACTACCATGTCCGGAAGGTACGAGGCCGCTCAGAGCGGCGTCGACGGAGCAGGGCGAGGGAAGGGAACCGAGGATGGAAATCAGCTTCGTCGCAGAGAGGGTTGCATTGGACAGGCCAGCGGTTTTGGGGATTGCATTTTCGACGATGTGCAACGTTTGTGCGAAGGTAAAGAAGATGGCTTAAGGGACAGTGGCAGTGTCGAGGATCAGCACGACAGCGACAGTGATGAGTCTGTAATTGACAGTCAGGAGGAAGATGAAGAGGAGCAGGAAGTAGATGAAGAGGAGAAGGCGGACGAGGGGGAGGAGGAAGAGGAGGAGGAAGAGCAAGATGACGGCAACGAGGAGAGCGACCTGCCCTTTTCGCTCCGCATCACCGCACCTTTCGGGACACTCATCACGGTACTCCTTAGCACCCGCGCCTTCTACATGTGGGTAAGCGTAGACAGCGCAACCTAAGCGTCGCGGAGGCGAAAGTCTTAGCTGCGGCATTTACTACGCCCGTGTTGTAAAGTGACGAGCGTTAGGTTTTTCGCACCCCCAAAAAATTAGCAGTGGCTTAGCTCGGCTACGCCAGGATATACGTAGCGGGAGCTAAGGTTCAGCTGGTTATTCTTAGCCTTCTTGGTTGTGCAGGATTAGCTTTATTATCATGCTTACCGCTGCTTCAATGACACACTCATGGTATACACATTATGTGACACATGTATATTTACCAAGCGGCTCTGGCGCAGCGTCACCAATCGCCGCAGAGCTAAGCTGGTTCCACAGGCACACGCCCGTGTTTCTGCGACGCACGAGCCATCGGTTCCACACCCTGCCATTTCTCGCATGATCATTAAGTGGACCGGGCCGCCACGTGCGGAACGGAGGTCAGCGAAGACGCTGGGCGCGTGGGGTGTGTGAGAGACGCCGGGCAGCGAGCAACGTTCTGTGCGCCGTGTGACGCCACTGCTCCTCGCACATGCGCAGCACGGTTCTCCAGGAGCCACGTGAAACTGCTCAACCTCGGCCAGTGTAGCTCTCGCTACAAAAATCTGTCCCCGAAATCGAGAGGCCCAAACTCTAAACCCCTGGGGTGATCTGGATAATTTATAGGCTTAAAGTAGAGACAAGCGGCCGACCTTGTTCGGGAAAAAAATACAGCACTCCGAAGCGCAGGGTCAAACAGTTCCATCCATGGAAGAAAGAAAGCTTACGAGAGGTCCCGCTGGCCACCGGCGCATTGGGAGGAGTGTAGAGGAAGTGACGTGTTTTTTTCCCACGTCCATTGTAGACCGCTGGCAACGGCGTCCTGGCAATGGCGCCGGAAGCCGGCCCACCGAGGATGTACGTCACTGCACGGCCCAACCAGCAGGCAATGGTCGACAGGTGAAGATGAAGCAGACGACAGGGGAGAGCGCGAAGGCGGAGGAGGCGACGCGTGCGTGCAAAATACAAGCAAAAAAGGGTGGCCCACCAAAATGACGTTTCCGTCTTCAGTAAGTGACGTCAGGGCCTCTCAAGTTTTTCTTTCCTCCATGGGGCAATCTGTTCTGTCATACATTTACAACTCTGGAGTTCAGTCATAGATTTACGCTACCAGGACATTCAGCGGCGCCACTCACGGAAGCGGAAGCATGTGATACTTTCCTTTTCGCGCACTTATCCGTCACTTGGACAACCTTTTAACGTATCTATCCGCCTATAGCACCCTGTGCAGGCACCGTAGCGTTGGTCTCCTATATAAGCGTACGCTAACGCGCTTTATCTTTTAGCCAGAAAGTATTACTGGTTCAGTGAGCAAAAAAGTCGGTGTCGGCTGTTTGTAGCAGATAAATGGTACCTAAATTCTCATTAGCTGCGATGCGTCCGGATTGACGTTAGGCCTAATGTTACACAGAACGGCGTCATCGTTGCTGCGGAGTTATCCCAACTGCCTTTCGGAGCAGGAAGAGGGGGTGGACGAGGGTATTCATTTGTTGGTCTCGCGCAGCTGCGTAACAGTCACAAACGAACCAGGGCGCTGTGTGATGCGGGCCGCCTCACTATATCTGTCAGCGCTGCGACCGCTTCTGAGTCTGTTCCCCTCAGCGCCGATGCGTATCCCTCTTTGCAACCCCGTAACCCGGTGTAGACGCAAGTTTTAAACCAAAGCTTTCTACCTCTACCGGCCAACGGTTCTTTCGTGGCGTGCGGGACAAGAAACTCCCAACGCGGCTGGGGATGGAGAGGGCGCTTTTCACTCACGGAGCACAGTGTAGATGGCGCGGCGATAGGGCGCTATTACACAGCGCTCCCCGCACGCAGGTGACTGCTGGCACCGGCGGACGCATCGGCGGGAAGGCTTTGTCGCCTGCTTTAGCGACAGTTGTTTTGGGACTGTTTTGGCGCTGCTTCGCGTCTATTGCGCGCTTTCTTCGCACAGCTTGATTAACTTTTTCGACGGCACTGGTTGGGTAACCCTGACCCGACGGAATTAAGTGAGCGTACGGGAAAGATACGATAAGGATTGGTTTGCAGGGCGGGAAAACAAAATGTAGAGACCACATACAGGCATCTGTCCGCTAGAGAAACGCTACCTTTTGCGCACTGCTTGCCACGAATGGGGCTGTTGTTTTCTAAATTGGGGAACACCAGTTCGGTTGAGTTTTAAGAGGTATATTACAAAAGGTGAAAGTAGCAACTGAATATGATAAATAGGGATTATAAAAGTTCCCTCAGCTTTGTCGCAATTCTCAAACTTACTAAACTAGTTTAAATCGGTATAAATTAAAATCGCTAAGCTCACATGCCAAATTGTTTCGGTGTCTGCGCTTGTGTCGCGCGGTGGTGTACCCCCGAGCTAGCGCATCAGGATGGCTAGGTTCCACTGTCTCACCCTTCGAAAGACGCTCCTCTTTATTCTCTTTCCGCCGACGCACGCCCGGTCTACAGCGGCGGCGTTCGCGGCTCTAGCCCGGCCGTTCCCGACTCTGCTGCGTTCGGGACACCGCCCCCGCGAATTCCAGGGAACGGCTGGCAGTATCTCTGGTTTCACTCACGCTTGGGCAATTGTTGTAGGTGTCGTTTAAAGCCTTGCTTTCCAACCACCTCCACAGTGTAGATTGGAGCCAATTGTTTTCTTCAAAATCACACTAACGACTTTTCATGCTTTTGGGCCCTCGAGAAAAGCGATGCATTTGTCTACACTTGTAATGTACTATTGCCACATGCAGACGAAGGTGTAAATTTTTGTGCAAAGCGTACGCTCACCTGTCTTCCAAACCGGTGACGCACGTGATCACACCACGCAACAATACTTTGTCCGGTGGTCTTAATTAGGCCATTTAACACGCAGGCCTCCGCGGCGTGGGACCAGCGCAGCGAGGTGTTTTTGTGCACTGGCCCGGTTCTGGTAGCGCTGTTGTCAAACTTGGAAATTCCGGCGCTGGTTGCGCTCGTTCCGCTGGTGGCGCTGAGCGTCGTAGGGTTCATGGGCAGCCTGCGACCGAGCAAGTCGCGCCTTCTCTCCAACTTGAAGACATTAACGGAGGCCGTGCTTTGCTGCCTCTGCTTATGCGCGGTGGGTCTGCTGGTTTGCGGCCTGTGCCACTACTCTGCCCCGACAGATGGCCCCACCGTGAGTAACGCACAAATGGCGACGTCACAAACTGACGGCACTGGCATCGGTAGCTACTGCTGTTGAAATAGTGGTGGAGGCAAAAGTTAATGCCGGTTACGGCAGATTCGCCCGATTCATAGTCCTATTGCTTACAGCACCTGCAGCGACATTGTTTACTCTAAATTCTCGTTTGTCCGCTGCATCTGCCGACTGCAAAATGTCTTAGAAGTCCAAGTGCGGGAGAAGCGAAGGTGAACTTAAAGATGATTTCAAAGCTGATTTGGTGGAATTGTCTTTCAGTGTTGCTGTTTTATAGTGCCAACCTATATCTGAAGCTGTGAAATTACACTACTACGTCATTTGGAAGAAAATTGAGCACATAAAATCAATCTTTCTAGTGCAACGTTCTGATGCAGCTCCAACGCGTACGTATAACATCTAAAAAAATCTTAAAGAAAAAGGCGATAGTATGGTATGTCTCTGCTTCTCGGAAGCAATAGCTCTTTTAGAGAAATATGACTTACCCTGGTATTCTGAATCCTTCCTCCTTTGGAGCCTCCAGTGGAGGAGGTCCTTGAAATTTATTTCCCCATGCATAAGCGGAGTCCTCCCCTTGAGTCGAGTGGAGGGAGTAAATGAAGTGGAGGCGGCATTCAGAATATGGCCCTCAATCTTCATTTTCCCGCTTCTTGCAGCATTTATAATTGAGAGTAAAACTATGTTGAAGTGTCTTTTCACGTATTGCTTGTGCACGCTGTCCGAGTATGCTCATTTTGTTGGTTTTCAGGGACATACGGTTAGAAAAAGGCACCTTTGCAATTGTTAAAAAGCTTCTGTACTTACATAGTTGAACGACCAAATCCAAGTGCTTCATCTGCAGCAAAGTTGTGATTGCACGTTTAGGGACATTTGTAAGAGTCATCCACCGCGGTGGCTCAGTGGCTAAGACGTTGTACCGCCGAGCCCAAGGACTCGGGTCAGATCGCCGCCTCGGTGGCTGCCTTTCGCACGGAGCCGAAAAGGGAAAACGCCCGTGTGTCGGGAGTTCAGCGCATGCGTTAAAGACTCCGAGTGGTCAAAATCTATTTGAAGGAGCCATTCACTATGGTGCGCCCCATAGCTGAGGAAACACCAAAATCAATAAGTTACCTTTCCTTCGATGTATTTTCTTACATCTTGACCATTTAAGTTGTTCACATCGGTTCCGTCCTTAGCGTCAGCCATTATGAGCGGAGCTACAAAGCTGGCGAAAGATGAGTTAAAGGAGCCATGAAGAGAAAATACAACTTCGTTTAATTTGAAAGAACTAGGATACAGTATCTCACTCAGCTCCATTGCAGCCCCAAAAGATGCGTTTTTAACGAAAAAAAAGCAAGAAGTATTTAATAACTTTCAAATTTTGCGCCACAGTGACGTGTTATGAGCGAGACTGACGTCATACGGGCCAACAATAAAACATAATTTTCAGTCCGTTAACTGCACGTTAGCATTCAAGTGATGCGGTAAAATGGAACTAGAGGCCCCATTACAGACGTCCAGTCATGTGTCGTCGCGACAGGTCAGTTAGGGGGGGCGCCAATTGCGCAAACAAGGTTCCGTGACGTCATAGAAAAGTTGAGGGAAATTGGCTAGGGGGTCGCCACGGCTTCACACGTTTTCGTTAATATCTCCGTTATTTTTTCGAAGATTGCGATGATATTGGTATCATTGTTATCGGGACTAAGCAGTCTTTCTAATAAACCCAACTTGTATTTTCTCTTCATGGCTCCTTTAAACACAGTACTCGCACCTGGCCTGATCTACCCTTCAACACCACAAGGTTTTTTTTTAACGCGTAGAGTTAAGGTCTTGGCGCCACAGAAAGGCCAGCGTCGTCGGCAGCGTTGACCTCGAGCTAAAAATAGGCTCGAGCGAACATCCGGATATTCTCCTTTGCGCCGCCACCTGGAACCCGCTGCCACAACAGATGGTGTGCGAGCTGGGTCGAAAAGTTACGTCGCTCGGAAAGTGTTTATGCTACGCGCAAAGGCCCGATAACGCTATCGCGCTTCACGTTCAATGGCGAAGCTTAAACGTCCTCCAATGTTTTCCGTTTTGATTATAGCTGCTTCTCTTGTTTGTAACTCTCTTCTAACCTGAAACATTTATTTATTTCTTCTTTCAACATTTGAGCATTGCCGAATAAGTGTTCGAAGAACTATCTAAGGCCAGTGTTGCAGCAACACAGCAACAAGCCACCTCTAAAGTTGCTGTCATTTTCTTGATATTGCAGAATATTTTACATTGCGGACACTTGATTGACGACACTTGCGTGAAATGTACCATTTGTTCCTATTGTTATCAGATACAATTTGGTGAATTGTAGAGCTGACAATTCGAAAAGTGGTCGCAAAAACCGAAGAAAACACATGGGCATACTTATAGACCAATTTACGGTTAACGGCTAACGCAGTTGATTGTTCGCTCCTCTTGTTTATATTCTGCGAGAGACCTTCGTCTTTTGTATACGCATTCAGCGCAGTCAGACATAAAACGGGTCAGAATATATCACGGGAAAGTAATGAACCACACCTCTGTTCGCAGATAAACCCTCAGTGAAAACTGCCGTGAAGGAACCTCAAATATCGATATGGCGGATAGTGTAAGCCGATGCAATGTCACTTTCCCCCTCACGCGAGGCTTATGCATCTCGAAGCGAGCAGTACAAGAGAAAACGCGAATGATTGCAGACACAGCCCAAGTATAGCAACCAGATTAGTCGGGCTCACTGAAGCTAAGTTGTTCGTTCTGTATTTTCTACTTTTTACCTGTCTAAGTCCGAGGGCCGTGGCCTTATCGGGCAAGAGCACCATTTCGGAACTTGGCATACTTCCAAGCACTCTGCCACCGTTCACCGAAACCGCAGCATCGAGACCACACCACCCTCCTCGGGCCCGCTACAAGCTCTGGCCGAAGTAATCCTGGACGCCTTCCATCGCGGAATCTGCGGCCGTAGAGCAGCGCCTACGAGGGACGCGAACGGCATCTTGGAGGCGAGTAGACTAATACGTCCTGCGGTTTACGTACACCCCTGGATCAAGGGAGAGGTCCACCTGGGGGATCTTTCAGCATGCAGCAACGTGCATGTGCGAACAAAAGGCACCGTCAGGAAAGCTTTTAGTTCGCAGCACTTAAGCGCCCGCTCCTGCGGTTTCGCGGCGCCGTCGTCCCTCGTTGTAACCGAGTGAACCAAGGGGACACCGAAAAAAAACGAGATAGAATGAGCAGGAAAGCGGAGGAAGAAAGTATGGCGAAGGTGTGAATGGGAGGGTGGTATGCCGAGACGGCGGGAGATATTCTCACCGGCGGCGACGTGCTAAGAGATGACCGAGAGAACGAATGGGCCACCCGCCGCGGTGGCTCAGTGGCTAAATTATTGCGCTGCTGAGCACGAGGTCGCGGGTTCGATTCCCGGCCGCGGCGGCCGCTTTTCTGATGGAGGCGAAAAGCAAAAACGCCCGTGCGTACGTGATTTCGGCGCACGTTAAAGATCCCCAGGTGGTCAAAATTAATCCGGAGCCCTCCACTACGCGCGCCTCATCGTCTGCGTTGCGTCGGCACGTTATAAACCCTACAATCAATCAATCAATCATAACGAAGAGGCCACGAACATAGAGCGAGCAGAAAATCGGAGGATGAAAATATGTCGAAAGATGCGAGGCATGGGTGCCCCGCGGGAACGCGCTGTATACGATATAACGCCATAGTAGGCAGTTTTAGCATATCGTTACCCTGTTTGCGTTACCGTTTACCGTGTTACCGGAAGCCGCTGCCGCCGGTGAAGCCTCTGCCGGTAAGTTACCGTTCGCGGTAACTCACGCGCTGCGCAGTCGACTGCCGCGAACACGGTAAACGGTAACGTAAACACGGTAACGATATGCCAAAACTGCCTAATATGTCGCGCGCTTTCGTGCGTTCGCTGATGCGGCGATCACTTCATGAGACGCAGCAGGTATATATGCGCCGTCACCCAGAGGGCTGCAGTTTGCCGTGCGCACAAATTTAGCATTACGGAGTATCGTAATGATCAGCCAATTTTTTTAATAGAGTGTTTGCAGAGTTTAGAAGAGTTTATCATGTTGTTGTAAATCGTGTTTGAACCTCCCGCGGAAATGTAACGTTGTTCGAAAGAGCCACGCAACGAGGACGACGACGACGACGAAGGACCCGAAAGAGCGATGAACGTGCGCACCACGAAGAACTGGAAATAACAAGACGCTTGCTTTCATGGAGGGCTGGTTTTGCGTTTCCTTTCTCGCGCGGCTCTAGACCAGGGGTTTATGCAGAATTTCGATTTTGGGGGGGTGTCGGTGGGATGTTTGGGGGGTGTTGTATAAATCCCTAGCAGGGTGCTTGTGGTTGTGGAATCTTTTTTTTTTTTGGGGGGGGGTGTCGAAGTCCTTCTGGGGGGGTGTTGGGGGGGTGTTGGGGGTGTGTTAGGGGGGTGTGTTGGGGGTGTGTTAGGGGGGTGTTGGGGGGGTGTTAGGGGTGTGTGTATAAATCTCTGCTCTAGACGACGAGGGCGGTTTTCACACACGCGCCCGGCGCGGGATCGGCAGCTGCCCTCCCCCTCACATTTTCGGAGGGGCGTCTCGGGCAGCCTCGGCAAACGGCCGTCCCCCTCACAATTTCGCGACACTCTCCTGGACTTAGGTCGGTGACTGGGCAATAAATGATCTGCCGTTAGAAAATTTTTTAATCTATCTATCTATCTATCTATCTATCTATCTATCTATCTATCTATCTATCTATCTATCTATCTATCTATCTATCTATCTATCTATCTATCTATCTATCTATCTATCTATCTATCTATCTATCTATCTATCTATCTATCTATCTCTCTCTCTCTCACTCTCTCTCTCTCTCTCTCTCTCTCTCTCGTTTTCTTTCAGTATTCTTTATTCCCATCGCTCGCTCGGTTACAGCGCCGAGGTCATCGCCGCCGCGAAACCACAGTAGCGGCGGTCGAAGCGCTGCGCACTAAAACATATTTGAGTTCGTTCGAGGTGTGAACCCGTGTCACTAGAGTGTGAACCTGGGGTGTGAACCTGGGTCACCAGAGTGTGAGCCTGGAGTATGAACCCGGGCTGTGAACTCGGGTCACCTCCGCGCGTTACCAGTGCGGAACACAAGCTGGAATAGCAGTGCGTGCTACGTGCCACGTGAAGTTGACGGCATGTGAGCACAACAGGGCCACCACAGCCCCGAAGAACTGTGCTTCAAGAGAAGCTGTGGCGTGTGTTCCCAGTGTGCTTGCAAAATTATTTACTTGAAACGGCAACGAAATGAAAGCGAATAAGGAAGCACGAACACGACGTAGCAGTAAATGAGCCTGTAGAAGCAATTCGTGCCAAGGCGGAGACGTAAATACAGTGTCGCAGTAAAAAAAAAAACCTCGTTAAGTATCATCACGCTTTTGCGCTTTCGCTTTCCAAGGCCCGTGAGGATACTGAAGTGGCCCGAGGTATTGTGTTGTAGTGTTATGGCGCACGCATTTGTTTTAAATACCCGCGTCGTTGTTATTCCTTACTTGACCAGCTACCGATGAAGTTTTTACCCTTTCACGATCGGTGAGGTGTGAATGTGCCCGTAAGGAATTCTAAAAATATTTACCCCCCCCCCCCCCCCCCGTGTTCAATTACGAGGCGTTAATGTCGAGTGAATGCTGTTCCGAAACAATACAGCAGGTTTGCAGACAGCCCCGCTCACGCGACATCAGGGCTGTGGCAGCGGCCAAGGCGGCGCGCCTGTTCATCTGGACAATCCAGCTGGGCCTGATGCTCTTTGTGACCGACAAGCTGGTGGAGAAGATCCAGGCCGCCGCCAGCGCAGCGCAGCTCCTGCAGGTGTTGCAAGCGGCCGCCGCCAGAGAAGGCGTTCCCTGGGCCTTTCGGGAGCGCGCCAGGGGATAGGACGAAGGTTGATCCGCGCTGGTGCTCCGCTAGACGGACTACGATATGTCTGCGTTGCCCGCCGCAACAGCTGATGGCGAAGCGCCGCATCCCTTCTTTCCATCCCCTTTTCTTCTTTCATTCGAATAAAAACACGCCCGTGTTTCCAAGGATACTTGAACTTGACTTCATCGTGGAGGGGTCGGCTGGCCCGCATACAGCCCTAAAGTGCTGTCAGTGTCTGGACCCAACCAAAGGTGTGTGGATCCAACCATGCTAAATTCAGCATGAAGTGAGAAGCGGAATGACAGCGTGGGTCACAGCGCCACTCCGCTAACCGACTGACTGGTGACATTACGTTCCCAGATGTGTACAAACCGGGAACTTCGCGGACTCACCCAGCTTCATCTAAAAGTTCTCTTGGAACACTCCATTATTCACGCTGACTACTCCATATAAAGCGGTCTAGCAGGAGAAGCTAAGAGCCTCGAGTCTGCTCGTTCGACCCACAGCCTCTACCGCATTCTCAAGGGGCCCACCTGTTTCTGTTAGAACTGTCCATCTTCAACATGTCCAAGGCCCCAACGCAGTGTTGTACGGAACGGCGTTCCTGGAACTACAGGTTTTCCCTCTCAATTTATCAATTTGCCAGCCAATTTAATCCAAGTGCCCTCTAATCAAATCCAAGGGTCATCTAATTTAATCCAGGTGCCAGAAAATTGAATCCAAGAGCCAACCAATTTAATCTTGTCGCCATCCAAATTAATCCAGCTGCCGGAAGGTTGTTCAGGAACGTTTTGTGCGATATTAGGCGCAGCGTTGCGGAATTAGTTGCGCATGGTGTGGTGAAAACGTGTTTCTTGATCCATTATGTGCAAAATATATTAGCGCAGCTTAATGGACATTTAAAACACATGCAGACCAAGAGAGCGGTCTTTTTCGATCCGTTCGTGCCGCGTACTGTAAGCGGATCGGCTGCGAGAGCGCCGTTGATAACTTCACGTCAAAATTATTGTCTGCTCCGCGCGTACCAATGCCTTCAGAGGTTCCTTTGGTAAAAACACATCACTTAAATGCACTTTGCATTCTGATTTTCAATCAATGAATGCTTTTATACAGTATTAAGTATTATTTATAAGTTATAATATCGTCTCCTCGCGTCAGAAGTATCGCCTGTGCGCGTCAAAGTATCGTCTGCTCGTGTAGCAATGCGCTGGCAAGTCTGGTGGCGTACCAATACGCGAGCAGACGATACTTCTGACGATTTCTCAGACGATCAGCACACGGCACCAACGGATCAAAGAGACTGCTCTCTTGGTCTGCGCGTGTTTGTAATGTCCATTAAGCTGTGCGCATAAGATATTTTGCACATAATGAATCAAGAAACACCACGTTTTCACCCGACCACGTGCAACAAAGGGCACAATGATGGCATAATTGTGCACAGAACACTCCTGAACAACCTGCTGGCAGGTGAATTAAAATATATGGCGCTTGGATTGAGTTGGATGGCGCCTGGATTAAATTGGATGGTGATTGGATTAAATTGAGCGGGAAAACCTAGTTCTTTAGAGTGCAAAGCACTTTCGGGGCTCGCCTTGTCGTCGTAGCTCGCTCGCTGTAACGCTCTTCGATGTAAAGCGACTGCCGGAATCACGCGGCGCAGTGAGATTACCGACCCAGATTGAGCCCCACTTCGTAGCCGTCGTCACACGCCCCACACAAGCTTCGAAAAACATGAGGTTTATATAGTCACCAGCGTTCAAAACTCGCTCATCAAATCCCCCGTTGTTAGCAGAAAAAAAACTGCAGGTATATTTGATACAAAATGTAATTAACCGGCAGTCCCGCGTTCATTTCGTTAGGAATGTTCGTTGGGTTGGTTGTTAGATAGCAAGCGGAAATGAGTGGCAGTGCAAAAAATTGGGCCCATCTCCCCGCGAGGGGGACTCGAGTAATTAAATGCGTCGCATAGGGGGTGGGTGTATTGCGTTAACGTTTAGTGTTTGGGGAGTTGGTGGTAGTGAATGCGTTGTATCAGCAGCTTCTTGGCGTAGTTTGAATGAGTCAAGGATATAAGGCGCGTTCGTCGCCTCCCATTCCGTGTCGGCTTTGTGGCGCAGTGGGTAGAGCACCGTGTACATTGCGTTCCGCCCGCAGGGTAGAGGGATCGAAACCAGGCGCCGGATGGTATTTTTTTTATATAGTGTAGGGGGAGGGGTGCGGACTACGACTACGGACGTCAACGCGGGTGACATCGTGAGTTACTGAAATGCTCTGCATTTAAAAAAAAAATGGCGCGTTCCATACTGCTCAGTAAGGCGACAGAACGTGTGGGATGAAACGCAAGCACAGAAAGAACAAAACTTCAGCTCGCGCTGTTTCAGGCAGGGGGCGCGCGAGCACTGCGAAGGCGGAACATTTGAAATGCGTTTGACAAACCCCGGTTCAATTCATCAGGAGAACAGGGCGGCGAAGAGCGTGATGGGTGGTAAGCAGTGAGCGGATGACGGCGCCACAGCCCATTATGGCGAATTACTGCTCTGCACTTCCGACAGCTTTCACCGGGAGTGGAGGGGCCTTAATTTTTGGGGGACGAATGGAGGAATGCCACCATACCAGTAAGGTTCGGTGGAACTGCAAAGGTAACTCATTAGGCTTACGAAAGAACGGCAAAGGGAACGGCGTTCCTTCTGTTACGTTCTATCGCTAGGGTTTGGCTGATTTTGATGCCAAGGCTTTAGGGCGCTGAAGCTAGTAAGACAAGCCACAGGCCGCTACTGTATTGTTTCCCTATAAGCTGCCTTATTGTCCCGCCCTTCCGCGGGACGTGCTTCCTCGAAGGTCCGGGCCGCAGCCTGTCGGGGAGGCTGCACCGGTTGCGCACGGCCTTGTCGCCAATGTGGCTGCAGACGCCAATGAGACAGGTGCTTCGGCGTTTCTTCAACATTGCCAACGAAGTGTTGACGAAAGAACGGGTTCATCTGTCCGACTTCAACATGGAGATGCAACTCATGCTGAGTTCAAACAAGGGATTCTACTAAGTTGGGAACATGTATTCTGGGTATATTTTCCCACTCATACTGCAATATTGAATCAGCTATCATCAAGCGCCTATGGATTGTTCCTTTCGATGCGGTTTCTTGTGAAAGAAATTGAATGATGTTCGTGCATATGAGTAACTTTTTACTTGCCCGTCTGAAGCGCAGGATCCTGACTGCGCGTTTGAAGACCGAAGTTGAAAGTACCATATGTGTTGCACTTGTAATAGACGAGCACCAAAATTCCAGTTAGACATGTCTGGAGTATGTCCGGCGCTTCCTGAAAAACTTTTGTAGGAGCGTTTCTTTGGATTCTTTTTATTTCCAGATAATCTGCTTCCGTAGTTCGATGTGAGTTTTAAATGCCTCATTTTATTTCGCCTGGGCCCTTCTGGCATCAAACCGAACTCGGGTGGTAAATCTTGCAGGCGGGGGCTGGCTCTTGTTGGACTGGCTTGGCGGCTTCCCGAGGTTGTAGTGGGCATGAAGGGTGCGTACCCCGCACCTCCACCAGATGTCACGAAGACAAGGACGATGCAGTTGTCTTGAATGAGAAACACGTTTATTGGAGCGAACTTGTGCTCCCCTAACAACTCAAAAGAATACAGAGGCGGCGAAGCAGCGGTCAACAAAGTGACTTGCACAGGCGAGTGTCGTCGAATCGAATGCCCCGGCGTCCGCACTGCAGGCTTTTTTATCTTTTGGCGTGCGTGGTTCTCGAAACGTCGATTCGCATCGAGAACATAGTAGACCCAAGAAGATTATTCTGGGCTGTTCACGTTAGATCGGAATGCTCTCCCTATCACAACAGATAACACATGCGGCACAGAAAGAAAGAATGGAACACGCGCTTCCCTTGGCGCAGAGATAACACAGACCGGCGCAGCCGGGCGGCAAAAGCAAAACACAAATAAACAAACCCAATGTATGGTTCGCGTTCCGGGGAGCCCCCGCTGAAGACCCCGAAGAATGGTTGGAGAAGCTGGAGCGCGTCCGCATCTTCAACAGGTGGGACGACGAAGAAACTTTCCGGCATGTCTTCGTTTACTTAGAAGATGCTGCTCGAACTTTGTTCGAGAACCATGAGAGTTCTTTGACCGACTGGACTCACTTCAAAAGGGAGTTCCTGAAGACATTCACTACCGTTGTGAGAAAAGAGCGAGCTGCGCTTTTGCTTGAAACTCGGACACAACAACCCAACGAAGGGGTCGTGATCTTCGTTGAGGAGATGAAGCAATTATTTCGCCGCGCGGACCCCGAAATGACGGAAGAAAAGAAGTTACGCTTCTTGATGCGCGGTGTGAAGGAGGAGCTGTTTGCTGGACTTGTCCGCAACCCGCCCAAAACCATCGCTGAATTCGTGACCGAAGCCAGCACGATTGAGAAGGCTCTCGAAATGCGTGCTAAGCAGTATGACCGGAACTTTGTTGGCGCGGCCAGTGCGAACTACATCGACAACATGCGGATTCCGGCTGATAGCCTACGCGAGACCATCCGCGCAGTAGTGAGAGAGGAGCTGCGGAAACTTTTCCCGACGACGCCGCAACCCCAAGTCGCTTGCCTAACTGACGTGATCCGGGAAGAAGTTCAAAACGCTTTGGGAACTTCTGTGGCATCCGAAGTACACTGCGAGCCTCAAGCTATGACGTACTCCGCGGCTGTTCACCGACCCCGCCCTGCTCCAACACGTCGTCAAGAGGCACGTCGTCAAGAGGCCCCGCCCTACCGCCACCCACTGTCGCCCGCCCGACCCCCGGTAGCACAAACCCAGACGCCGAGGAAGACTGACGTATGGCGAACACCGGATAATCGTCCTCTGTGCTACCACTGCGGAGAGGCCGACCACATCTACCGTCGCTGCCCATACAAGAGACTCGGACTACGGGGTTTCTCCGTCGACGCACCACGCCCCCGACCCGGCCAGCACCCATCTGAGATTGAAGAATACCTGTCGAACACCAGCCGTGGACCAGCCCGTTTCAACCGTTCGCCGTCGCCCTACCCGTACAAGTCGCCGGACCGCCGTAGCAGTGCTGACTTCGCACGTGGAAGGTCTCCCAGCCCACGCGGGGGAAACTAAAGGCGGCAACTTCTGGAGGTGAAGTTGCTCTACGGCGAAAAACTGGAAACCCTCCAACGACGCAAGGACGCGCTGAAGACAGTGATTCACGACATGCCCTCATCCCGACGACCCGACCTAACCCTGACGAGACTCCCGAACACGACGACAGCTACACGGCGCGACGCGTACCCGACCTGACCGAGACGTCCGTTGAGAAGACGACGACAACGACGATGCACAGTGCCCGACCATCAACACGTACAAGCAGAGATACGACGCCCCGACGAACCCACCCGGAACTCGAGGAAGACTGCATCTGACGTCAAGGTGTCCATCGACGGCTTTGACGTAGTCGCCCTCGTAGACACGGGAGCTGACTATTCGGTAATGAGCGGACCATTTGCGTCTAAACTGAAGAAAGTTATGACCAGATGGGACGGTCCGCACATACGCACAGCAGGAGGCCACCTCGTGACGCCAAGTGGAACGTGCACATCGCGCGTCACCATAGACGGCACAACGTACCCTGCGGCGTTCGTCGTTCTGCCTAACTGCTCCCGCGACGTGATTCTCGGAATGGACTTTTTGACGGACAACGGCGCAATAATTGATCTGCAGACCAAGTCGATAACATTTTCCTCCGATCACTCCACGACGCCGCAGCCGAACCCCGATCACCGTGCTGCTGTCAGGATCGCCGACGATCACATCACCCTGCCACCCCGCGCAAGCTTGATGATCGCCGTCTACTGTGAGGATGCTGCTTCTGACATCGACGCTATCGTACAGAGTGATCGAAGGTTGCTTCTCGACCGCGGTGTCTCCGTCGCAAGAGGCATTGCGCACTTTAAGCAACGCCAATCTCACGTTTTGGTCACTAATTTCACCGAAGAGTACCAGCATTTAAACAAGGGAGCTGCAATTGCGTTCTTCGAAGAAACGCAAGAAGCAAGTGATGTGATCGCAGTCGCCGACTTTGAACGCACACCCGTAGAAACCTTCAAGCTCCCGCAGCCATTCGACGTGAATCCGGCGCTACCGCAAGAACAACGGAAAAAATTATTGGCTTTGCTGCGTCGCTATAGCGAATGTTTTTCGTCGAGCGCAAAACTACGTCAGACCCCTCTAGCGAAGCACCGAATAATAACCGAAGATGGAGCCCGACCTACCCGACAGTCACCGTACCGCGTCTCTTCACACGAACGGGAAGCCATCCGGACTCAAGTCGACGACATGCTGAGCCATGACATTATACAGCCATCGAAAAGCCCCTGGGCTGCGCCCGTCGTACTCGTAAACAAAAAAGACGGCACATTAAGGTTTTGCGTTGACTACCGGCGACTGAACAAAATCACGAAAAAGGACGTGTACCCCCTCCCCCGAATCGACGACGCCCTCGACCACCTCTGCCACGCAAAGTACTTCTCATCGATGGACCTGAAGACCGGCTACTGGCAAATTGAAGTGGACGAGAGAGACCGAGAGAAGACTGCATTTATAACCCCAGACGGCCTATACGAGTTCAAGGTGATGCCGTTTGGGCTGTGCACAGCACCAGCGACGTTTCAAAGAGTTATGGACACTGTGCTAGCTGGCCTTAAGTGGCACACCTGCCTCGTATACCTCGACGACGTAGTGGTATTCGCCCGGACTTTCGACGAACACCTTGCAAGGTTGGAGTCTGTACTCGAGGCCATTCGTACGTCGGGGTTGACGCTGAAGCCTGAAAAGTGCCGTTTCGCATACGGGGAACTCAAGTTCTTGGGCCACGTCGTCAACGCCGCGGGAGTCCTACCTGACCCGGCAAAAACTTCAGCCATTGCGAACTTTCCAAGGCCGAAAGACAAGAAGGGCGTGCGAAGATTTCTCGGGCTGTGCGCATACTACCGGCGCTTCGTCGCAAACTTCGCACGCATTGCAGAGCCACTCACGCGCTTGACGAAAGATAGCACCCCTTTCAGCTGGGAAAACGACCAAGAAAAAGCATTCGGGTAGCTGCAAAAACGCCTGCAAAGCCCGCCCGTGCTCGCTCATTTCGACGAAAATGCCGAAACGGAAATGCACACGGACGCCAGTGATATAGGCTTGGGTGCCATCCTTGTCCAAAAGCAAAGCGGCTGCGAAAGGGTAATCGCCTATGCCAGCCGTGGTCTGTCGAAGGAGGAGAAAAACTATTCTGCCTCTGAGAAAGAGTGCCTGGCTATTATATGGGCGATTTCAAAATTTCGCCCATACGTGTATGGAAGGCCATTCAAGGTTGTAACAGACCACCATGCGCTGTGTTGGCTCGCCAATTTGAAGGACCCCTCTGGCCGTCTTGGGCGGTGGAGCTTGCGCCTGCAGGAGTTCGACGTTACAGTCGTTTATAAATCCGGCAGGAAACACTCCGACGCCGACTGCTTGTCCCGCGCCCCCGTCGACCCACCACCACAAGACTCTGATGAAGACAGCGCGTTCTTCGGGATCGTGACGGAGAGCGACCTAGCCGCCCAGCAGCGTGCCGACCCCGACTTACGCGTCATAATCGAGTACCTCGAGGGATCCAACGTTGCCGTTCCTAGGACCTTCAAACGCAGCTTACCAGCATTCAGCCTGAGAAACTCCGTCCTTGTGAAGAAGAATTTCAGCCCCGGAACAAGAGCTAATTACCTTCTCGTCATCCCCGCGGACCTTCGTGACGAAATTTTGGAAGCGTGCCACGACGACCCGTCTTCCGGTCATCTGGGCACAGCCCGCACTATTGGAAAAATCAAGGCGAGGTACTACTGGCCCGGCCTTACCTCTGACGTCACCCACTACGTCCGGAGCTGCCGTGACTGCCAGCGACTAAAAACGCCGCCGACAAGACCCGCCGGACTTCTGCAACCGATCGCCGTCCCACCGAGACCATTTCAACAGATTGGAATGGACCTTTTAGGCCCGTTCCCTACGTCACGATCACAGAACAAGTGGATTGTCGTAGCGACAGACTACATGACGCGCTACGCAGAGACCGCCGCTCTTCCGAGGGGGACTGCACAAGAAGTGGCGAAGTTCTTTATAAGCCAAGTTGTGCTGCGACATGGAGCCCCGGAAGTCCTAATCACAGACCGCGGAACGGCATTTACTGCGGAGCTGATGCAAGGAGTATTACGCTACAGCAACACGGATCACCGAAGAACGACGGCGTACCATCCCCAAACGAACGGACTAACAGAACGTCTGAACAAGACAATCGCAGATATGCTGTCAATGTACGTTGACGTTGAACATAAGACTTGGGACGAAGTGCTCCCGTATGTCACGTTTGCGTACAACACAGCTATCCAGGAGACGACACAGCTGACGCCGTTCGAGCTTGTCTACGGTAGAAGGCCGACTACGATGCTCGACGCCATGCTTCCGCACGTAGAAGACGACGACCTCAACGCCGACGTCCACGGATATCTTCAACGTGCGGAGGAGGCCCGCCAGCTCGCTCGAGTTCGTATAACGGACCAGCAGCTGGTGGATGCGGGCCGCTACAACCTCCGACGCCGAGACGCCGAGTACCAACCAGGGGATCGTGTGTGGGTTTGGACTCCCATCCGACGACGCGGACTCAGTGAGAAGCTCCTGCGACGGTATTTCGGACCCTACCAGATTCTACGACGTGTTGGCCAACTTACCTACGAAGTGATCCCCGATGGTGACTCCGGCACATCACGACGACGCACGCGGCCTGAAGTCGTCCACGTGGTTCGCTTAAAACCTTTCTACGGACGATGACGAACTTTTATTTTCATTTGTTCGGACTGTCGCTTATGTTAGCATCGGGTCGATGCACTCTTAGAGGGGGGGGGTAATGCCGCGAACCATACATTGGGTTTGTTTATTTGTGTTTTGCTTTTGCCGCCCGGCTGCGCCGGTCTGTGTTATCTCTGCGCCAAGGGAAGCGCGTGTTCCATTCTTTCTTTCTGTGCCGCATGTGTTATCTGTTGTGATAGGGAGAGCATTCCGATCTAACGTGAACAGCCCAGAATAATCTTCTTGGGTCTACTATGTTCTCGATGCGAATCGACGTTTCGAGAACCACGCGCGCCAAAAGATAAAAAGCCTGCAGTGCGGACGCCGGGGCATTCGATTCGACGACACTCGCCTGTGCAAGTCACTTTGTTGACCGCTGCTTCGCCGCCTCTGTATTCTTTTGAGTTGTTAGGGGAGCACAAGTTCGCTCCAATAAACGTGTTTCTCATTCAAGACAACTGCATCGTCCTTGTCTTCGTGACATCTTATATTAATTAAAAAAAATCAAATGTAACGCTTATGTAACGACACGTTTCAATGTTTGAAGTGTGACTAGAACGCGTTCTTTTCACAATAAAGTAGATTGTAACGGGAATTCGTTTCAATATTGAGAAAGAGCGAGAAACCGGCTTTCGTTCCTGTGTTAAAGGAATGTGTACAACTCTGGCCCCAAGCACACTACCTTCCACTACAGCGAACTAGAATACCAAGTATTCTAGTTCACGATACTTCTACACCCACTTCCCCCAATTGACTTAGAGTCCTCCTACCCAAATGATAGTTCTCTCGCTCTCTCTCTCTCTCAAGCAATTGCTAAAGGAGCTCGGCGGTTATAGGGCTCAATAGCCTGTGTTGTGAATTGCGGGTTTTAAAGCAAACAACCTGAGTTCGAGTCCGCGGAATCCTCCAGTTTATCTCTGAGGACCCGTGGCTCTGAAGACCCCATGCAATGTTTTTTTGTAAATAAGGGTGGCTGTCTTTCAGGTCGCTTTGGAGGCGAGGCGCGGCATATCAATGCGTTTAATTAACGTTCTGCATCTTACCTGAAGTGAAAGGCTTCTATCTTTCTCGGAAGCGATCGATATTCGCTTCCACCCGGTACTTCCCGCCCGGTACTTACGGCGCCATGCAAAACGTTATTGAAACATCTTGTTATTCCGCGCCTCGCCTCTAAAGCGACATGAAAGCTACCCAATCACTTTTACTTGCGAAACGAATGCGCAGAATTGAGCTAAGAGAACATTTTACAATAAAGAAACCACGGATCTTGGGGAAAACACTGACATTGCTGGGGCTTAAACCACGGGCGTTCATTCCAAAACCCACGGTTCTACCCATAGGCTACTGCGCATAACAGCTGAGATTTTTAGCAGCTGAGTTATAGCAGCTGCCTAAACGCAAGCGAAGCAGTAGGTGGCGCGGGGTGCACCCAGAAAATGCCGGCTTGTGCCCACAAAGGGACGGAATCTCGCATCTAGAAACGGAATATCGCGGCTGAGGAATAGAATTACTCGAAGCCGTTACTTTTTACTATAGTGACACCCTCCCCCCTCCACTGATGTATAGTCCAATTGTATGGGGAGTGGAATGCCCCTCCACAGGGGATACTGTGGCGTGGAATTAGCTACTGACGTCAGCAGTAGATGGAGGTGGAGAGAGTGTGTTTGCGGGAGAACAAATTTGCCCTGGGTCTGCTGGCTGGTGAGACCACGTTATGGCAGTCGCCGATGCAAATAGCTCAATTTCACCCCCCTCCATCCGTCCCCCCCTTCCCGCGTTCTGAACCTGTGGCGCTTAAGTAACTTATCGCTCCCCCCCCCCTTTTAAGAGTGAATTTTGAAAGGATAACAAACAAAACAGGCGTTATTTTTCCCATTTTTTTTCCTTTCCCGTGTGCTTCAACTTACCCCTACAACTGCCGCGCCCGTTCCGCGCCGGGATCTCCATACCACCTCGTATGGGAGGCCCCCACTACCCGGCACCCACCCATTCCACAAAGCAGTGGGAGAGCGCGCGGCCTGACCAACTCAAGTGATAGAGAGATGGAGCGAGAAAGGGAGAGGAAAAGAGAGATTAACTTTATTCGGCAGATAAAGTCCGAGCCGCGGAGTTATGAGTCCTGGGAGGAAGAGGGTGATCCGCGGACCTCCGACGATTGCGGGGTTGGCGGAGTTGCACGCAGAGTTTTAATGTGGGAAGCTATCAGCGACTACCGGGTGGCCCGCAACCCGTGGGGTGGCTCGTGGAGAGCGGCCCAGCTTGACCACAAGAAGGGAATATCCGGGGGGGGGGGGGGGGGGGTGCACGCGTTGGTGGAAAGAAATGTGAAAGACGAGGTGGCCCGTACACAGCGCCAACAGGCTCGAGGATAGGGAATTTTTGGGAAATCGGGCCCTAGCAGCTTCGCTAGCCCGCGGTCTTATGAAATAAGAAGATGCCACCCACTTTTGTTTTCTGTTTTTTTTTTTCATTTTTTTTTTATTTGTAGATACTTCAGTCTCTCTCGATGCTTTCGCAGGGTGGGTACAGGTAAGTAAATACAAATTCACACAAAGCAAGGCAATGAACAATAGAACATAACATGCACAACAATAAAAATACATATCTTACTACAAACGCTTCCCAGATGAAGTCTCTGACTTCTGTGTAACCGCTTCGTTAGTGAGATTGTTCCATTCAACCATAGTTCTAGAAAAAAACAATATTTGTAACAGTTATTTTGAGGGTTCAATGGGCGGCGGCGTCTTGTAATATAACCGGATGAATATTTCAGGATATTAGAAGCGCAAATGAAGCAATGCCCCCTGATTAATTGAAAGAAGAACTTGAGGTGGCAAATACAGTTTTTTTGTGAGACAGGCAAAATCCCACTTTGTTCAAGAAGAGCTGATATTGAGGTGCGGCCATATGAATTGTAAATAAATCGTACAGCCTTTTTTTGCAACCTTTCTAATTTATTAATACCGGACTTTGTGAATGAGTCCCAGATTGCTACTGCGTACTCTATCATTGGTGGGATAATTGCATTATATGCTAGGAGACGTACATTCGGCGTGGACGATTTTAAGGAACGCCGTAGAAAGAATAACTTGCGTAGAGATCTAGCTGCGATGTTGTCTATGTGTTTCGCCCAGAAAAGCTTGTTCGATATTTACAGGCCGAGGTACTTGTAGTGTTATACTTCCTGCAGACGAACTCTGTTAGCGGTGTATTAATACTGGACTCCAATTTCGACACCAATAATGGGTTTTTTTCTTCCTCCGTCTTTCCGTCCACTAGGATAAACTTTCCCTATGAGATCAGAGCGGAGCACTTTAGGCGTCTTAGCACTGGCTAATAACTCTTGTGGGTCAGTGCAAAAGCGGTTGATGCACCGTAATAATCATCACAATCATCATTATGCCTTAGCATTTTCCCGAAATATCTCACATTTTTTTTTGCGCGCAATTCATGCCCGTTTTCAGGACAACCGGTTTGACCATGTGCGTAAAAGCGAATAAAGAGCAAATGATATTGTTCTGGCATGTCACTTCAACGGTTACGGCGGCCACACCATTTTCGCTACGCATGATCATGTCTAGCCCTTATCCCCCGCTCTGAGTCTCTCGCGCGTTCCTCGAAGATTCAGACCACTAGAACATCCTCGAAAATTGCTGAACTCTGGGCCATTGTAGATGCTGTCAGGTTTATCGCCACAAGGCAGCAAGTGATAGGTGGGTTGTCTGTTCAGACTAAAAGCCAGCACTTCTGCTCCTATCAAACATTCAGGCCCGAAATTTTGGATTGGAAAACGTTTATTGAGCATAAAAGTGGGTGGCGTTCTTAGTCCAGATATCCGCGAGCTAGCGCAGCAGCTTGGGCGCGAGCGATGAGGCTTCCTTTGTCCTCGCACCGTGAGCTGGACAGCTCGCGCTCCTACTGCTCAGGGGATGAGGAAGGGAGGGGGTTTGGCGCGTAGGGGCATTCCCAGACCAGTTGGTAGGTAGTGATCGGGACGGAGCAAGAGGGGCAGTTGTAGGGGTAAGGGGAGGGAGGATGCAGTGGAGTATCGAGGTGTTGTAGAAGGTGTCTGCAGTCGACGCCAAATGCGAGCCGCATGCGTGCTCGCATTTGGCGTCGACTCGGGTACCGAATACTGGCTCTTACGATTGATGAACATCTTCAAACAGACCGTGATACAGGGCATGTCGTAGATTTCCAATGGCTACCCAGCCACAGCGGCCTACAAGGAAATGAAAGGGCAGACAGACTCGCAAAACAGGGGCACGACCACGGCGACGAGCTCACCGCTCCTCTCCTCGCCGATAACATAAGGATTATAATGCGGAAACTGAGTGAGCGATGATCCGCAGAGGCGTGGTTTGATCGGGACACGAAGCGGTCATTGCTGTACGCAATAGACCCAGCCTTACAGTTTCGACTGAGTGTGGAGCTGCGCCGAAAAGTGGAAACTCAGTTACATCGTATGCGATTGGGCGTTGTCTATGCAAATTCCTTTCTGTTCAAAATTTGCTGTGCAAACTCACCATCCTGCGCCTGCGGAGCGCCCGAGGAAGATGTTTCCCACGTGATGTTAGACTGCCCATTATATTCCCGGCTAAGACGCGAACTCTACAACAAATTGCTATTAGATAACCGTCGTGGGATGAGTTTAGCCTCTTCACTAGGACCATGGCCTCATACGGGTCTTCAAAATAAGGTTGTTCGTGCCTTGAATGTGTCTTTTACCTCGACAGGAATAGCGTCAAAGTATTAGGTGGCGTATTAGCTTTTTACCGTGAATCCGTAAACGCAGGAGGACATTTTATAGTCGACAACTATCAGAACTCACGAAATTGTCGTGAACAGTTGATTTGTATAGCCGGGTCTATTACCCTTTATTGGTGAAATGGAGTAGCCGGGCGCACATTCGCTCCCAACCTCTCCAATCAATAAACCAGTTAAACCACCACCTCGTGCCACCGCGAGAGTTGCGAGTCACAGATAACGCGCATAAGCAACATCAGCCTCTTAGTGTCCGTTTGTATGCATGTCCAGGCGCTGCGGTCTTCATTCTGGCGTTTCTTACCGGGTGATTTACTCGTATTTTTTGCTTGTTTAATCCCATCTTCGAACTCAGGTCAGTTCAATTGCACCCTAACTGCTAGGTCACAAGCCTGCATGTTCTGACGCCCGCCCTCGAAGGGTGGCAAGAACTCCGGTTTGATTTTCGATTAACTGGTACCAGTTTCGATTAACTGGTACCAGCAGCGACCGATATTCCATATCGGTCGCTGCACGTGGAGCGACCGATATGGAATATCTATACTACATCCATGCTTCGCATATCATGCACCAGTATCGATGACCTCGTTTTCGACAATGCGGAAGCTAGCAGTCCGCTCACTCCACGGTGGACCACATCGGTGAACCTCCTGAAATGGCGTTGGGTACTGCGAAGATAGCTATCGCGCCTCCTTTTTAGTTTTTTTTCCCGGGTCATTGAACGATAAGAAGTCCTGGACACGTTAGGAGGAACCTATATTTTCAACCCTACAGGTGTAGCTTGGGGAGGACACTTGGCGGTATGTCTTGCAAGGATAGCACAGCCCGTACCAACACTCCGCCAGGATCCAGGCAGTGGGAGTGCGCGTACTCGAGACCCAACGTGATACGGCCCTGCACTGGACTGGACAGCAAAACATGTGTGGAGCTGTATTTTACAGTGTTGTAATCGACTGGAGTCTAGGGGCCTTGTGCCGGGATGCCCCAGCTCCCGAAAGATGCAGCAGGGACTCGCTCCAGGGCACAAATCATCAATGGCCTCCCGCCCTTTGAGTTCATTGCAGCATTTCTTCAAGCCCTTGAACAGGTTTGCACGATCTTGCATTAGATCGCAGTCACCACGGACTTTTGTCTGAGCCAGTAGTCACGAAGGCAACCTGTCGGGCCTTATAAATGCCCATTGCATCTAAAAAGAAACCGTCCAAGGTGTGGTTAAACTTTCGCCATGATCAATCGCCTTCTTTGAGTACGTGTCACGCTAGGAGGGAGACGAAAAGGATGACCTTCGTCGTTTCGCGACAGGTCGCTGCTTCAGATCTCCAACCAGCCTGAACGGGGCCTCGTAACAACCGCAATGACCGCTAAGTGGGAGGCAGCTGAGGGCGACGTCGGCGGATCATGGCCGTGAAATGTAACCGAGGATGGAGAGCAGCTTCTTTGCAGAGAAAGCTGCAAAGAAAGCTGGCGTGTAGAAACAAGCCAATGTGCTGGAGGACTGGATTTACGAAGATGTGCAGTGGTTATGTGGCGGCGAAGAGGACCTCTGAGCCCCGGACACCACAGTGCTATCCTATGTAAATCCGATGAGGGAATTGCAATGGCGCTTGGAGTTTGTGCACAAATAAAACGCTGGTATACGTATAGGACGTCAGGCTACCGGCGACACTATACGGTGCCGTTCCGCAGTTGCGAACTCACCCACGCGCATACTGTGCCGACGCTCACGACTACCGCGAGGAGCTTTCCATTGGGCGAACAGGAGCGCTTCTAACTGCACCCAAAGTGCTCTCGCGAGTTCTGGCGCCTTCCAGTGGTCGGGCAGGAGCAGGGGCGTTGTGTTTCATTGGTCGATCAGGAGCACTTTTTTGGCGCCGAGAGCAGCCGAGAGCAGTTCTCGGTGCTCCGTCGCCAGCGGCGGAGTAACAGGGAACGCCGAGGAAGTCACATGACCTCTTTTGCGTCACTTCTGGTTTTATCCCCGGGTGGCGGAGGAACAATGGCGGAAGCCAGCAGCCGCGGTAGTCGCTCAGTGCGTACGGCAGCAGCTAAGCGCGGCCGTCCGGACAAGGAATTGCTGCTACTTTTAGATGATGAAAGCACCGCAGATTCAAGCGCAAGCTCATCATCGGACAGCAGCAGCAGCGACAACGACGACGATTTGACATTGCATGAGTTTATGTTCGAGCACCTGTTCACCACGCCGGAGCAGCCAACGTTACTAGAATATTCTAGTAACGTTGGGAGCAGCGGCCGAAGGTAGAGTCGTATCTGGAAAATACGGTGGACGCTGTTATCGTTCGCAGGTAATTTTTGGGAGACACGATGGTTACCCCTTTATCATGGAAATGAGCATCCGCTCGGCTTCTTCATTCGCCGCCATGCGGAAGACAGACACAAAACCACCGGCACGTATCTGGCAAAACTGGCGAGGAATAACTGCGTGCGGACATCACGCGCGCGCGAAATGCTCCGGGAAGCGAGCGCGGGAAACGTTTGGTCACATGACTCTTGACATCTGGCCCTCCCCCTCTTTTCACTGCTCCCGGAGCAGCGCGAATGTTTCATTCGCGGAACGAAAGCAGACGTCTCTCCCGTGTGCTGCTCTGGCTGCTCGCTGCACTTGCTCCTGTTCGCCCAATGGAATTCGCCATAAAGGTGCGGCAATCCGAAGAAAAAGGGGCATGGCGACTTCGTCATAAACGTCCTCCTCCTCCACTTCGTCCACTTCCGACGGTTCCTCAGCAAACCCCTTGCTGTCGGTCAAAGAATAGTCGCTGTCGCTGTCGCACTCATCCTTAACAATAAACACCAGAGGATCACTGTCAACTATCTCATTAAGCGCCTATTTAGTACATGCTTCCAAATTTTCGTGCATTCTTTTCGATCACTGCTTTTTATGTTCATGAAATTTCATGAAAGTGCAAATCGGTTTCCATGTTTTTTTACGGCTTTGCAACATATACCACTGGATGCCAGAGATGTAGACTTTTTTGTACTCTCCGTGAATGACTGACCATCATATTGCAGTTTTGCCAACTCGAAACGGGGTCGCGACCCCGTCAAGTTGCTGGAGCTGTTAGTCCCCTACTCCTCCTTTCCAAACGAAACTAAGTTGATTGATTGACTGATTGATTAATTGATTGATTGATTGATTGATTGATTGATTGATTGATTGATTGATTGATTGATTGATTGATTGATTGATTGATTGATTGATCATTACCAAGGGCATGTGGGCGCGCACCCACCCGTGACGTGCGGAGGGTGGCAGTAGCCAAAGCGACGCGGCTGTTCGTCTGGATGCTCCAGTTGTTCCGGCTCCTCTTCGTGGTCGACAAACTCGAGGAACACATTGTGGGCACCGCCAGTGAAGTGGAGGTCCAGGACGTGTGGCAAGGGGCAGCCGGAGAAGGCGTTCCCTGGGCCTTACGCGAGCGTGCCAGAGGCTAGTACGAAGAGACACGGCTGGCAGCGTGGCTGTTACTTGATGCAGCAGCTGATGGGAAGGACCGCGAACTCCCAACCTTTCGTGCTAATAAGCGCGCGCCCGCGATTCCGAGAGAAGACAATCGATTTCTACAGATTTCAGAGAGTCGGCGCCGAGTGCCGGGTTGGTGCGTTTAAAGCGCGAAACTACCGTGACTTTTATATCTATATCTCTCTACATATTGTCCAATATTGCCGAAAGGTGTGATAAAACATCAGCGCCATTCCACTCTGTGAAGATGGATGACTAGCGGAGCTGTTGATCCGGTTATCGGTTTGCAACAAACTCTCGCTCAAGCCTTGCCGCCGTGCCGGGGAAGCGTTCAGCGGGACTTATCTTAATGCTTCGAGAACCTTGCAAACCTTAAATGCTTGCAGAATGCAGTCAACCAACACATTCAGTGTTTAGATTGGGGTTTGGCAAATAAGCTCAACAAATAATTACTGCTATACGACCATCAGATGACCAGAAACTTGCTCTAAAGATTCTTCTCTGCTCCCCTGCATCGGCCTTCTTGGACCGCAGGAATTGCGTCATTAATTTTGCTTGGTTTTATTTTTCTCGATTTCGTTTTTATGGGTTGTTTACAATGGCCTACATTTACACCATTGTCGCGATTAGTTGTCATAGCTCTAAATCTCCGAGCGCACGCGTGCGCGCGCGCGTGTGTGTGTATGTGGGTGGTACATAACCCCGAAATTTTGACAACTATTAGCATGTCGTTTCGCATATGCTGCGAGCGCTGGACGGCCTTGGTGCGGGAGGCTGAAAAAAAAAAAAAAAACGCGAGTCGCTTCCCATAAAAACGCCCGAGTCCTATAATGAAACTTCTGATAGTAAGTAAATGTTTGCAACTTTACGGCTGCACTTTTTATTTGACTGGTCTAACGGCAGTACTGAAACTATCCATAAAGAAATGTAGAGCTATACCGCGTCAAGTTTTCGCTCAACTCGAATTCCTTGATGCGGAATCCCCGACTTCTTCACAATGGAGTGTGTCCGTCTTCTTCGATGCGCCCCAGCGCAGTTCCTTATAAAAATTGTAGACCACGGCCAGCAGCGTGATCTGGAAAAGGGAAAGTACCGACAAGCTTTCTTCACCTTTCTTTCTAGTAGCAGCAACAAATATACGAAGATTTACTTGTTCGTCATATGCCACCTCAATACTTTCTTGTTGTCGCATTTGGTACTGACAGAAAATGGCGGTATTTATTTTTGTGACTACGGGCAAATTTTCCGGAAAATATTCAGCTCTGTCCGTGTCAAGTAGGCCAAGTTTTACAAGGCTGTCACCATCAGGCCCCAAATTCCCGCTGTCGGGCAAAGTCCTGTATTAAAGGCACTCAGAAGAGGATTGCAAACATTCTGGGATCGTCTTGCGAGGCTTGGCTTTTGCGGTGTGTAGTCGTGTTCAGCGCTTTACCACAAAATTTACATGCATCGTTAAAAATACCCCTGCCCATGCTGCGTGTACCTCGGCAGATGTGAACGAAAATTACCCTTGTGTCGATACCTTAGGGGAGTTCAAAGATTCTCAGGAGGCCTAAATGGAGTGTAGCCGTTTACTACGGTGCGCTTCATAACCCACGGGGGTGTATACCGTAAGCTATTAAAGTCCCAATTTCTTTTTTGCAGCAACCTTACTCATGGCCTGGTTACGTCTACTGTGACGATCCACTATCTTCAAGGCTTCATTTAACAATTTTGAGCGCGGTCATTCTGTGTAAACTGGGGCTGAACAAATAAAGTCGACAATAACCATTAAACATGCGCACGTAGAAACTGCGACGACAGAGGTAGCGTGAAACGCAATTGCAAAACCAATGTTACAACGAGTCATTGGACCGCTTCGTGAGCATTCACTGAACTTTGATTATCGTCTTAACTTGGGGAATGAAAAAAACATCCAGTTTCGTTGATTACTGTTTATAGTTTACTAGCGGTAGTACCCGGCGGTGCCCGGGTGGGCCATTATATTAAGGACAGCAATTGGTATTTGTTAGTCGCCATATTAGGCTACTTCATTGGGAAGTGGTACACACTCGGAAGCGCCTGCCTGCTGTCAGTATATCGGCTTCTACTTAGGCGCGTCGTGGTAATGTGTTACGACTGGTGCTCGTGTTTTACTCCAACTCTCGCTAAACAAATTGCACCAAGATGGCGCGTTTGAGCGAATGAGTCAGTGAGTGAAAAAGATTTTATTGAGCCGGCGAAGTGGGAGTGGTTCCCTATTTCAGAAAGCCATGTGATGAGTGGGCAGCCTTCGCTCTGGAGGAAGTATTGTCAGGACATCCAGATCGCTGATTGTCACCAGGTTCTCCCACAGCTCAAGGTTTGGAAAAGTGGACGAAAGAAGGAGGAGCTTGGTTTGCTTTCGCTCTTAATATATGAGGAAGAGCGCCAGGTTGCAGCCACAACTTGAATTCGGCAGGAGATTGCGCTGGGAACACATGATGGAGGCCGGCTGGGTGAGGGGTATTCTTCCTCGTAGGAAGTGCTATCTAAGAAGATATGAACGATGCTCATGGGGACAGTTTTATCATAAGTAACATGGGCTTCCTGCGGGAGGCGCGAGCTTGCAGAAAGTCCCAGCAGATGCCGAGGGCTAACCTTTGCACTTTTTACTGGTACATCTTCTCTTTTACATTTATGATATATGACACCTGCTCCTACTGGAGACGCGTAGTTGCCGAAGGTGTCAACAGATGGCGACCGCTTACCGAACGCGGGAAAACTCAACTGAATTTTACGTCCAAAAAGGATGCAGATTAAAAAATCTCGCTGGCCTTCTAATCCGCATCTTAGGACAAAATCCTGAAAGTGGTTTTTGGGCAATTAAATGGGCAGCATTTTCAAGAAAAAACGAATGGGATATATTAACTGGCTGGGTGATTATTTGTGAAAGTGTAAAAACACAGTGTTTTCCCGAAATCCCGCTAGCCTCTATTGGGAGGGTGTCATTGAAAAATGTTGTATAACAGTGTTGAGATAAGTGAGTAAGTTGCCTATCTCAACAAAAACCTGTTCGATATCTCCGATGGCGGGCGGTAAAAAAATTAATATGTGAAAAACAATTTTACCGCTTTAAACTCTCTCCATGGTGGAATTTTTAAAATTTTAAGAAATATTGACCCCCAACACCGTAATCAGAACGTGTCCTTGCAATCTGTAGCCGTTTGAAAGAGCAGTTTGGCTAGACGTATACATAACCTGTCGGGCCTTTTTGGCTCATCAGCCATGTAATTTGTAAAAAACAATTCGACCCTTTTAGTGGCGTCGCAGAGCGAAATCCTTAAAAACGGTTTTGTGAATTTGTATGAGTAACATATTCTAGCAAAAATCAGTTGGATTACTGAATCGGTGAAAGATTTATTCGAGAATCTTTAGGAACACCGTTTTAGATCCGGAATGCGGAATCACCTCGCTGGTGTAGGTTAGGGCGAATTCCAAAAACTACTTTTTAGGTATTCTTAAGGGCTACTTATATCAGCAAAAAGCGCTTCGATATGTGGATGGGTGACCGAAAAAATCACGAATTCGCGAAACCACAATTTCGCCATTTTCTTCGGCTAGGAGGGCAATTTCTGAAAAACCCGCCTTAGTGAGCACCTACTCAATGACGCAAATAAACTCGTGAAATTTCAAGTCTCTAGGTCTAACAGTTTTGGCTGGGCGTTGATGAGTCAGTCAGTCAGTCAGTCGGGCACTTCTCTTTATAGGTAGAGATTACCGTTTATTACTGTTTATGGCTCGCTAATTTTTTTTTTTTCACTTTGATACATAAATGTTGTGTCTATGTGCGCGAAATAGAAACAATAACTGATCATGCTCCAGGAAATTGGCATCATAATTCATCGTTTTTCAACGTTCACAAATATATTTCCCAATGTTTGTTTCCTTGCTATTTTTCGTCTAGTTTCAAAGCTGCATCAATAACCCTATATTCATGGCGACATTACCTCTTAAATGGCGTGAGGTATGGTCGCAGAAAATAAATATTGTTCAGCTCGTAAGTGACGAACAACCAGGCTTTGGTGAGTTCTCGTAAGCTAAACAATAAACAAATTTTCAATCATCGGAAATCACAAAGATGCTACAACAATTTTGAAAGTTGGGGTGAAGGGGAATAAATGGAGACCCACCTTGACGATAAGTATGACGGTGCACTGGAAAACGCAAGATTGGAGTAACATTTTCTGGAATGGAGAAAGATGCAGGTGTTGCACAAATCTTTCACAGTGATATTGTCTGGATCTAATAACGCCTGGATGTAATAACGATCTAATTGACGCTTCTGTATGCTTTATGCATTTCTACTTTCCCTCAACCGCAACCAAGATAACTGCAATCGTACTAAAAAGTGAAGTTTCTAGGTGTAAACTGTGTTAAAAAAAAACGGCTGACGATTACTATACTCCGTAATGCGAAATTTGCGCGCAGCGCGAACTGCGGCCTTCTCAGTCACGGCGCATTGCTGCTGCCTCTCTGGAAGTGATCGCGTGTTAAGCGAAAGCACGGCGGCGCGCGCTGCTCTGCCGTTATAAGCATGTCGCCGCCGCCGAGCATGTTGTAAATTGTGTTTCAACCTCCCGCACAAAGGTCACGTGGTTCGGTTGAACCACGGAAGGAGGAGGAGGAGAGGCAAAGCTGCTCTACTGAAACTGAATGGGGAAACGAGGAGGACGCGGAAGGACCTATGTACGTGCATCACACAGACCGTGCTGGGCTTCTGTGGCATCGCCTCGGCATACCACCCTCCCCCTCACACTTTCACCAGACTTTCCCCCTCCGTTTTAATTCAGTCTTCGGTGCTTCCTTCGTTCGCTCGGTTACGAAGCCGATAAAGCCACCAAACCACAGTAGCGGACGCTTGAGTGCTGCGCACTAAAAAGCAATATACATGCTTACCCTGCGATTAACAAGGTTCCAACAAATGAGCAGTTCTTTAATGCAACTGCAATCACCATCATCCTAGCGCCGAATCGAACTATATGCGCATGTATGCGTTTCCCGTTTTCTTCTACCAATCGTTGGACGTGAATCGCAGTAATCGAATGGCCCTGCTCATGTATGTCCTTGGCACACCCCTTAACAGAACTTATTCCGCAAAGATTGCGCTTGGATATCTTTGGATAGCTTGGACATCTTGGCAGAATTTTCTTTCTCAAATTTATGAATGCTGGCTTCTTAGTGTGACGTATTGTACTTCTTTTCCAGTGGGCATATATTGGTCGCTGAGAAGTGGGTGGCTCTAATGACAAGAAATCCGTACGCTCTCGAGCATCGCAGTGTTACGTAATATTCGGAATAGTTCTTACTTCCAGGGGTGTATTAAGCAATTAACGCTTTTTGAAACAGATAATTAACGTGACCAGCTCAATCAATCAATCAATCAATCAATCAATCAATCAATCAATCAATCAATCAATCAATCAATCAATCAATCAATCAATCAATCAATCAATCAATCAATCAATCAGTCGCTAGGATGGTTCACGACAAGAAATCTGTGCGCGTACTCTGAAGCCTGCGCGCCTATACTCTGAAGCCTGTGCGGGTGCTCTGAAGCCTAGCCCAGAGCAAGGGAGTAGCACCTATACGGAGATACGTATCGGACAACGCTTTATCGAACACCATGCAATATCCATTAGCAAGCAAGCGGGGCTTTCTTGCGCTCTTTGAACGAATCTGCATCAGATCTTCCCACAACGTCTTGATGCAGGTTTTTCTTCGGGGAGCTTCGTTAGCTAAACGCGTCGGCAAAAACAACACGTCCCGCCACGGAAAACGTGTCTGTCTGCTATCGCAACACACGTAACTAGTGCTCCTAGCAAGCATTCATGAAGGATGGCGTTCTTTCAGCAGGAGAATTTTTCATGGATCGCACAGCTGGGGAAAAAAAAAACACCGAGGATTTCACTTACTCGGTGCGTGGGAGCATCCCTGTTGTAAGGTATGGCGTCAAGATCCACACGTGCCTGGAGCACAATTTGAAGTGGCCAGTTAATAGCGAATGCATGGAACAAAATACAATCACTTTGCGGGGGTAACTTGCAATCGGTCACTGGGTTTAGAGAGGATTTATGAACGATTTTTGGATTTATGCAGGCATCAGATGTCGCTCGTCGGAAAAACTGCGCCAGCTGCGCGCGTTGTCTTTCCGGGCAACTGCCTTTAGAAAGAACAAACAGCTAGATGCACACAGGGGATCCCTTCAAACAAATCGCAGCCCCTTCCAGCACTATGGGGGTGTAAACAATGGTAGCTTCGGGAAAGGCTAATAATATATCAAACTTGCGTTAGGTTCGCAATCTAATACTTGCTTTGAACCGAGCACCTTGAATCATTACATAAAATATCAGTTGTAAGTTGCGGTATTGCTTTTTGCGTTTAAACATTATTCCCTTTTGCCTGCTCAATCTAAAGGGGAAGTGAATTTGGAGATCTAGTTCCCCGTATTCTTCACCTGCTCCCGTGACGTCTAGAACTGAGCCTAGATGTCTTCCGAAGATGTGTCATCCCAAGGTGGGAGAAGTGAAATGCATAATATGGCTGCCCCACCTAATCGTTTAAGTGGTCACAAGTCAGTCTATCGGCGCTCCTAGACTCGATCTGGCGGCATGTTACTTGTTCTGAGGTAGTTGTCGCCCAGCATTTATTTGCAGTTGAACCTCGTTATAAAGACCACTGATATAGCGAATTATCGGCTATAGCGAACTAAATACGATCTTTGGTTGGTCACTCTTTATTTCAATGGCACCTATTATTTTATAACGAAACTGAAACCGTGAGCCGCGCGATATCGGATATAACGAAGAAATATTTGACCAGGAGGCTGAGAAGCTGCTTGTAAAAACCCCGCGGCATCCGAAACTACAGAAGTATAAAGGTCCTTCTGTTCGTGGACAGTGTGGAAAACTCCATCCTGCTCAGTGCTGTGAGTAGTCACCAGATGAAGATCACACCCTTCATCAAATAAATAAACACGCAGGCCTGTTTGGTAAAGTGAACCTTGTTTTTTGTTGTAATTTCACGTACTCGTGTTCCAGCTCATTCGGCTTGAAGTGCAACATGGAGAAAGGTAAGGGTTGCCTTGTTTATAGTGGGCTGAAAGCCTAAAAAATGCGTTTTTGTATCAAGTATTTTTGCGCGAGCCAGATTGTCGATTTGTTACAGCCGATTTTTACCTCTACTGTTATAATGAATATAGGATATAAAGAACAAATTTGCTGTCTCGAGGCTGCTTCGTTATAACGAGGTTCAACTGAATTTCTAGTAAGCACTTAAAGTACTAGTTTGTTAGCATTTACCGTCCTCCATTAGTATTTACATTAACCGGAAACTGCTTACTGCATTACTTAACGCTCTATTATCCTAAACCGAGTTTATCTGGTTGTAGATTACGCAGTCTTCTGCGATTTGTCTGATGCTATTTTCTATACCCATAGAAAGGTATCTAGGTTGGGGCTAAAACGCAACCCTGGGGGACGGCAGACATAGGAGCAGTAGGTGATGTTTTATTGGTTACTTCTACGAATTGTCAGCGGTTACTTTTGGGTTGGGGCTAGCTTCGTCAAAAAATTTGTTAGTAATTACTCTAATATTTGATACAATTTTGAAGGCTTCGCAAAAATCCAGAAAAACCATTGGCCGCGTATCTGCTCCTTTCGTTGCAAATGTCGACAAAGGACGACAGTCTTTTGTCGACATTTTCCAAGTAAACGACTCCCTTTGCTTTTCCGCTCACCTCTCATGCCGTTGCTCTTCCATCACGCCCCTCCCAAGGTAAATGCGCTAGAGGTTTGCTCAAGTCAATTTAAATTCACCGCGTTCCACTGCTCCAGGCCGGGTTCCTCGATGCCAGCGCTGACGTACGGCGGAGACGCGCGTGAATCGAGGCGTCCTACTTCAACCTTTATAGAACCACGTTGCCTGACTCCAGGTGCGCTTCAAGCAGGACGCGCAACCTATCTAGTGGATTCTTTCGTAACTGTTGCCGCTTGAATTCTTAAAATGCCGCCAGAAGCCATAGTGGCGCAGGCGACAACAGGCGACGGAGTAAATATTTTTTCTCTGCAGTGGACATAGTATTTTATTTCCTATCGCAAAAATGAAGCATCCATTAAGGAACACTGCAAATATCTCTTGCGTATTGATCTTATGCCTAATATTTGTGTAATGTTTTGTTCTTGAACAATGTTGACAAGTATGAACATTGTCACCGGACTTAGACCGTTAGATTTGGTTGTAGGTAAATATATATATATATATATATATATATATATATATATATATATATATATATATATATATATATATGTTTAACTTTGGCCGGCTGGCTGAATCGAGTGACAGACAGACAGACAGACCAAATTTTCCCGTTCAAGTAGCCCAAGAAAGACTATCGTGTTAAAAATTTGGCCTATCTGCTTTTGATTATCGATGCTCTAAGACACGCCGTACGTTCATACGGTAGTGCTAGAAGTCACGCAGTGGATAGATAACTCTTTTCGCTTTAAGTTGCGTGGTTTTATGTTTCAGAATGATGTGTTAAAAAAATATTTCTGCTGTTCGGATAAACGAGATCGGCCGAAATCCCCCATTGTGTACCGGAACAAATCTAATTTCCACTCATTTGGTGTACTGGATGTTAAAAAAGAAATATTATAGACTGCCCAAATGATTCATTGCCTTGAAACATATGCAACTGCAGTAAGAAAATAGTATTCTAATAACTCTATATGTATAAATCCGAAAAAAAAAACGAAAGGTGTATGTTTCCTCAATACTCACTAAAAATTGACTGTGCGCTGATTCTAGTTTGAAAAATCTGGGTATACGCATGGATAGTAACATGACTTGGAACACTGATTTGACCTACGTTTGTAACAAGCTTCTGGGAGTATGTTGTATTTCATATAATGTACGTTCATTTGTGGCAGTCCCAACGCACAAAGTTGTTGTGCACTGACTTGTGCGCATCATTATTTGATATGGGATATCTTTGTTCTACCATTGCTCTTTCACCTAGCGTTTTAAAGTAAACTGCGTATTAAAAAACATATTTCTTGGCGTTGCCCCCAATGTATAGACCCCGTTAACGTAACGTGGATTGCTTCACTTATTTCAGTCTGCCTGCATTTGATGCCCTCTTAGTTGAAACGGTCGTTTCAAAAAAACTTCTGGTGCAGCTCTTTTTTTTCCCGTCATGTGCCTGTGGAAGCGTTCACACACAACCCCCGACTCGATATACAGCGTTACTGCAGACGTTTTGGTTACTATGTTAGACTTATGTACCGAAAATTTTGAAATCATTGATCGATAAGATGTTTTTTTTTTTCTCTTCTACGTGGCCTACGGGCTTACCGGCGTAACAACTTTTCTTTTTTGTTTACTTCTCACCAATAGCATTTAGTGCCTCTGCTGGCTGCCGGGTACGGCCCGACAAGCCTTGCATGGCTTGGGCTGACCCGATGTTGATTGACATTTCTCAAGACACGGAATATGGCTATCACTAATACTATTAGTCTAGGCTAGCCCAGAAGTCTATAAGTGTTAGACTAGTCTAGAAGTGTCAGACGATTGCTCTAACATTTCTTCGGCGTGTATCACGCGTATAGAACGTATTACACTTGCCAGCCGTGCGTGAGTGGTCTCTGGATTCACTTGCCTGTCGAGAATCCAGGTAACACCAGAGCGTTCGAAGGGAGAAGCACATGAGTGCTGTACTCCCGTTCCAGTAAAGAAAGAGTTCCACCACCCGCCATAGCTGGATTACGGACACCTGTTGACAGGCGTAATGATATCGCGAGCCATAAGCATTCACATAAAGGCGTGGCATGAAGAATGAGACATTCGAAATGTGAGCAGTTCAGAGGTACGAACGGGTGGATGTGCATGGACGCGCAGTACGCACGCACGCACGCATGCACGGATTCCCGCACGCAACGCACACGCCCACGAACGCACACGCACACACACAGGCACACACACACTACACAGTGCCCGAACAAGAAGACGCTAAGCACGCGACCTTCGAAAAGAGGCACAGAACATATTCCAGCATCACGAAGCAAGATCTTACTACAATCGTTTCAAGAAAGTTTAGCCCCGCCGCTCTTTCGCGAATTTTACCGTAGAACGCCGAAGAAAGCGTAGCAGGTAGACATTGCTGATGAGGTTGCCGAGAGTTTCCAGGAAGAACCCCAACTCGTGTAGGCGAAATCCTAAGAAAAAATAATAAAAACGCTAATCGGTGACGTTAAAAAGGTCGAACAAACTAAAAAATATAGTTGGTTTTACATCTACGTGTTGCCGAGAATCGTGCGACACAACCGGAGGTACACATTGAAACAATTACGATGACATGGGAATGAAGTATCTGCATTGCATACGGCAGCGGAAAACAAGTGCTTTAGTCCTGACGCAGGTACAAGACGAACAACATCACGTTTTGTTGCTGAATACGACGACGAGCATGTGCACGTTTATTAAGCCTACAACAACATAAATGCTTGCAATTTCTGTTCGAAAACGACGACTTGTTTCACCGTTGACGACTATCTCGTTGCGGACGCTGACGTTCTTTTGATATACTTAAACGGCCCGTCGGGGCACGTGCAGCTCGCGTAAATTACCTCCTGTGAGGTGTACCGAATTGATTCTCCGCATTTCTGAGACAAAAAACAACTGTGGCGAATGCGGCGTTGAGCCGATGTGTTCTTTGCATGCCTCAAGCTATTAGATGATGTTTGGTAATTTTCTAAAAGTGAACCTTTCCTGGGTTTTCTTATCAATTTCACTGAAAGTGGGAGGGGCGGGGCAGAGGCTGCTGCTGCTTTCTTGGAGGGGTGCGCCGCTGTGTTTCACCTTACACCTGATAACGCTGGCCTTCGCGTAGCGCCTGTAATATGTATCACCAAATGGAAGCTATAGGGCTACCCATAGCGCCGCTGTTTTCCAGCTTGCACCGCTGGTGCAAGCTGCGACGTTTTTTTTGCATTTTAGTTTTTTAAATGACATACCTGTAAGGAACGCGCATAGGCATATACTTCTGTTGCTCACAGAAGGCGAGAAAGACGGCTTCACTGTTATTACACCATAATTGCGGTACTGCATTGTTTACCAGCGGCGCAGTTTTTTTTTTCTTGGTATATTTTTTGCTAGCGCCACCGGACCAAGGTCACGCTTAACCAGCTCTGCTGTTAAAATAGGCACCTACGCCAAGCACAATATCACTCGGGAAAAAAAAAGAAGAAAACTGCGCACGCATATTCACCTGTTATGCGTTGGCTGCCAACTTTGCGTAGGATCCGCCAACATTTTTAAAAACATTGACTCAAGGTAAACATCGCTGTCCCAGGCGGGGCTTTGCTGTAATAACTCCACCCCAACCTACGTTGGTCAAGAGGAAGATGTGCAGGTGTTGTTTCCAATATGTCACTGCGCTTAATTTGTATTCCGACGATGGCAGGGATTCACGCAAGAGCAGGGTGAAATCACAATAAGTTATTTGTCGACATAAGACGAAGGGAATTTGTTATTTATTTCTTGTTTCTGCTTGTTTCCAGCATGTATGCAGTCGAGTAATTGGAGACGCACAGCGCAAGTAGTTAGAGACGAACCCCCATTAAAGAGGACATCGCACAGTTGGTTTTATACGCTGTTCACCTTGGTCGCGAATGTTATCCAATGTTACGGATGTTATCCAAGGCGACCGAAGTACCGCATGAAGCCCAAGTCCAAATCTTACACTCAAAATTAGTAAACTCGTAACGACATGATTTTAAAATCTCGATACGTATAGAAGGTGTATACCCTTTCAATAAAAGGAAAGTGTGTCCTTTTTCAAAACATAGCAGAACTTTTGCAGAAAGGCAGTACTGTATATCTCATGAAGAATGGTTGACATAAAATGTTTTAGCACCGCTATTTAGTCGTACTCTGAAAGATATTGGCAGCGCGACACGATCAAAGCACACGGACGAACACAGGGCAGACAAGGAACGAACCAATTGAGGACGAGCGCTCGTGTCACGTTTCTCTTCCTCTCCGTCCATCCATGTTTCTTTGCGCTTTCAATACGTTTTGTACCGTGAACAACCATCTAACGCAGCATTCCGGCCTAATTTTGCAGCTAACTCAGCATTATTGCCCAATTTTTCGTTTTTCGACCGTTTGTACTGCTCCCATGTAAAGGAGAATACTGTCAACAGGGAGTGCTTCAAGAAAGAGTGGTGGGCTCACCTTTTTTCGGATGGTGAACTCCCAGCAGGTAACCCACAAGGTTGAATGCATTTGTCACCTAGCGAAAGCGATAATGTTTTGTCGTAGATTTCAGTTTTGAAAAACCACGTGTGCGAAAACAACAGCGAACAAATGTCACATGACTTCCCTTATAAAACAGATTGTTGTTTACTGTCAGTGCGAATGAACTGTCATTTTTTCACAGCAATGACACCACTTATTTGAAGACGACCGGGCAGCAGAGGAGATTCGGTTCTTTAGTGGAACAAAACAACAACACGGAATGTGGCCGTTGATTCCATTTGGCGGATAACTGTATTGAGACTTCAGAAAAAAAGGAAGTGGGACATGAACAGTCCGTGCTGTCCGCAGGCATTGATTCTAGCACTGTTGTGGCTCTGAGCAGAATATAAGTCTATCTTCTGCTAAAGCTAAAAAGCTTCCCCGTGCTACCACTTCCCTAATTCATGACAACATGTAGGCCCATGTAACTTCTGCGGATTCACACAATTCAGCTGGCCGTGCTTGTCTTGGAGGGCAAAGGGGACTGTAAATTGTTGGCTATTTCTGTAGTGTCACCCACTGGTACTGTAAGCTCTTCACTAAAGCGATGTGCGCCGGCGTTTCGTAAAAAGAATGCCGCGCCTAACGTTTAGGTTCAGTTTGACGCTTTATTAGCGCGGTTCCACTATATTGAAAAACATATTAGACCTAATGGCGAATGAAACCGCCACTTTCTTCGGCACAGGACTTCGCAGGGCCGTACACTTGCTATGCCAATGTTGGGTATGCTAGCCCAGAATTTACTTTGCGACAGCGGCGAGGTGACGGCATAAAAAGCAGGTCAGGGGCGATGCGTCTTACTCACAGCGAAAAAATAGAGAATGTAGGTGACTTTCTCTCGGCTGGAGGCCATGCCAAACGTTTCTTCTTCGTTGTTCTCTTTTGCAACGCAAATATGATGATGATGATAATACGCTCAAAGTTTTTGGCACGTACCCACAAGGGGTGATTGGCCAGGGTTAACTCAATTGCTGAAATTCGGGAGGATCTCAGAATAGTAATTCATTTCCAGAAAGAACGAGGCCGTAAAATTAAACTTTGCAGACAACCTATAGCATTATTGCCTAATTCAGGGGCATAGTTCCGTAGGTGGAAGCCCCGTTTTAAGCAAATAGAAATTTAGTCTTGGAATCCTGCAGCGCAGCTCGGTGAAGGTCGCTTCGCATTGACGAGAGAGAGAGAGAGAGAGAGAGAGAGAGAGAGAGAGAGAGAGAGAGAGAGAGAGAGAGAGAGAGAGAGAGAGAGAGAGAGAGAGAAAGAGAGAAGAAACATTTATAGAGCAGACGGTGGTGGTTGAGCCGTCACTCGGTGGGGTGGGTTCACCTCAGTCCAGGTACCCTTGGGCCTTGGCTGCAGCCTTGGCACGGGTGACCAGAAAGATCTGGTCAGCGTGACGGGAGCTGGTCAGCAGGCCCTCCCACTGCTCTGGGGAAGGTCTGGGATTGTGGGTAAGCGATGGGGTGTTTTGACAGGCCCACACCATGTGGTAGGTAGCATTAAGATAGGCGCAGAATTGGCAGGTGAGGGTGTATTGGGTAGGGGAGATAGCGTGGAGGATGGGTGCGTTGTAATATGTGTTTGTTTGTAATCGACGCCAGATGACTGCTTCCTCCTTGGTTAGTTCAGGGTGAGGTTGAGGCAAAGTGAGGCGAAGGTTTCGATAATGGTGCAGGATGTCGTGGTAGCGTGGTGGAACAGCG
This sequence comes from Haemaphysalis longicornis, assembly GCF_048455015.1. Classification (NCBI taxonomy): domain Eukaryota; kingdom Metazoa; phylum Arthropoda; class Arachnida; order Ixodida; family Ixodidae; genus Haemaphysalis; species Haemaphysalis longicornis. The sequence goes on along the minus strand of NW_027526422.1, from coordinate 71,515,400 downwards.
GGAGTTGGAGGAGGCTGGACCGTAGGTTCTGTTCCTGAGGGAAATGCCCGGTGTGGAAGGGCGCGGGCAGCGGCATGAGCCGCCTCATTTTCCTCGGGGGACGAGCGGCCAGGGGTCCAGACGATGTAGAGCTCGGGGATGGGATTGATTGATGCGAGTATGCGTAATGCAGGAAGTGAGATGCGTCCACGTTGAATGTTACGGCAGGCTTGCTGGGAATCTGTTATTATTGTAAGGTATTCGGATCCAGTTGTAGCGGCGATGGCTATGGCAATTTCTTCGGCAGTGGTGGTTGATGTCGAGAGAGTTGTGAGGGAGGTGAGAAGTGTGCCTTCTGAGTTTACAACCGCCAGAGCATGAGCCTGGCGTGTGGGGTAGAGGGCGGCGTCGGTGTAGCGAGTATCGGGGTGAAAGTGGAATTGTGATCGCAGATGCTTAACCCGGGAGAGCCTTCTACCTTGGTTGAGTTCTGGGTGCATATTGTTAGGAATTTTGGATACAGTAATGTGGGACCGGATTGAAGCTGGAATGCGCTGAAGGGCTTGTGAAGCAGGTGGGGTCGGGTATCCGAGAACCTGGAGGACGAGTCGGCCGGTAGTGGTAAGGAAGAGTCTGGTGAGTTGGCTGTTGCGTTGAGCTTCCAGGAGTTCTTCGAGGGTGTTGTGGATTCCGAGTTGGAAGAAGCGACAGGTAGAGGTTTGAGCGGGGAGGCCAAGTCCAATTTTGAAAGCTTTTCGAATTAGTATATCGACTTTCTCCCGTTCTTTCGGTTTGAGGGTGATGTATGGGGTGGAATATGTGATGCGACTAATTAAAAGTGCTTGAATTAGTCGTATTGTATCGTCTTCTTTGAGTCCCTGACGTTGGTTCGTGATGCGTTTGATGAGATGGGTAAGTTGAGTGACAGTGGATTGAAGGTGGGGAAGAACTGCAGCGCCAGAGCCATCTTGATGGAATTGGACTCCGAGTATACGAAGGGTGTGTACTTTAGGAATGGGTGTGGAACCGATTGTTGGAGCAGGATCGGGTGTGGGAACTGGACATCGCCCACGAGTTCGGGAGCGGAGGATGAGGAGTGCTGATTCGCTGGGGGCACACGTGAGGCCTCGAGGGCGGAGATAAGCGAGAATGGTGTCGATGGCTTGTTGTAGGGTATCTTGTTGTGTGCCAGGAGATCCGGTGGTCGTCCAAAGAGTTAAATCATCAGCGTATAGAGCATGGTGGAGACCAGGAATGGTTTGAAGGAGAGGTGGGAGCTTGAGGAGAGCGATGTTGCAGAGGAGGGGTGATATAACTGATCCTGGTGGGGTTCCCTTTGGAGGAGTACGAAATGTGTCAGATCGAAGTGGCCCAATGCCAAGGGTGGCAGTTCGGTCGGTTAGAAAGGCCCGCACGTAGTTGTATGTACACGCACCGCACTGGGTTTCTCGAAGTCCTTCTAAGATGGCCTGATGTGTGACGTTGTCAAAAGCGCCCTTTACGTCGAGGGCTAAGATGGCACTGGAATTAATTTTGCTGAGGTGCTCGATGACTTGCTCTTTGATCTGTAGGAGAACATATTGAGTTGAGAGGTGTGAGCGAAAGCCGAACATGGTGTGAGGGCATAGGTCGTTGTCTTCAAGGTGAGTAGTGAGGCGGGTGTGAACCATGCGTTCAAAGAGTTTACCGAGACAGGAGGTAAGGGAGATGGGGCGAAGGTTGGAGAGCTGGATTGGCTTGTTGGGCTTAGGAATTAGTGATATATCTGCGTGCCGCCATGGCGGAGGGAGGGTACCGTTTGTCCAATGGTTGACGAGAACAACAAAAATGAACATTCCACTTCGAAATTTAAATGTGGATACTCTTGAAAAGCCGTCTGAACGAGTAGCGTCTAAATGCCAATGGCGTCGTAATCGTGAAGGTGCAAAAAGAGCCAGATTAGGTACGCCGAATTGAATGGGAGTTTTAACAGCGAGATTAGCTAAATGATCCGCTAGCTCTTTCCCCCTGATTTCTGTATGTCCAGGGACCCAAGCCAAACGTACCTCCTTCACGTGCCTTGGTACAAAAAATTAGCCCCATCTTCCAGAAGGGAACGCTGAGTAGATGCGGAGCATCTCGGGGTTCCGTTGTGTTTCCGTTGTGTTCGTAGAACTTCATCGGAAGAACGGAGTGTAGTGGAGTCAACCGCAGAAAGCGCTGAACTGAACGCGCGCAGCGCGCTCCCGATTTACATTCAAGGTTGAAGGAGAGGAGACGAGAGGAGGAGAGATGCGCAAGCGCCGAGCATTCGCGCCGACGAAGCTCAGGGTCCGCCGCTCGCTTCAAGCGTTTGGGCTCAGCGTCGCGTGCCCTTCGCTGCGCAGCTTTGTCTTCAGTGGACGTAGCGTTGCTGTTGGTTTGTGGGGTGGTGCTGACGCTTGCTTGCGCCAACCCACTAACTGACGGGTCTGTTGCTTCCATCACACTTCATCGGAAGAACGGAGTAAAGTGGAGTCAACCGCAGCAAGCGCTGAACTGAACGCGCGCAGCGCGCTACCCGATTTAAATTCAAGGTTGAAGACGAGAGGAGACGAGAGGAGGAGAGATGCGCAAGCGCCGAGCATGCGCCGCGAAAGAAGAAGCGAGAACGCGGGAGAAGCGAAAGCGAAGTGCACGCAGCTGGTACGAGAGAAGTGGCGGGACTATCGCGTAGCTGTGGGAGAGAGGGAAGGAGGAGAGTTGCGCATGCGCAGTGTGAGTGCGGACGCCGACGCGGGACATGCCCAGACTATAAGATGCTCCACATCTAAAAACAATAATGTGCGGTACAAATGAGAGTCTGAAGAGGAAGTTAATGCCGATATAACAGGCATCGAATGGTATAATATGATGACTTCTGATGCATGCTGCGGTACTTTACATAGAGCGAGAGATATTGCTAAAAATTCTGCCGTAAAAATGGGTGTGTAGTCCGGGATTTGTAGCGAATAACTCCAATTTAGAGATTGTGAAAAAATACCTATTCCAGCTTCTCGCCATTTTGAGATGCATCAGTGTAAATCACAGAAGAAGCAGGATATTTGGATGGATACTCATTTTAAAGAGCGGTTAATAGATAGCGTTGGAGAAGTTTTGCAGCTGAAGGGAAGAGGTTTTGCAAGAAAAACTCTCTCAATAGTGGATACTGGGATAACTTCATATAACTTGAACGAAATGCAATCAAGGCATGTTTGAACGAATTGCACTTGGGGGAAACACGTTTGGGCCACGGAAAAATAAAAAATAAACTAGGATCACAAATAAATACAGGCTTAGCAGCTCCAGAGGGGGCTTCGTACATGCGGAGGTAAGTTTGAACTTTAAGCAAGAGAAATCGGACCCTGAGCTCAGGAATGTGTGCCTCCAAGTATGAAACCCGGTTCCAGACGAACCGGGGGAGGCCGAGGCAAAATCGAAGGATGCGCCTCTCCAACAGGTATAATGGTCGCAGTTTGTAAATAGGCCAACGGAAAAACATGACTCAGCCAAACTCCGTGACTGGCCGGACGTAAGATCGGTACAACAGCAAAAATGTGTCCTGACGCGCATTCCTGCTCTTTTTCCACATAGCCTTTTCATTCGACCAAATGCTCTCTCCGCTTTAGTGACTGATGCATTAATATGTATATGCAATCAAGAGTAGAAGTGTATGTAATACGAAGATACTTCAGCGAATCTACCTGCGGAATGAGTTGATTTTAGTAAGCGAGAGAAATTGAAACCGGGCCTGCAACCGGGAAGACAAGTAGAGCACTCTTCGACACATTTATCGTAAATGAATGCTGCCAAGCCATGTCTCCAACAGAGATACATAGGCCTGCAAACGTTCATATAACGAATGAATGTCGACTTCGGCCGTAAAGAATTCTGTATCATCTGCATAAACGTAGGTTGTTGCACCTGAGACTAAAGGAATGTCGCTCATGAGGGTGTTGAAAAGTATAGGCGATAAAACCGATCCTTGGGGGACACCTGCAGTTTGTAAAAATCTTGAAAACAGCCTTTCGTTTCTACAAAAGAATTCCCGATCGGCCAAAAACTTTCTAATCCAAGCAAAAAGGTTTGCAGGAAGGTTTATGCGGGCCGGTTTGTTTAATTAGATACTCTGCTCAACACTGTCATAAGCTCCAGCTGCATCTTAGGTCACTAATGCCGACACCATTTCTCCTCTTTGCGCTTTGCCTCCAAGCCCAGGTGGACGTTTCAAATAGAACATCCCCGCCTAAAACCAATCTGAGCAGGACTAAGTACTTGCCTTTCCTGCATGAAAGAAGCTATCCGTTTAAAAACTATTTGCTATACTAATTTTATCATGTTACAAGTAAGAGCAATCGGCCTTAAGTTGTCTAAATCGAAACCCTGACCTGGCTTTCTTGGAGCAAAATTATCTTGGATACTTTCCAGTTTTGTGGAAACCAAGAAAACTTGAGGGATGAATTTATTACATTCAATAGAACCGGTTCGAATTCCTCTGCCAAAAAACTTAATAGCACCAACTGTCACGCCGTCAAGCCCCGGCGCCGCAGATCGTGTGATGGACAAGGCCTCCTCCAGATCAAAAGATGAAACTGGCAGAAAATCGTTCCTTTCTGTATTATTGCTTTGGCGATAGTTACTCTAACGAGAACAAAAACTCCCACCTCCCATCGCGGGAACCCCTGTGTAGATGCGACGCATTGGGGGTTCACGTTGCAGCGTTGGACAGCGGAGGAACGGCGCTGGAACGCTGGAGCGGAGCGGCGCAGGCACCGCGTTTTATAGCGCGCATAACGGTGAGGGGACGCGCCGGCGCCAGTGCGTCTGCCGCGGCTATGACGCAACACAATCCAACACAATCCACTTTAATCCAATCCAAATCCAATCCAAGCCAAGCCAATCCAAGTCAAGCTAATCCAATCGAATCCAATCCAATGCCCCTCGCGAGAGAGTGTTCGCTATCGGAGAGAGGGGGTGAGGGGCGGAGAGCGCAGCTGGAGCGGCGAAGAGAATGGGGAGGGGCGGACGCCGACGACGCCGGATGCAGGGACAAGGCGGGTGAATGAGATGCGGTCGCATCTAAAAAAACCGAACCGCAAGTCCTCTAGCGGAACGCTCAAGAAACTGGGCCTCTTCAGCAGAAATGAAGACCTCTGATGACTGTAACTGCTTAAGAGAAACCGCCCGATCGCTTGCCATGAACTTATAAAGCGCTGCTTTATTTTTAGAATTCGAAAGATAGTCATTGAGTTTTATAACGTGATCCATTGCAGCTTTATCAACTGTATGTTTGAACGCTGCTGGCATGTACTTGTAGTTTATCCAATTTACCGGACGCTGATTGTGCAGGAGAGACCTCAGGGCTGCTTTTCTACGGCCATTATATCGACTGCAATCACTATTCCGCCAGTTAAAGACCTTTGTCTCTGCGGAACAGTTGACTGTGAATTCAGCGCTTTTTGCTGCTGCTTGCAAGGACTCCATCGTTCGCTGAACATCTACAACGGAATCAGTGGTCTGCATTGATGTAAAGCACTCCCGCAATGCCCCCTGATAAATTCGAGCATTAAGAAATTTTTGCTTACTGATCTCAATTCTAATTAGGGGGATACCTACCGTAAACTCAAAAGGAAAATGATCACTGCGTGAACCACAGGTTAATGTACCACAGGACGCAACTTGTACATTGCCTGAGGAGAAGGTTAAGTCCAAGGTCGATGGATCTATCCCGCACGCACAAATATAATTGCCCGGGAATTGTGACAGCAAGGCCATGCTCCTCCAGCCAGTGCCAGAGATCTAAACCACGAGAATCCGTTCTGAAGCCCCGAGAAACGTGGTGAGCATTGAAGTCACCGACAACAATAACTCTCGATTTACTGGACATAAACTGTCCAGTTTATCTACTCTATACGGAGGCCTACCGGAAAATACACACTGACGAGGGAGATCGGATGACTCTTAGGGCGAACCAAGTCTACAGAGAGTACTTCGCCACTGGGTGACATCATTTACAACGAGGTAACTGCTGTGTGACAAAGTTTTGAAGAAACTAAGGTTAGTAAACCGCCCCTCCTACTATTGCGGTCTAACTTAAAGACTCGACAGTTTCTCAAAGTGAAAAAGTTGTCAGTAGTAAGCCATGATTCTTGAAGGAGGACAACATCAGGACTATAATTTGCAACTAGACACTTGAGATCAACAAAAGAATTCACGGAACGGCAGTTCCACTGAACAACCTTCAGAGATGCTAACTGATTCGTGTGCTGTTGACGCAACAATGGCCCCGAGTATATCCGTTCCATTAGTTGCAGTCGTGGTGGACGCCTTTTTGCTGGCTGGTTTGCAACGTGCCGCCTTAGATTCATCTATAGGAGAGATGCGCCTCTTCTGTTTTGAGGGGAGAATCTTAGTTGTAAAAACGTAATTCACGTCCATGACGTAGGAGTCGTCAATGTCGACAGAGCCGGGCACCTGTTCCAACCACGTCGTTACTAACAACCTGAACGCTCTTCGGAGCGACCGGCTGGTTGCTATTCCAGTCTGAATCTCATACTGCTTTATTCTTGGAGGAGCCGCCTACAATAGCCTGGGTATCATGTGTTTCAGAATGAGTTACAATATGAGGTTCAGAGATAGAACCTTTGGCCTGGTGGTCAATAGAAACAACTGGTAGTGAGCATCCTAACTTTGTCGCCAAAGGGCTTGTGATACAAGTCAGCGTGACGAAGGCCTCAGTAAGCGGAGCGACCACTTGCTGCATTACCCGCGTGACGGACGTTTCAAATACTGGAGTTAGAGTGGCTGGACACGTGGCATCAGCAGCGACACTTGCTTTGTGAATTGCTGCCACATAACCCTGGGTACGACTTTTCAACAGAGTCGAAGCCTCAAACCTATAGCAGAGTTTTTTTTATTATCTCTAATAGGGAACATTCATGAGACCTAGCCGGGCAGTTGGAATAGGTTGCTTCGTGGGCTCCCTTACAGAGACAGCAGAGTTCGGTGTCGGATTGCACGATTGCGCATCATGACTGCCTGCGCACCTTTTGCACCTGAGACTTGACTTACATCCTCGAAATGTGTGACCAAATCTCCAACACTTCCGGCACTGCAGCGGCCTAGGCTCCAAAGGGTCTACCCTATGCACCAGCGGCCATGCCATCACCTCAGAGGGACATTTTAATCCTCCAAAAGTTATGATAACGGTCGCAGTAGGGATCCCCCTGCCATTCTCCACTCTGCTACAGTGGTAGACTGCCATCACACGTGCCATTTTGAACTCCTAAAGGACTTCTTCAGGGGACTGCGTTGGATCGACGTCCCGAACAATACCCTTCACACAAGCTAGGTGCGGCGGAATGAAAGCATATAGAGATTAACCGAGGCGAATGATGTGCACCGCAGCAGGTCCGCGACACAATCCAAGTCTTTGGATCGGCACAACAGCCCTGTCCTGCCATATTGCTTTACTTCCGAGATAGCCATGTAATGCGCTGCTCTTGATGGGGCTTGGAATTTTTTTGCTCGGATCACCCCGTCACCTGCGGGGACCAGTGCTACTGGTATGCTTTACACGCCATGCCGCTTGAATGCTTCAATGGGTAAGCTGCTTGCAGGCAATCTGACGAACCAAGACGCCATGCTGGTTCCCGGGGTAGCTACGGCCATAGCCCTAACATCCCCCACTTCTACAGGTTTGCAACAATTTCGCCCAAATTTAAGAACTTCAGCCCTGGCCAAAACACGCATTCACGGTGTCGATGTGCAGTCGCAGCAGCCTCAAAAGACGCCCAGACGCTGTTGGTTGCCTGGTTTTCTTCGAAATGGAACCCCGTACTCTCACGTACGGGATTAACCTGTGGCCGTGGAGCAAGAATTTGTTCACATAAGTCTTAATAATCAGACCACTGGACACGTACATGTCTTGTATCTGTGTCGCACAAGGGGGCTATCTGCAGGCTGGAAACAACACCAGTTTCCTAGCGTCCGTTTTTATGCATGTCCAGCGCTGTAGTTTTTTTTTGTGTTTTGAAACAGGCCCCTCATAGGCTTGTTTTGCTCTTTTCCGCCTCCTTTTGAATTCAAACTCGAGTAAATCACCACCACGACCATCATCATCATCGCCGTCATAATCGTCATTATCATCGTCGTCGTCACAATCATCATCATCATCAGCCTTTTTGCGCCCACTGCAAGACCAAGGCCTCTCCTATAAAATCTCCAATTATTACGTACTTCTGCTAACTGCGACCAATTTATGCCCGCAAACTTCTTGATCTCATGTGCCCACCATCACCGACTTGCCTGGAAAGGGTGCCCGTGCTATATGCTGGGAAACCAAATGTCAGTGATAGTGCAAGGCATACTGGCACTACTCACACTTGCACTAACTGCTCTATTCGCACCATTCACACTCTCAGTACTCGTACGACAAGATTTATTGTAAGGCTATACAGATGATAATCTGCGGATGTTTGTGAGGTTGATAGCCAGTAATTATCACAAAGCGAAAAAAGCTTCGCCTTTGAGAACTATCACAGGGAATCAATTCTGCCTGTAATTTGTTTTTTCAGAGTTTTTCTGAATTCTAACGCCGTATAGTAGATAAACCCGATTCGTGCCCATGGGCCCCGTAAAGAACTGGGCCTCTCTACAACCCAAAGCGCACTACGTATTCCGAGCCCATACTCCAAAAATTAGGCCCGGGCCCGCTTTCAATAATGCGGAAAAGCCCTACCAAACATATAAGGCCTTCGTTGTACCTACGCCTTTAGTCACTCTTTACGATTCGTATTAACCATCAGTTCCCACGCGAATTTCTCTGAACTAATTGAAATTGCTTCTTCCCTCACTCAACAACGTCATTTGTTTGGCAGCCACCATATTGTTTCCCTCCACTTCTTCCCATGTATTTTGGCGTAGTAGCTTTTCCTGCTCACCGAGAATCGCAATGTTAAAAAATTCCCCCACATTTCCCCGAGGGGGAGAATGTGAAAGTGCGAATGCACGGTTGTCGGCCCGCTTGCGGCGCTTGCGCTCGGCCCCCGCAGCCCACCGCCTCGCCGCCTTCTCTTCCATCTCTTCCATCGGGTTTGTAGTATCACGTGTACACCACGCAGTTATCAAGCCGCTATAACGCCGCTGAGTCGCCAACGCACGCCGCTGACGAATGCGTTAAAGATATAAGGCGCGTCACTAACACTGATATCAGCGTCGCGTCCGTGGCTTGGTCGGTAGAGCGTCGCGCTGCGGCCGCGAAGTCCTCGGATCGAAACCTGGCGCCGGATGCTGTTTCTTTTTTAAATATAGAGGAGCACTGCGGACGCCGCCGCCGCCGCCGGCGGTGGATGGTTTGGGGTCGCTTATAAAGTGCATTCGCACTTAAAAGAATCACGTAAAAGAACATGAATAAGCTCCTGGCCCCCATGCCTGTGCAGTATCAATAAGTACTGTCTGGGTGGGTTGGTTCTGCCCCGAGGTTCTATCTCATCCCGACAACCGCCACCATCATCATCGTCGCCGCCCTCACCGTCCTATTTGTGCCCACTCTAGACTGAAGGAGGCACCTTCAACACGTACCATCCCCAGTTTTCCGAGCGTCATCATGGCCTCTCCTATGGACCTTCAACGGCTACTATGCCTAGTTTTCTGAGTCTATTCCTTTCAGCAAATTTCCTTACCTCATGCCTCCTTGGAAGTCTGTGTACCGCCACCTTTTATTAACCATCCGAAATTTCTGGCCTGTCAAATCTCACTTCTTTGGTTTAATTTGAGCCTGCACATCTTCCATCGGCGTCTGTTCATTAACAAAGATAGTTTTTTTTTTGCTCAAGTGTTACTTCTACCATTCTTTAATCAGGTCGCTACTGAGATTACTGAGGTGGCCAAATATACTGCCCCCACTGAAACTGTGGCGTCCTGTATACTTCGATGAACGGCGGAATTGTCAGCAAAGAACTAGAAAAGTACTTCAATGCCATGGACAGCCGCGCGCAAAGCAGTGGGGTGCTGATGGAGAGTGCTGTTTCAAAACATAACTTCAGGCGTGCAATCGCCCGCGCGCACGTGGCGTACAATCACGAACAAATGAAACGCGAACCCAAAAGTCTGAATTAGAAAACACAATAAAGCTCGATTCCGTTCCGTGCAAGTTAAATTGTCGTGTAGCTTAGTTACAGTAAAAAAGATTGAAACTGTATCTTTCAACATATACCAGTGGCGAGGTATTGTTTTATTTCTACTATCCATATTACTTGATTTTGCTTGTTTTTATCTGTGTGTTCTCATTTCGGTTGTCCATGCCTGCCCAGAGTGTTGCAACAGCCTCAACGACGCGGCTGTTCGTCGGGAAGCTCCAGTTGGTCCTCTAGTCGGTTTTGATGATCTTCGTTACCGACAAACTCGAGACACGCATTAAGGACGCCGCCAACGCAGCGCAGCTCGTGGACCTGTGGCAAAAGGCAGCCGGAGACAGAGAAAGAGAGAGAGAGAAAATAACTATTATGTTTGTTGGGTAGTTGGACGTGGTGGGTGGCCCTAGTCCAGGGCTCCAGTCTCCAGGGCGCCAGTGGCTGCTCTGGCGATCGTTCGGCACTGCTCGTCGTACGTCGTCGGCGCCAGACAGTGCCTCACTCCACTGCCCCTCTGTTAGAGGGTGTTTGTGAATTTTGTGGCACCGTGCTGCCGTATGGTAGAGGGTGGCTACTTGGTTGCACTTGGGGCACAGCTTCGGGTATTGGGTTGAGTACAGTTGTGTAGACGGGAGAGGTGAGGGAAGGTGTTCGTTTGAATTGAGCGGAGTGCTGTTTGATCCTGTGTTTGCAACTTGGGATGAGGATGAGGGAATTTAACTCGGGTTACTTTGTAGTAGCTTAGAATTTCGGAATATATGGGCATAACAGGAATAGGAAGGCGGTTTCCCGTGGGCCTTTCAGGAGCGTGCCATGGGCTATTACGAAGGGACACGGCTGGCAGCGTCTTTGTCTCTCCACGGCCTGCATTGCTGTGCATTGCCTGCCACAACAGCTCATCGCGACGGTAGGGCTTCGAACTTCTTTTTTTCCATTAGTATAAGCGCGCAACACTCCCATTGTCGTCGCAGAGCGATCAGTTTGAGCCCAAACATGACGTGACTTTCATTTTGCCCGACACTGGCGAAAATTGTAATAAAAGGTACGTGGCAGCCCTGCGACGACACCCCTTAATGTAATTATCGCTGGCTATTTAAATGCGAAACATAGCGTTGCCTGGCGATGTTCTGGCATCGCTTTTTAAAGCGAAGTTTTCTATGCCTCACTTGTGCCGTCAGGATAGATAACTTTCGCAACGCGTTTTCACGAGCGCGCATAAAGCTTCCATAAGAGCTTCCATAAGAAGCTTCCATAAAAGCTTCCATTTATGGAAGCTTCCATAAAGCTTCCATAAAGCTTCCATAAATTAGCGCGCATAAAGAGAACGCTATCTGTGGCCAAAATGGAACCTGGGTTCCTCCCGTTATGAAGCCGACGTCTGGCCGATTGCACCATTTTGACGCGGTCGAAACAGCTATAGGAATTTGGACTTTTACTTTCTTTCCCTTAAGAGGCTTTGGTTTTTTTTGCTTAGTTTAGCTCAAAGGGAACAGCTATTTCATTAGAAGCAGTGCCTACTAAACGTAAGTAACCATGAGAGCGAGAGAAAGAGAGAGAGAGAACGTACGTGTTTTGTGCGTGTGGTCCGATAGCGAAATTGTTCGTGAGTACGCATAGGATAGTGACGCCTTAGCCTTGTCTGCGGAAGGTCTTACCACATACTGCTCTCCCCCCCCCCCCCCCCACATACCTCAACCATCGGACGTTTCGTTGCTTTTGCGACACGACGTGGACCCGTCACCCTGCTTACCTCACTGACCATTCGGGAAAAATGGGTACAACGATGCACTGCACCCAATACCGGTACTGTACAGTCACTATTATCCGGGACTGAACAGCAACAGATGTTATAACTGCCCAGAAACAGCGGACCTTAAACACACGCTCTTGGCCTGCTCTACTATCGTCGCCACAGATATAGAAAGAATAACTACATCGGGGCCTTGGGAGATGGTACGCTCAGCTCGGACTCCGAGACCGTCTCGTGCTGTCCAGATAGCCGAGGCCGCCGTCAAGGAGCAGGGGCTCCTGACCGGGGGCGGAAGAGGGGGGAAAGGGCTTTCAGCCTACCCCAGTCCTGACTCCATCCTGCGCAAACAAAGTTCATTCTCTCGCTCTCACATACACATCCGCGTGACACACAATAAATAATAAACGCTAACAGCCGTTGGCCACACCCCAACAGCCAGCACAAGTTACCTAGAGAGGGCGTTGTGTGTCGCAGCTTGGAGAGCCTTACTAGTACGGTTGCAGATATGTAGTTCTGCCTCACGTGTATCCGATAAAGTTACCTCTACCAGGGAGCGGCTTTCTTAAGAAAAATGCGGAGGGCCCAGACAAGCGTACAAGTGGCCCTAAATGATGAAGCTAGTTAGCCTGTATCAATAGCGGCGTGAGTACACAGTTGCTTATCTCCGCAGAAAATGCCAAAATCACGAAAACAGGGAAAGAGAGCGAGAGCGCGTCCGACAGGACGGGAAGACAAGTAGAGGACCTTTATCATCAAAATCTGACGAAGGAGCGGGCGTCAACGGCGCCCGATCATTGCTGTCTTTGCCATTAATTTTCGCAGGAGTACGGCCTACATGGTATACCTTGCAGGTGGCGGTCGTTCCACGAGTGCAACTTCACTAGCAGGGGAAGGAATAACTTGTCTCGAGTACGTACCTTAATGCTGATCGTGATGCTGTGTCGCTTCAGTTTCTCTGGTCGTTCACCTTGATGGAGTAGAATGGCATGTGATTTGGTTTAAAATATTATAAAGTGCTTGCTTTGACTACATTTGTTGTTGTATTGCTGCTTTTTTTACTTTTACCAGCAGAGCTGCTTAAGTTTGCTTGATTGTTTGGCGTTAGCAACGAATACAAAAAAAAACACCCTTGCGTGAGGCGCCCGGCACGACCTTCGCTCAGTGGAGTCATAAAAAAAAAAAACAGCGCACGGGAGCATCTGCCTCGTGAGGGGAGAGAGAGAGAGAGAGAGTAAACTTTATTTGAAAATAGGAAGACGGGAATGTGGAAAGAGTTATGGGTGAAGTCCTATTTCCAGGACTCCAGTAGCAAAGGCTCCCAGCTTGGCTCTCTCTAGCAGCTCACGCTGTGTCGAAAGGTCCGAGCTGGACAGTGCTAAATCCCAGGACTCTCTGGAGGTTTGGTAGGTGTTCTGTTGCCAAATTATAGGGCAGTTCCAGACTGTGTGGAATAAGTCTGCTCGTAATTTGCATTTGTGGCATTCTTCGTTATATCTCTCAACGTTTTCCCACATAAATTCAGACTGCCTCGTGAGGAGCGGTGGGCATCGTCAAAGCTTGCACGTGGGCTTGCGCCACGTGAGAAGCTTCCGCCTTCGTCGTCGTCTTCGGTGCGACGGACCCATGGCGCGGAAGGCGGTACAGGGCTCCCCCCCTCATAGGGACGGAGGCCTTTGTGTTTCCCACGTCACATTTTTAGTCGGTGAGCTTAGTAACTCCAGGGCGCGGTCGTTGAGACGGGGAGGCCCTCCATAGGTCAGAGGGAGGCGACATCAGCGGGCTTGACTCGGTCGGCAGCGATGACGTCTTGGCGGCCGTTAATGTCAAAGGTAACAGTATTTGGTTTCCGCTCGACGTACGAGGAACGTGCATTGATTTGCTCTTTCTGTTCCCTCTCTCCTGGGATCCGCTGTCGGTGTGGGGATAAGCTAGGTCGACCCCCAGTTTTGTTGTTTCTCCAGTATTGCACCATTTGTGCAAGCTGAGCCAATTTTTGTTCCTGTTTGTACGTTCTCTCTTCCCCAGTGTACACCACAAAAATGCGTGCTTGTTTCATTCCTTAATGACATTTCACTCTTACAACAACCTTCCTTAATGACATTTCACTCTTACAACAAACCTACATCTATACACTAAGCTCCATTTCGCCTCGGAGGAGATTCTCCCCTCCCCTCCAAGTTTCCCAAAGATTGCGTGACCTCCAAACACTTTCTCATCCGCCACACGCCTTCATCTTATATAGCACGCACATACACGTACAGACGGTGACGCACACAGGCACAGACAGCAACACGCACGCACAAACACGTACATGCAGGCGCACACACACAGGCACACCCGTACACGCACGCAAGCACAGCCACGAACGTGCACAGGCACACACTAACGCATACCGCACACACGCATGCAGGTACACACGCACACGCACGTACATGCGGGCGCACACAAACAGGTACACCCACTCGTACACGCGCAGGCACACATGTACACACGCAGACACACACAAAAACACGCACACATACACACAGAGAAGCGTGCACGCAAACGGGCACACTCGCACACACGCACACACGCATATCCCACACGCATGCAGGCACACACGCACACACACGTACAAGCACGCACACACAGGTACTTCACGAACACACACACGCACGCACACTAACACTCAGATGCACACAGGCGCGCATCCACACTGATACAAGCGCACACCTGCACGCACACACAGACATGCACGTGCACAGACACGCACAGACAAACACAGGCACACACGCACACGGACAGACTCACACAGGCACAAGCGCACACGCGCACACACGCGCACAGGCACCTGCACGCAATGACATGCAGATGCACAGGCACGCACAGATGCGCACACGGGTACAAGGGCGCACACGCACAGGCATGCACACACGCATATCACACACGCACGCAGGCACACACGCACACACACGTACGCGCGCGCTAGCACAGGAACACGCATACACACAAGTGCACACACGCACGCAAGAACCCACTCACTCACACGCACGCACGCACACAGGCGCACGCAAACAGACACGCACACGCATAGACACACATACCACGTATACCACGCACAGAGGTATACTCGAACAGACACTCACAGGCACGCACTCGCACACACACGGACGCACGCGTACACACACCGACGCACTCAGACACGTGGGGGCACTCACACGCACGCACCCTCGAACACTTACACAGGCGCGCACTCACACTGGTACAGGCACTCACCGACACACGCCTCCACAGACATACACAGGCGCGCAGAGACAAACACAGGCACACACAAACGCACATACACGGACGTACACGCCTACCACGCACGCGAACACAGGCACACGCACATGCGCACACATGACCAAAAGAAAACATAAAGCGGAGTGTACACTTAAATGATGATTTGCAGCATTTGCGGGGCGACGATGACAAAATACAACTTTTTTCAACCTGAAGGAACCAGCCTGCGGTAACTCACTCAGCTCCATTTCAGCTAGAAAAGACTCTTAAGCGAAGAAGCGCAAGGAATATTGAAAAATGTTCAAATTTTGTGCTACAGTGACGTAGAAAATCCCTTACCCTTCTGTTTAAGAACAAGGATGAGGGAACGTTAAGCTCCATTATCCCTAGCTGCATGGCTTTCCCTAGCGTTCAACCAACATCGCCGTTACGCAGAACTGCATTTTTGGCATAATTGTGTCCGTTTATGCACCACTCTACCAATCCAAACTGCTGTGACTGTGCCGGAACGGCGCAATCGGAGACTAGGTTTGATTGCGATCACGGGAAGCGTTTTAATTTTTTTCACTTCACCATCGAACATCGTCATCGCCAGACAAAGTTGCTTTAATTACCACCAGTTCATTTTGGTTGTACTGCAGACGACATCGGTGAGAGACTGAAAGCTTCCATTTTAAACGGGAAGAGGTAATGTGACATGCACCAACGCTAAAGTCCGTATTTTCAGCGGGATACGTACTTTGGGATTCAAGTGATACAATAAAACAAAGCTAGAGCCCTTACTAGAACCACCCACTCTTGTTTCGCGGTGGTGGCTTTGGTGGGCTTGCGCCGATAGCAAGAAAGTTGATTATGCGAGGTCACAGAGAAATTGACACAAAGTGACTGGGGATTCATCCTGCTTCATAATTTTCTTTGATAAATCGATGTTTTGTTTGAAGTTTGCGATAAAATTAGTATTACAAGACATTTTATTTTGCCTTAATGGCCCTTTAAGCAAACAGCTCGAAAGTGTAAGTTAATGTAAGTTCATGTAATGTAGGCTCCAACTTTTTGCTGCCCGGGAAAAAAACAAGATCGGTCGAGCTGCCAAATGGTTCAGAAAAAAGTTGCCGCATAGGCTTTTCGGAATACCTGAACTTCCACGAAGAAGCGTTTGTTATGAGAATGCTCAGTGTGCATGAAAAAGTGGGCAACGTACTTTAAAGAGGTCGTAAAGAGATTTTGAAACAAAATTGTGTTCTGTGGGTATTTGCAGCTATGCAGCCTTTATAAACAAACTATGCACAGACACTTTGTTGCCCGATATCGGCAAAAAGGTAAAAAATACAGTTATGGCTTTCCCGAGGCTTTCCTCCTCAGATCATGAAGTAACGTCAGATGGTCAGATGTAGCTACAACATCAGCGCCATGATGAAATTCGCCCGCAACCGGACTGGGGATGTCTGATCTCTGTCTCTGATACATATGCCCAACATGGCCAAACTGCCAGTCAACAACGCACGCGAGTGGTCCAGGCAGAAGTAAACGGGGTATTTGCAAACTGTTTACGCTGTTTCGCAGTAGTCTAAGTTGTACTGTTCTGCTAGCCGGTATTGCTCAAGCTTGCCGACGTCTGCCTTACATAGCTTCTAGTGACCTGACGATCGAGATAAATAACTGAGAGCTTAAAATGGGAATCTACTACATGAACACGTTTATAGAAAGAACTTCGAGTTGTCGGAAACTGCAACCGCCCCGTCCTTTACTCTTCAGGCGTAAAAATAACGAGCGAAAAGCAGTGACACAGCGCGCCGCAGAATACCGCTACCACGCTGTTCGATTGCTTTTCTGCAATAAGCAATGCTATTTACGTTATTTTGCCGATTGGATGCGCTCCCCTGTGGCTTACTGTGAAGCACTGAACAGTTAGAGAATAATCGCGGGGTAGGTTAGAATTTATAAAAACGAACCGGTGTGCTGGCCTACCAACACGGAGACTTTTATACCGCAGTTCTCACTCGCGCGCGCTCTTTACGTCTCTGGCTGAGTGGGTAAAGCGTTGGAATCGAGGGCAGATCGGCCCCACCGTAGAGTTTCATACTAATGAGAACCGCAGCCGCAAGTTCGAATCACACGAAGGGGAGCCTTTTTTATTTTTTTTTGCTCGAGCGGCTTTGTGCAAATTGATACAAAAGACGTAAGAGTCCGACGAGAATTGTGCAAAACAACGCGGATGCCAGCGGGACACTCAGCACAAACCACACCAACAGCCAGTAGGTCCCAGCACTGCTACAATGGTAGAAAATGGCCGCCAATCACTCGGATAGAAAAGTGGTCGTGGTAACCAGTAAAAAATGCATTACTTTTAAGATATTGGGTTTACAGGTTTAATAAATAATATACAAACAGGGCGTAGAGCCCTCGAATTTTCTTAAAATCACGCCACTGCTAGTTGCTCTACGGACCGACAATATCGCATGGTCGCTTGCGATGCGCCTCAAACGAGCACTTAAAAGGCGTCTCCTAAATTACACGCACAATGAATTATAAAACTATTTTGTATTTATGTTCTTTGAATGTCGTTCAATCAGGCAACAACAAGAAAAGCCAAATGCATTTTTTATTCACGACCCATTTAACAAATTGTTGTCGTTCACAAGCAAATATAAAAACATTTTTTTTTACTGGGAGAGCACTGATAACCCATTGCAGCGTACATGACAACTTGCTCTAAGCTTAGTAGCCCAGAACGTACAACACATTTCGTGAACAGCATAAACACGAACAGTCCAATTGAGCCAAGAAAATCTGTTCATTCTTCATATCTTGCGTTTTGTACATGTGAAACAATACGTGCATTTAAGAGACGAGAGGCACCTTGATACATCATGGCATGTCATACAGAGAAAGCACGAAAGAACCTGAAAAGCTTTACAAAATGCTGCGGGAAAATACCTACACAGTGCGTGCCAGTATTGAGACCATAGCGTCAGCGTTGGTTTCAGAGAAAAAAAGTGAAGATATATGCATAGTCGTCACAACAAGGCAGGAAATCAGTCCTAAGACTACCTCTACACATCATGAAGAATAGTCTATGCCTGTCCATTTTGCTGTGACTGCGTCAATAGTCCCCCACCCTGAAGGTATGCGGGTAAAAACAAGATCGCCTGCTAAATAACACTTGAAGGCGGTCGATGTAAGCCGCAAAAATAGTAATCTCTGTCGGCTATACGACGGACTGGAACGGATCAGATGGGAATATATCGGATGACGTATCATTCAAAGAGGGGACCTGCGGCGGTACCAGGGAGATGAGGAACTGGCCGAAGGTATTCACCGAGATTATGGACGTGGCCACGATCACCGTCTTGACCAGCGTGCCGATGAGAAGCTGCGTTTATAGAGACAAGTTCGCATACGTCACAGAGCTACAAGGTGTAACAGGGACTTAATACATAAAACACCCTGAAAACCTGCCGCCCAATTGTTGGCTAGTAAAATAAGCATCCAATATATGCTTGTTATTTGCCACAACATTTCTAATTTGTAAAAAACACTTTAGCCCACGCAGTGGGTGGGAATAGAAAATGGGAATGTTTTTTTTAAACGGGAGCAGTTCGAATTTACCTCCCCGGATTTACCGGTTTAACGCTTCAAAGCTTCCGAATAACATGAAAGCTAGTGGAAAGACGTAGGGTCATGTTAACAAATACTGAACGTGTCGGTGGTGGCTTGCCGGTACATCGATCACAGCGTCGCGATATGTTGACGTGGGCACGAATGTCCACATAACGCCAACAACGGTTGTATTTGGCCCTTAGCGGTAAAAAGTAATGAACGTTTCGGCGTGGGGCTGCGGAATACGTGTCGTTCATCTTTCGGATGAGATAAAACGCTATGCCCAGTTTACAGTAGTTCTTAATCGGCTCTTTTAAGGAACCGAATCTCATGAACATGTTTCCAATAAGTAGGCCAATATTTTCAAGCCACGGGGTGTCCTTGATAAGTGGAGTGGGAGTGGAAGCTTGATTCTATTCCCGAGGAGGCTGCTTGTCCACTCGACATCGTCCCAATCAAAGCGGAGGCGTAGCGGCGCTCACCAAGTCGGAGACGGCCACGTCGACGGACTCGTGCGCCACTATCATCGGCATCTGGATGGGCAGTATCAGGTTGGACGAGGCGCCAACTGCGATGGGCACGGCGTACATGCCGGGGGCCACCTGGGTGTCCCTCGCCTGCGCACGCACCCACACGGAGACGCGCAGCTTTACCCTCAGCCAATCCAAGCAGCAGTGATGTCATGCACACATGCACATCGGTAACGCAGTTATGTGAGGCAGAAATGCAAAGCACTGATGTAATGCAAAAACAAGAACCCGTTTGTGATGCGCGAACACACGAGAGTGATGCGAATGCGATGCACAGGTGTGCACCGGTGATGCGATGCACGCGTGTGCACCAGTGATGCGATGCACGGGTGTGCACCAGTGATGCGATGAACACATCCGCACCAGCGATACGATGCACACATGCGTACCAGCTATACGATGCACAAATGTACACCAATGATACGATGCAAATACACACCAGTGATGCCATGCGGACGTGACCACCCGTGATGCGATGCATACATGCGCAGGAGTGATGTCATTATCATGTACGCTCAGCTGTTGCCCAAACACCTGTAATATTAGCTAGCAATGTAATTTTAAGACATGAACGCACCACTACCACTACCGCCGTTCCAACACCAATAAAAATACAACAGTTATGTTGGTTAAATTACAGTGGTGGACGCCCACTGCGGTACGAATATTTACCGAATGCCCTCTTTTCTCCCATTGCCGATTCTTTTTTGTGTGTCTAATTGAGTACCCTCGTAATTCCGCCTAGTTCTCTGGATTCCCTTGCCATTAATACTATCTCTTCTGCCGCTCAGCTGGCCTACGTGGTTTACTCTGCATGGGTTGTCCAGAACCGCTTCATATTTTACATCATATTAGCCTGTAATTTGTTCTCAAACGCATGGCCAGAATTTTCTAACCTTCAGTGCCACCCAATACCCGCCTTTACTTGGCTACGTGTCCGGTGTTTGACTTCTCCTTAGCGGGACCCAGCGTGCTCTCAATGCTAGTCTCTTGTTTAATCTAAAATGTCGGCTTTTTGCCTTCAGGCTTGACTTCGTACCCATTCGGGTTTACCGAATGGCCAATCTAAGCTGTTAACATGGTACGTCTCAAAAAGTCGAGCATGTGCTCCAAAGTGGTCATTTGAACGTTTCGTTGTCCTGCCGGACGTAACGTGTTCCTCCAAACTTGTGGAAGCTTCTCGAGTGCCTACCGCCCTTTCTATGTTTTTCTCCTTATCTACGACTTTGTGTACGTTTTTGTACTAAATAATGGTTCTTTATACCTATTTTCTGCACTTTCATAGGCAGTTTGACAAAACATTTGTTTTTTATGATAAGCTTTTCGAGATATTTGACAAATCACTTTGCAGCTGTCGTTGGCAGTGCACGATCCTCAAGTCGCAGGAATGCAGTGGAGACGTATACGTGAAATTTGTCCCCTGCCCACCGCTCCCGGAATACTACAGCATACACCAATTGCAGTGATAACTAGTGTAGCAAATAAACGAGAATACCAATGATCCGAACTATCCACTTTGGTTAGTGTAGAACTCTGTTCAGAAACAGGATTGCATGCCGACTTCCGGTTAGCTTGTGAAATATGAAACTTGCGTTTGGCTTTGGCAAATGACATCGAGGAACCGATAAAAAATTGGATGTCCCAAGGCGTGGATCATGTTTTTTGTATTTTGTGGATGCGGAGGCGGTACTGATATGTCGGACCATTCGTTCACGTCACTCAACTGCCTTCACCGTTGCCTGCACATTCGATGGTGACGTGGTGTTTTATTTACACACATGACTTACAGGGTCCAGAAAGCACGTTATGCTTTGTTTCGACTGTTTTTGAGCTCGTATAGCCAACTTATTTTGCAGTATTGCAGGTAACAAAAGTTAACCTTGTCTTGGTTGAACTGTTAGTGTTCAGTGCATGTTGCATGTGATTCCGCAGGTATCGTGCCATTAGATTAAGGAGCCGCGTAATAAATACCATGAGACCCGCCGCGGTGGCTCAGTGGCTAAGGCGTTGCGCTGCTGAGCACGAGGTCGCGGGTTCGATTCCCGGCCGTGGCGGCCGCTTTTCTGATGGAGGCGAAAAGCAAAAACGCCCGTGTGTACGAGATTTCGGCGCACGTTAAAGATCCCCAGGTGGTCAAAATTAATCCGGAGCCCTCCACTACGGCGCGCCTCATCGCCTGCGTTGCGTCGGCGCGTTAAACTCTACAATCAATCAATCAATAAATACCATGAAACTATTGTTTTCTAGATAAGCACCAGCCTACCAATATTTTATGCGCAAGCACAAGTAGCATGTGCCTTCTTTAAGGCAAGACATTCTTGCAGCCTACACGTGACCGGATAACTGATTTTAATCGCACGCAAACCAATGCCGCCTGTATTAACATTGCCTGACGCGTTTCGCGCTTTTCAATGGGAAAGGTAGGGACGCTTAGTTCAGGCACTGATCCGCTATGTGGTGCGTGCCGGCGGACATCTCGCCTTACGTCAATGCTCGCGAGTAGCGAACGCTGCACCCACTTCTACGACGTGTGTCTGTCAGCTTGCCTGTTGGGCTTCAAGGGCCGTTTCGCTTACATCTTAGCCGTGACGAGGCGCTAGTTCTGTGGCGCCCTGGGGATCTCGTTCAACGTGTCGCTCGCTTCATACTTGCTGCATTTTTCCAAAGATAAAGACGGAGGTGGACTGAAATAGTCTAAGAACATACTTATTGTCGGGTAGACATATAGCTAACAGAAAAACAATATTTTTGGATGGGGCAGCCATTATTTTACTGATATTTTTCTTTCTGGAGTATTTAGAGAAGAAAAAATTGCGTGCACGTTTTTTGTTCAGGCGCTCACTTCTACGATTACTTTGCAATAATATCACGTGCTTGCAAACTTCAGAAAATTATAGGAAACAAAAGGATAAGCCGCTGCGATCCCGCCACGCTATCCGGGCGCTTCTACAGTACAGTCCTCAATTTTAGAAGTGCGTACCGATGCGGAGTGCGAACAGGGGGGTCAAAACAATACCTAAATGCGGAGGGGATAGAGGGGGGATGTCCCACTCAGAAAATTTCAGGGCCTGTGATCAGAGTAGATAAGCGCGCAAAGCCGGCATCAGCCTGCGGCAGCGCAAGGGATTTTGCTTCGTGACAAAGGAAGTTTTATCAGTGACAGACCAAGCCAGACAGGCATGGTGAAAAACAAGAAGGCGTAGGAGCGCCGCCTCGGGAACGCTAAACAAACTTTCCACTATTTTGCATAGTTTCCGAGAAGCGGCGCTGGCTGGCGGACACGAAAGCACGCTGGAAGGCTACGGAGCGGGGAAGCGTAGGAGAGAGCAACAGGAGAGTGGCTGTTTGGCCATTTTTCGCTCACGCGTTAGGCACTGTTTATACAGGCGGCGTTGCGCAAACCCACACGCCCACACAGATGCACAGGTACGTACGCACACGCACATGCAGCTTTGTCACATAACATTGAAGCAAAGGTTGGTTCTTCAGCGAGTGCTGCAAGCTCGCTTTGTATTTACCTTCATCATAATGTAGTATGTATTGAGAGACGACGTTTCGCAAGAAGACCTTTATTCGGTTGCCGAATCCAGACTTTCGTCAGCAGTCGGAGCGAGGAGATGATGATGATCATTTAAAGATGATAATGGTGATAGGTGCACGGATATGACAAACAGCGGGAAACACACCCCTTGGTGTTCACAGTGCAAGTGATGAGGTGATGTTGCGTACGGGCATAATGTCTGGCCATAACGTTCCTGTGCTCACAGTATGCATGCATCTATGCATGTATGTATGCACGTATGTATGTATGCATGCATGCACGTATGTATGTATGTATGTATGTATGCATGCATGCACGTATGTATGTATGTATGTATGTATGTATGTATGTATGTATGTATGCATGTATGTATGTATGTATGTATGTATGTATGTATGTATGTATGTATGTATGTATGTATGTATGTATGTATGTATGTATGTATGTACGTACGCACGTATGTATGTATGTATGTACGTATGTATGCATGTACGTGTGTATGTACGTGTGTGTGTACGTATGTATGGACGTATGTATGTGTGTACGTATATATGTATGCATGTATGTATGTATGTATGTATGTATGCGCTTATGTATGTATGTGTGTGCGAGCTTATCGTGTATCATGTGTGCTTCACGTATACTAAAGATTATGGTGTTCACCGGACAGAAACAAGGGGGTGTCCCTGCATTCCGCTCAAGTAAATTTTAGCCTTAGGTGTGGTGAAGGTTGCAAGTGAGTTCTTCTGCCTACATTACAATACACCCCTTTTTCGCGGGTTCTAACTATAAACACTGTCGGATAAACGCGACACCCTCAAGACGTCAAAAAACAAAACATTGGAGCGTACAATATGGAAAACCAGGGGCATGAGCAGGAGGGAGAGCGAGCCGTTCTCGTCCAGCTCTGCGAGCACGCTGCCCATGACGCCCAGGAGCACCTGGTTGGTCAGCCGGGAGTTGTCCGTCCAGAACTCAGAGCCCAGAGCCCTGAATCCAGCCTCCAGCAAGTTGTTGCTCTGCGCACGCCCACGCCCCCCAGCGAATGAAGCGAATTACACGTTTAATGATTTTCTTTCTTTTTAAAGTGAGCTACGCTCGTTATTTCATGTGTGAATCGGTCGCAATAAGCTGCGCCTCCCCAGGTGCTGTTCTCAGGAGGCCACTTTAAGGATGGTTGAAATCGATGGCTGTCGAAAGCAACGGTGACAGAGCGCCGTAACACGGCCCTATTCAATGGCGGTCAACTCGAGCTTGACGGGTGTTAGAACAGTCGTTGACACGGCCTTGCATGGCCACCTCTGATAGCTTTGACTAATTTAGAGCGGCTGAATAAACTACTCTGCTCAATCACTCCTCGAAGGTAGTGGCGAGACACAGCCTAGTTTTCATTGCAGTGGATGGTTCATAAAAGTTTCAATCGTATGGATTTCATGCACTATTCGAAGAAAAGCATAAGCCTTGAATTCGATGAAAAAAATTCAGAACATCGAATATAACATCTGAACCTAAACCCTGTACGATACTACGTCAACTTTTGTAATTCACTCCAGTGTCACCATAAACGTCACCACTGGTATGACGTCTCCTTACATACCGTATTTACCCGATTCTAACGCGCCCCCGATTCTAACGCGCACCCCATTTTCCTGGCAAAAAAACCGAAAAAACGTGCACCTCCGATTGTAACGCGCACGGGACTTTGTGACCCAGACAAACGAATGCGAGAGAAACGGGCGGTTTATTTCCCGAAGTAATCTCACTCATCTCGCTCCTCGTCGCTCTCCGCTGACCACAAGATCTCGGCCTCGGTGCCTTCAAGCGCGTTCGCGATGCCACACTTCTGAACGAACGTTCAACCATGGTCGATGGGATCGTGGCCCACGCCTCGCACGCCCATCCCGAGAGCTTCTCCAGAGGTGCACGCTTCAGCCGACCGCTCGTTTTGAACGCGTGGGAGCTGCTGCTGCCATTGCTGTTATCAAGCGCGCAAGTGAAACAATTTGATGATTTTTGTGAACGCCGATAGAAAAGCCTAGGCGCCTAGGCTTCCTGCGTCCGAAAAATCGTTGCTAAAAGCTTTGGCGCCACTTTGAGATGGCGATGGCGATGGGTGGGACGAAATTTCCGCTGTTTCGGCAGTTTCGGTTTTGTATCCGATTCTAACGCGCATGCGATTTTTCGGCCTATTTTTTGGGGAAAAAAGTGCGCATTAGAATCGGGTAAATACGGTAATCCTGAGCAAGCTCAAACGCGTAGCAACCTGTTGACCTAATAGTGCACGAGTGTGTGCGAATTACGCTCATGCTGCTAGTGCATACGATCTCCTGAAGCATACAGTCTATGCATATACTAGAGCGTAATGTGGCTTTAGCGTCAATGCGACTCGATCGAGGATACTCATGCCGCCGTGGGAATTACCGGAAAACTGCACATTTGTTTTAGTTTCTGAATCGGCTCGTTTTGCAACCCAACCCAACTTTGCCCAACCTGATTTAACCTTACCGAACGTAGCCTAGCCTAACCTAAACTAACCCAACCTAATCCAACCGAACCAAAAAACGACACTGAAACAGTTTGTTTACATAGCTATAAAATAGAAACACGCTGTAGCTATGATAAAGTGAAGGCTTCTATTCCTCTCTGATAGCGTAGACTTCTGAGTAAGCAGACTCCGGGAAAGCTAAACTTACAGAATGGGTTCTATCAAGGACACATCAATAATACACCGCATAATGAAACAATCGAATGCTTTGCACATCTAACGGACCTCTCGTGATACGCAAATTATAGTTTGGCAGTACACACGGGTAGCTATGATGATGACGATGATGATGATGATGAAATACATTCTCTAAGGAGGGATAGACTTTCAGCATTGGAATTTGGAAGCTTCGTGTTTTAACCCCCTCTAAGAAAGGGGCTTTGATATGAACAGCAAAGCTGATTAGCCGAGCGTTATTTGTCCGTCGCACCAGAAAACCTCGCGCAGCGAGGACGTCACCTCGCGCTGCCTAACAACCCCTGGCGCAGCTTTTTTTTTTTTACGCACCTTTTTTATTTCATGTTTTTAGCAGGAATTTTACGGCAGCGATTTTCATCTGCGATTACTCTGCGATTATAAAGCGCTAATTCAACCGCTACAAAAATCCCTTAACTTTCTGAGTACTTAGCAAATGCACGTTTTAATCGTTGCACTTTGCTTTAAAATGATAAATTATGAGAGCAGCTGCTAAAGTCGTGTATACAGACGAAAAAACATCTGCTGCGCGTCAGCCCACCATAGCTCGACCACGGCTCAGTGGCTGCAAAAAAAAAAAAAAAGAGAAAGTAAACGTGCAGACAACGATTTGTGTACAAGAATTTGGCGCGAAATAACGCAATGTTGTTGAAATCTGGCACGTAGAACACTACTGTTCAGCTTTTTTAAAGCGAAGCTTTATATGACTAGGCGAAAGGAAGATACGGCGGCCCCGTGTAGGCCGAGAAGTCCTCCCACTGTTACGATTCAGGGCGTCGCTATCCTGTTTGCGCGTGCTCCTGGGGTGCTCCTGTGGTTTGCGGCACAGCCTACCCTTCTCGGACATGACGCTACGTGCGTTTGCTGCGCGGGTCCCATTGGTGGTGACTCAAACCGTTGCAGCTACAAGATCTAAAAACAAACTTTTTGTGTAGAACTGTGCCCCGGCGAAGCTGACGCCGCAGCCGAGATCCCCGCTCTCTCAAACCCAACGAGCGCCGCTACTGCAGGTCTTCACGAACTCGGGAAAGAGCGTTGTGCGTGTCTGTACTATTTCCGGCCCTGTGCACAGAAGCACTGGGAAAACCACGCAACCGTTACGGCTTCTTTGGATAGATTCATTCGTTTTGCAGCAGGGAATCCATGTTGTCGCCCTGTCGAGTGAGGCTGTAGCCTGTAAGCTCGCCAAGAAAGGTATTGTTCTTGTATTGCTTCGGCTTATCGTTTGCCATGCAGTAAACTAGTTAAGTTCGCCTTCGGCTTCTTGTCGTCATTACCAAGGCAGCAACTTTTTCTGTTCTTGATTTCACAGCGCACATAACAAACAAGGACGAAAGGGAGAGCGGGAGACACAGGCGGTGACTTACGACTGAAATTTATTGCTGTGGCATCTGGCGTAGAAATGCAGGAAAAATCTAGGGAACAAAGAACACGTGAAAGCAAAATAGGAAATCGGTCACGACATCGCTACCGCCATGTGCCTACACACTGCCTAGATAGGTGATTTCTTTTGCTGATAGCGCGACAGAAGGGACGCTTACACACTATTCTTTCTTTGCTATGTGGTGAGCCTTAATAATTTCCTTTGTTAGTTTATGCTTATTTTCATAAAATATTGCAGCGCTATTAAAGATAGGCTCGAACGGTCGAATCCAGCACAGTCGCTACAATGTATTCCTAGGCGACCGCTTTTGCACTGTTCATCTCACCGTTTGCCGGATTTATTCTCTGCCACTCAATAAAGGGATACTGCAAACCACGTTTGTTGCACATGGAATGAACTGTCGTTGATGCTTCTTTCTACAAACCGGAGTACTAGGGTTATCACTATTAACGCGCCTACAAAGTCTTGAAGGCTTATCAGGAGCAGAAAAAAAAACACTCACATGGGCACACTGAGCAATTCTTTTTAGATTTTGCGAAAAGATGTATGTATGGCAATACTGCAATCTTCCCTTTTGTTTTTTATTCCTGTCATTTGTTTTGCGCAGCCCTCATTTTCTTCAATAAACATTCGGCAACGGACGTTAATTAAGCGATCAACCTGGTCCATGAAACTAAGGCGCATCATATGAGCGCATGACCCAACAAGTGAATTTTTAAGATACAGATTAGCAACGACACTTCATTTCATATGCAACAAACGTAGTTTACAGTATCCCTTTATTGTGTGGCAGAGAATGCATCGGGCAAACGGGGAGGATCTATTAAGGATAGGTTAAAGGAACGCAGTTACAGCGTAGAAAAGTGCAAAAGCGGTCACCTAGGTGTAGATTGCAGAGACTGTACTGGGTGCGAGCCTATCTTTAATAGTACCGCAATATTGTACGAAAATAAGCATAAACTGACAAGAGTATTATTGAGGCTCACCAAATAGCAAAGAAAGAAGAAAAGTGTGTAAGCCTGCCTTCTGTCGCGCTATCACCAAAAGAAATCACCTATCTAGGCAGTGGCGGTAGCGATGTCGAGGCAGATATCTCATTTTGTTTTGACGTGTTCTTTGTTGCCTAGATTTCTGCTGTATTCATATTCCAGATGCCACAGCAATGAACTTCAGTTGTAAGCCAGCGCCTGTGTGTCCCGCTCTCCATTTCGTCCTTGTTTGTTGTGTGCGCTGTGAAATCAAGAATATGGAACCCCAACTCGCCCCAGCATCAACGTTAAAGGGGCACTGACACAAAATTTTGAAGGCGAGATAACGTCGGAGATAGATTGGTGGGAACACATATACATCATCTGCAAAATATCAGCGGCGAATACAGCCTAGAACATATTTAAAATCAATTTTGAAGTGTGCGAAACGCAACCGAGCAGCCAGCAGAGGACCACGCGCAATTGTAAATAAACAACATCCAAACACGTCACGAGTTTGTGTTTGCCGCTTCCGCACTACCGGCGTTTTACGCGGGCTCGCCCGGCTCGCCGCTCCAATCGGAGGGCCGGAGGGCGGAGCTTCTGCTCTCGAGAACGAACGACCCGATCGTTGGCGGCGGAGGCGCCGTGATTTCGTCAGCTAATCGGGCAGCTGGCCGCGACCAAAGTTCTACAGCGATTCCAGGCACTCTGTTTCTATTACTGTTTATTACCATTGGATGCGAAAACGCGCCGGAGGCACGAAAAGCCCACTGAGCTAGCCGCACGGTCTCTGTGCAGGCGGCGGCCACGGCCGCGAAGTGGCCCAGGCCGGCGCAGGTAGCTCGAGTGATAGCTTGTTACCGCTGCACGAAATTGTCCCCAAGTCCCGACCATAGTGGCTTAAATGAGAAAGGAGTTAATGATGCGATGGCGGGTTGCATTAAAAATTGTCATCTGCACCGCTTGCGAGAGCGGCACTCGAATATCCGCCGCAGTGCTGAGCCGAACACATCTATTCTGTAGGCGGACCTGTAGGCAGACCGGCCGGCTGCTCCCAGCGCGCGTCTTGCCACCCACCGTCTCGAGCGTCGCGCGTCGTTCTTTAGCCGCGGTAGCATTTGCACTCGCAGCGCCTGCGTCACATCCACGGTCGCTTTTTAATTAAGCCCCTCACGAGATCAGTACTTGGGGGCATTCGCAGAAACTGCCTTCGATGCGGATTCGACAGTGCTACGGCGGCTCTGCTCTGTGATATCCCTCCGACGGTCACGTGGTCAGCTTTGTTCACACAAAATCCACAAAATCCATCGTTTCGCGGCACTCGCTGAAACCGAAACTGCGACTGGCCGCATTTAAAATCCCTCTAATTAAACAACCGTCGCACGCTGAAGCAAATGAGGTTTCTACAGGTTATAAGTAGGTCACTAGCTACTTATCGCAACGAAAAAAACAAGATGCTAAATTTTTGTGTCAGTGCCCCTTTAAGTTTTCCTGGCCGCTGGACCACCACGTATACCACACACGACGAAGGCGACGGAGCCCGGTTTGGGGGCGCCTTCTTGAATGTAATTCTCGGTAATTCCGTGCGCACGCGCGAAAATACCAGGTTAGAGAGGAGTTAGAAGTAAGAGTAGAAAAATTCGCGAGGTAGAAATATTCGCGAGGTATTCACGTAGTCGTAAGCGGTGTGCGCTTGCACACCACCAGCTACTACGTGAATCATATACAGTGACAGCTTGTTAATTCGAACTTGTGGATAATTCGAAGTGTGCGATTTGGTCTAACCAAGTTGCCATAGAAATATATGTACATAGAAGCCTGTTACTTAGAATCCGAGTGCATGCAGCCACGGATAATTCGATCTACGCGCCACAGCGCCGGCGCCTTGGTGCCTGGCACACGGCCACAGAAATGCACCCACTTAGAGGAAAAGCACAAAACCTGTCGCTGCCAATGGCGACGAGCAGGACGAGGACAAAGCATAAGATGACGTCCGCTCAGAAATCATGGCCGGATAGAATGCGCCCCGACTCTACTCCAATTTCCAGGGAGGCGAAGAGGAGCCTTTCCCGTACATTCCTTTGTTAAAACAAAAAGTGCTGACTGTCACCTTTGGGGACACAAGGCAGGCCGTGCTCACGGGATTTTTTAATCATCAAAGTTTTGACTTACCCTGCTGCTTCAGAATTCAAGTGTATTGCTGTTATTGCTCACAATTTTAGTTGAAACTTTCATTACTCGAACTGAGATGACGTCTCCTGGCGGTTCGAACTAACGAACTTTTCCTGCACACATATTGATGTAGGGATAAGGGCGTAGGAGGGTCGACGTAGCAATGGCAAACAGCGGCCGCATGTTACTACGAAATGGGTATACGTAAAACGCCGGCCGGCCTGTACAGCTTCGCTAGTCACAAGTGTGTCGTAGTGCATGGAAGCATTTCTTTTTTACTTCAGGCATCGCGGGTGTGCTTACCTCGACCACGTGGGCGAGCAGCTTGACCGTGCTGGTGAGGATGATTAGTGCCCAGGGCATGTCGCGCGCGGTGGCTCTCCATGAGATCATGCGCTGGTGTGGACACCAGATGTCTCCGGACGAAGGCAGCGCGCTGAACAGGCAGAGCAGCGACGCGCCCAAAACGACCACGTTGTCTCTGCGAATCGCCGCAACCCCAGCGCGTCTCTCACTTATCTTGGCCCACCAGAGACTGCAGACTCTTGTTGCTGAGCAAATAGGGGAATTTCTGCGGCTAACTTTACCCTTTCAGACGCTATGTACACAACCGTGGACATTTCAATACTTTGGTTTTTACAAGAAGTACCAAAACTGAAAGTCTTTGCTAGTGTAGCATAATTTTGTATACTTTGTCTAACAATGAAACTTTTAGGGCTATCTGGCGGCTGGTAAGATTACTACGACCGTAAACAAACAAAATGGCGACGCACGCGATGGCTTCAGCGAGTACGCTTTTTCAACCCTTTCTCCTCGTTTCTCCTCTTTCTCCTCTCCTTCTCCTGTTTCTCCCTGCGGCCCTAAAAATATCGAAACAGTGGATATCACGCAAATATATGCGTATGTGGAAATATTCAGCGCTACTTGACGCTCCTGAACTCTGTGACGCTATGTACACATTTGTGTACAAGACTGTAAAAAAACTGATTGTGTTGGGGTCAGTAACCTGCGAATTTATCTTATTTGGTCAGATACAGAGCATAGGAACAACAAAAGCAATTTTGTTGGCGGGAAAAGCGAGCAGCGTCTGACAGGAGTAAACGGGCCATCAATGCAAAATGCAACTGTGTTCAATTTGGAACAATTAGCAACTCACACAGTTCCCTTACAGCCACGAAAGACGTTTTTGAAACCGAAAACACGCCAGAAATGTTACAAAAATTTCAAATTTTGAGCTACAGTGGCGTAACATGGGCAAGAGTGACGTCATATGGGAGCACCAAAAAGCGCAGACATCAGTGTGCTGACGCGTTAGCATTCATACGGCATTACATGCCCCGCTACAAACGCCCAGTGATATTTTCTGGCAGACACTTAAGTCGGCGTCCGCTAATCGTACAAACAAGAATCTGTGACGCCTTAGAGACGTCGCCGCAAAGTGGTTCTTCGAATCTTTTCTTTATACCTCCATCATTTGTTCAAAGTTAGCGATAGAATTGGTATCATTGCTCTCGGGAAAAAAAAAATCAATCTTTTTATTGAACCAATGCATGGTTCTTTCTGTTCAAACACCGCCCAGACAACGGGCGTGGTGAAAAGGGAGACACATGACGCGCGCGCGGTTTCTTTTTTTTTGTTTTGACGGACGTCGTCTTGGGGCTGTTTGAACAGTATACAGCACCAACTTGTTGAATTGGCAGTCCTTCTTCACTTTAATACTTACAAACAAAATGTGATGAAGCCGTGTGTAAACGTAAACAAAACAGCCTCTTGTCTCGCGTAGGTTCCTTGCCATTAGACCGTGGAGGTCTCTTTTTGGTTTGTTTCAAAAGCAGAGCTGTTTAGGCCGACACAATACCGTTGTTCGTACCCAGAAACTCCGAAGCCTCAAGAAAAAAAAATGTGGTTATGAAGGTCCGACACCGGCGACCTAACCATTGGGCCACCCGAAAGCCCGAGGGGCGCGGGTTTGAGGCGGTGGAGAACAATAACATGTCCAGCCATCTAGAAAAAAAAAAAACGTTTCCCGTGGTCGAAATCCAACCTGGGTTCCTCGCCTTATGGAACTGGCGCCTATCCGATTGAGCTATCATCGCATCCCGGGTGCACAGCATTTCCCTTGGGTTTGTAGCTCTAGCGCTTGCTAAGGCGGTCAACTTCGGGTGAGATGCGAAACACTGCGGACGGAACGATCAGGGCCTGCCCGTCATGGAGAACTTTCTGCAGCAAGTTCGGAAATAAATGTGAGGTGATGACATATGGAGCGGAAAATTGGTGCGTTACTAAATACAGTGGAACCCCGCTGGTACATCCCCCGGACTTACGACGACCCGTTTCTTACGACGGATCACCGCGGTCCCGGCAAACTCCCCAAGAAACAATGCATTAAAAACCCGGATGATATGACGCTGGGGCGCCAGCGGTCCGCTTTATACGACGGACCTCGGCGCAGATGAACCGGCGTTTTTCACATCTTTTACATCGCTTCGCTGCCTCGTCCCGACCTGCTATTGACGCTCCTTGATTTTCGAAGGTCCTCAGGCAGGCCAGACCACTTGCTGAATAGGCGCAAGCAAGCAGGCGGGTACTCGTCCTTGGCAGTTAACCATCGACGGCCCCACGCAGCAGCAACACGCCAACGCACCCACCGCGAGAAGTCGAACTTCATTTGGAAAGCGGACCGTGAATTTCACTGAAGCTCCCATCGAGCCGCCGACGAACGCGAAAACACATACGACGCAACCCCACGGTGATGACCGAACACCCGCTTGCCCCGCCTGCTCGATCGAAGTTTCTTCCTTTCAAGATTCAAGACGCCCACTCTCCCTATATCTCTGCTCTCTGCTTATCAGCGTCTTTCAAAGCCGCGTTGTTACTCCGCTCCTTTGGTACAGTGTCTCAATTCACGCGCTTCCGGCACAAGGGTGGAGACACGTATACACGGTGGCACCGCCATTTGGGTCAATCGCTGACTGCCGCAGCAAGTCACTGTAGCAAGACTGCGCTATAATTTTTGACGCAAGACGGTGTACTCGCGAAGTTTGAATAATCTATTTCGAGTTGCTGGATCTTGTCGGAAACGAAAACAGTTGTGTTGAACGCTTTGACCCAATAGCGACAGCGCGGGACCATTCACAGGGTGTCTCCACTATGTACTGGAAAGCTGTTTTCTTTTTGTAGCGCAAGCTACACTAAGCTACGTCGGGCAGTCTTCGCGGGGTGACCAGTTTTGCCCTTGAGCGCTAGAGGTCAAACCACACCCTCTTCCGCAAGCGGCCGACACGGAGCAGCGGCCCGACAACGGGGAGAGATAGGCGGCAGGGTAGAAATAAGTGAGGAGGGAAAGGAGACGTGTGCTGGACCCGCGCGCGGGACGTGACGGAAGTAGGCGAGGAGGCCGCCGCCGCAGCGATAAGCGCGCGCCACGAACGAAGGCCACGGGGCCACGTGCGGCGCAGAACCGCGTGGCAAAGAGGAAGCTGTGGCCCCTCGTACAGCGGAGAGGCTTTAACAACGCCTTGAGGCGAAGAAGGGGAAAAACGCTACTGTTGCGTACAGCTTCGCTACATTCAAGTCTTGCGCATTAGTGTGAGCTTTCCTATTTTTGTGTTTTTATATCCGCTTTGTACTATCGTTAGTTTCGCTTGGCCTTGGCAGTTTCACACCCGCCTTTTCCCCTCTCAATTTGCTCGACCACGTCGGGCTTAGCTCGCGCGCGCAAGCGCAGGGCTGGCGGGCTATAAACAGCACCGTACGGCACGGGTGTCCCGTAGCGCGCGGCGCTTGGCTGGCGGGCTAGCTCGGACGCATGGAGGGGAGGTGGCGCAACAAAAACGTTGCTTCTTTTTAAACTTAGGATTCCAGCTAAAGGTTCGCAAATCGCGTGAGAACACCCACAAATGTAGTATTTTAAATAAGTTCTTAGCCCCCCTGTCGCGTGAGACCGTCTACAAGGCCGGCATTTGCCCGCACCCTGGTCGTACGACACCCCGGTCATACGACGCTTTTTCGCGGTCCCTTGAAAGTCGTATTATCGGGGTTCCACTGTACTTGAAAGTAAACTCAGGTCGGCTCAACGGGGCATGGAACGAATCAGAACCAGTAACACTTAGAGGCAGGAAAAAGCTCCCTGGATCAGAGAACAAACTCGAGTAGGAGATATCACAGTTCAAATATAGAAAAAGAAGTGGACTTGGGCTGGCCACGTAATTAGGCGAAATGACAATGGTGGACTGTTAGGCGACAGAGTGGACACCAAGAGGCGGGGCTATGGAAAAAGAGGAAGGCCAATTACTTGATGGAGGGACTAAATAAGAAAATTCGGAGGCAAAGAATTGACCCGGGTGGCACAGGACAGGAGTGGTTGGAAGTCGCAGGCAGAGGCCTTCGTTCTGCAGTGGACCTAGTGGGCTGTTGATTGTGGTGACGCAACAGCCGGGTCTCCGACGAAGGTAGAGGAGCCGCCAGCTCTGCTGTTTCTCCAGCCGTGCAAGCTGTGCAAGCATGCCAAGCATGCCAGTGCAAGCTGCGCCATTTTTTTTTTTCCTGCTGAACATTTTCTGTCTGAATTTTGCCGAATGGCGCTCAATAGTCAAATATACTGTTATTTGTGGTTACCTATAGTAGCCAAGTTAATACATCTTTAGCGCTTCGAGTCAATGTGTCAGTAATTAGCAGAAAACTATTGCTGCACCCAAGAAATTGTTGCGATTCGCAAGTTCGGAGCATTGCTCTTCGCGGGGTGCGGGACTGAGTTTTGTATTGCGGCCCTATTTCGCCAAGTGTGACCTTGGCCCTCGCCCTCCTCATCTGCTGCTTTTCCGCTGCACCTCGTTTAAAGGGGTGATGCAGACAAAATGCAAGTTTCTTTTATTCAAAATGTTAGGGGTTTTGTGGCGCCCTCAGCGCTTGCCCGGCACCGACCGGTGCTTCATTCACTGCGCAATTTCGCAGTTTAAGCGAAAATTTCAATTTTTCTGCTGCATCATATGGGATGTGAAGTCAGCAATGGAGTGTTCAGGGTAAGTAACTAAACAAAATCTTAATTGATGAGACAACTATCCAACAATCGGTGTTTTCGGTAGCATAGGGGCAGACGTTGTAGCACCCTAATGTGGCAGACGGTAAGCATAGTTACCGTCTGCCATCTTACATGGCGCAGCAATAACGCTCAAGGACTACTGTGCGCACAATTTAAGGTTCCCTTTTGACCAGACTTCACCAGCCGCATTTTGATTGAGGTTGATAATAGTCGTTTCCTTTAACATTGGGTAGGAATCGACTAACAGGGTCACGTTAAGTGGTGGTGTCTCTAGATTATTCCAGTCGGCCAGTGTTGCGAGCGCTGAAGACTGATTGACCAGCGGGCCGGAGAGGTGTTCAGGTTCCGACACGTTTCTCAAGCGGGGCCATGGAGGTGATGTAATCAAAGCCTTGTTTAGGGGCCAGTTGTCATAGCCTAGAATTCAATATTAACGTGCACTGCGTATTTGGACACGATATTGCGCACCATCGTTTGGTTTAGTCTTTTCCACTGTGCCTATCCCCCGTCCAAATATACAATTCCGAGCCATGGAGGCATTTACGGAGACATCGGGATAACCGTTGCAACCAAAGTGAATACCCCCAGCTGCCACGGAGCGCACGCGTTCTAACAAGCTTCTGCAAACGGCTACGCGTACTCGCCTCAGGACGCTGCACGTCTGGCAGTCAACCTCTACAGTGCGCATCACGCGGTGGCTTATAGAAAACCCGCGCTGATGGGACCATTGGTAGGAGTAGTCCGTACTTGGCAAGTTGACTCCAGCTTTTAATTTTTGGTGTATGTCGTGCACGAACTGATGATTACGACTTCAGGGTACGTCTGTATACCCGCTCGCTTCTCGGTGAGCCCTGGCAGCGCATTTTGGAACAGAGCTCGACACCTTTGCTCAGCCGGCTTCAGTTGTCATGTTTTCACACCCCAGTGTGCTGAAACACCGTTTTTTAAAGCGAAGCTCTTAAGCGCAGCTCCTGTGGTTTCGCAACGCCATCGGCATTGCTGTAACCGAGCCAACGAAGAGGACACCGAAGACAGACTAGATAGTGCGAGCAGGAAAGCGAAGAAGAAAAGTGCGACGAAAAAGTGAGGGGGAGGACAGTCTGCCGAGGCAACGCGAGAGAGAGAGAGAGAGAGAGAGAGAGAGAGAGAGAGAGAGAGAGAGAGAGAGAGAGAGAGAGAGAGAGAGAGAGAGAGAGAGAGAGAGAGAGAGAGATACTTTATTTCCATTCAAAAGGGAAGGGTAAACGGGGGTGGCGGGGAGGCTAAGAGCCGCCTCGTTCCAGGCAGCTTCTGGTGGCCTTCAAGATGAAGTCCACCAGGCCCCTCTGCTTCTCCAACTTGGTTGCAGTAGTCGACACGCTCGGCTGCGGCGACACGTTACGAGATAGCCGGGACAACTAAAAGGGCCCACCGAAGATATAGCGAGCCGGAAAGCGGAGGATGAAAGCATGGCGAAAATGTGAAGGGGAGGGCGGTATGGCGAAGCAGAGCGAGACATGTTCCCCGCCGGAGACGCGTCACGACAGAACGCCTGAGTATGGCGCGCGCCATCGCGCGTTCGCTAATGGGGCAATGACTTCCTGAGACGCAGCAGGTATGCTTTGCTGCGCTCAGATTTAGCATTAGGAAGTATCGTAGTCTTCAGCCAATTTTTCAACAGTGGAGCTGTTTTTACTGGTCGTAAGTTCGGTGTCGCAGAAAACTCCCTGAGAGGAACGCTATCGCGCAGCTGTCCCACTCGAGAACGGAAAAACATGTGATAGCGGCCGCCGTAGCAATCGAGAGAGGAGTTTCGCCGTATTGGTCGCAACGCCTGCTCGGGATGAGAAAGACAGGTCATAACGTGCGCTCCTCGGTAGTGCGCATGCATGCGTACAGTATAAGGATCTTTCGCTCATCGTTGTCTCCTCGCAGGATTGCTAGCGTCCACACGTATACAACTTCTTTGACGCATACGACGATGACTAGCACTGAGGAAAAGTAATACTGAGACTTCAGTATGTGTCCGTCAATGCTCACCTGCAGCTTCGCCATTCAAGTCTTGCGTATGAGTGCAAGCTTCCCCAATTTTTTTTTTTTGTTCTCGCAGTGGACGTTGTCGCGCTCAAGTGTTCATTCTGCTCTCGCAATGGCTTACAGAAACAGTTTGGCATTTGGCTCTTGGTCGTCCTAATGCAGGCAACCCTGCGTCTCTCGCCAGTCACGCTACCTCGACGATGAGCGCACTACTCGTGCCCGCTGTGCTAACATTGGAGACTTCGGGAGGCTCGTCGTCACACCGCATCCGTGCGGTCTGCCTTTGTGTTGTCGGAGTGCACGGTGTTTCCAGCCAGCAGGTCGCTTCACTGCGTGGCAGTGGTGTCGTACTTCGCCGGCTTTGAAGTGGTGCCTCCGACCGACCACGTTTTGCTGTTCTCGGCTGATGATGTAATCGCGAGCGATACTACGCCAGACTACGCGTCGTAGGCCAACCTGCGCCATCAAGTGAACCACCCGCAAAGCAGCGCCTAACGACGGCGCGTCGCAGCCAATTAAACTTGAAGTGCGGTTTTTTGCAACGGCGGTCTGTGACGGTCGGGTTTTGGTACAAACTAACCAATGCTAAGGAGTCATAAACTTAACCCGAGTATGTACTGAGTGTCCTGAACTTTTGTTCTCACGTTTCCACTGTAGCCCTATTGCTGGCGGAAGGAATGACGAATAGGTAAAATAAATTGCGCCTTATGGTGCACCTGCTGCGTCTTTAACCAGATAAAAAAAAACGATCTTTCGCCATAGCTCACTAATACACAGAGATATATGGGAAGGAGGACAATGGCTCACCGGTAGCTGAATTGAAGCACGACGGACATAATCCGGAAAGTACAAAAGCTGATGAACGCAAAGGGCAGCATAAAGTCCGATCTCCTATAAGAAAATAGAAGAGAAAGCATGCTCAGCTGTAGTCGTTCTGGAAAGAAGTGAATACAACTGGAGGTGCAACGCACGAAAGTAGGCTCTAGAGCGACAGCGGTGAGAGTTCTGGCTTGGGGCTTGTTCAGCTGAGTGCATGTAGCGTTTCAGTAAACCGTTTAGTTGAAGCCTTCAGCTTTGGCTTCAGTGAGTTGTGAGAGGATCGATTGATTGATTGATAATAATGTCCCATTATTTCCGGTGATGACGTGTGTCATCGTATAAAGAAGCTAATGTACAGGGGTGATTAAAAGAAATGTGAAGAACGGAGCCCACAGCTCCCGACGCATGCCGCACCGTCTGGCTGCACTATAAGTAAACTGCGCGCATGCGTACTTCTTTCAGGGCGATTGAGAGTTTGTCCTACTGGTAGAGAAATTGCTGGCCAAAGAATCACCGCCTGTCATTTACATTGAGGCGTCTTTCTATGCTCTGCCGCCTCCGAGCGTCCTGTTATCCACTACATTCGGGAGCCAAGCGCGCAAAAGGTTGATTGCAGCTAGCATGATGTCCTTCAACGATCAGTCTGCTCAGTGACGACGCAGCGTGAAAAGGCGCATCAAAATGAACGACCGGCGTCGCTTCTTGATGAAGCATTTACCATAAATGTAGGCCACACTCTCAAACGTTCTCGAAAAGTGCGCAGGCGCGCAGTTTACTGGCTTTGCAGCCAGATGGTGCAGCGTGCGTCGGAGGCTGTGCGCTCCGTTGTTCGCATTTATTTTAATCCCCCTGTGCCTATGTTACTCTACTCTTTAAATTTTTGCGCTGCCCTTAGCTGGATCCTCAGATTAGCTGCAGAGAAGACGTCATGCCGTGACACTCGCGGCCGCTTCGAGAACTATCTCAACGACGCCACAGCGTTCTGCAATGTGATTTGCTCCTATCAGAGCCTTCAGAACTTTTGCTGTTCATTTAATTCTCGCTGTCGGTGTGGTCACAGTTTTGACGAGTGGAATGTATTCGCAATTTTTTTAGGTCCTCCGTGATGAATGGCCACTGTGACGTCACAGAAGACGTCCCTAAACCTGTGGCGCTGCGGGTTTGAATGTGGGAGATACCGAATTTCAATTTATCCGTTAGCCATGCTGTATTCCCTCCACCCAAACCTCTCATTCCCACAGAATTGAATTCATGAGGTTTAAGTCGTCGCCGTCGGTATCCGTTGTGAGCTGACGGCGTATGAAAAATTAATGAGCATAATGACGCCATGCAATACGCGACGGTTCCCTATACACCACCAGTTCTCTTGGGTGAGAACGTGCAGTCTTTGCCAAATATTTTTATGCCACGACAGAAGTTTCTGGGCCACAAATAATTCAAGTGGCAGTCTTAACGTTCAACTATGAGCAATTCTTTTTTTTTCTTTTACCAAATTTATTTTGCACAGTTTCTGGATTAAAACATTTCGGTCTCACTTCAGAGGTAAAGTTGTATTTTGAATTTATTGTGCACTATAAACTTTTTGGCGTGGCCTAGAAACTTTAGACAGACACTATATACGTACCTATCAGAAATTCATTTGAGAAAAGGCTTCGTCAGTGTTTTCGTTTATTTTTAGTGACAGAGATATGAAGCCCCTAACAATGCACGATTCCACAATCTTTGGAAATTGTTTTTGTGACGAAATATGTTTCCTTTTAGGGAAGTACCAGAGTCGATATGCAAAGGTTTTATTTAAACAGTCTGGCTCTGAGAGTTTACGTAGAGAGTAATCGAACTGCATCCCGAAGGGCCACCGGCTATGACAGTCACCGGTTGTTGAAATGCAGCGCGTGCATATGTTTCGCCCGCATTAACGAAACTCCCACATTAACGAAACCTGAAAACTGCGACATGGCATCTTCTACCGTTATCGCAACCTTGAGGTTGCAATACGCCTCTTGAGGAGGCACTCAGAAGAACAAACTTTTCTATGCCTGAACGCAAGGTAAAGCAGGGCCAGGCTACCGTACCTTACTGATAATGTCAAAAACGAACGGGGCTACGTGGAGTACATTGGTCCCATTTTATCCCACCATTTCTTCCCGAGTAATTTGGTGTTACAAGACCGCCACATCTGCAACTTCGAAGCTTGCATATGAAGCACCAAAATTCGCTACGTACCTGGTAGGTCCGAGCGTGCGGAGTTTCCTCGAGGCCCCCCTGCACACGTCCTCGAACTCTCCCTTGCTCTGCACAACATCGCTGCAAAGAGAACACGCCACGTTAGGAAACTGAAGCCGTGAGTAATGAATGCGTGGCTCCTCAGTAGCCGAGTAAAGCTTCCTAGATAGTGGCACAGTTAGTCCGAATAGTGCTCTAGTGACTTAACTGTACACAATGTTAAATAGTGAAATCGCTGTTTAGGGCCTCTCGGAGGCCCTTTAAGAATATTCCGATGAAATAAAGTGCATATTTTCAGCCACGGTGCTTTAGGCTCCTCCGCTGCCATTCGAAACAGAGGCTGTTTCGCTTCAGCCTTCAGAATGTGGTTCTGCGCCCACAAGCGAAATTGACAGAAGTTTTTGACGAACACGAATTAATCTACTTCTATCTCTTTCACGCGCGCCTCCCGGCAAATCCTAATAATGTTGCTATTACGATGATTAATTATCTTTACGAAATGAGAAAGCTCGTAGCCGAAGGCTGTGAAAATTCTAGTATCACTGCTAATGTGGGCGATCCTGTAGCAGCAAGTAAGCAGCAGTGGATTTGAGGAGCCGGCCTACTAACAACGAATGATGCGCTCCAAATAGTGTTCAGCGTGAGTAAACACTACCCTTCACCAGGAGCCTTCCCAGAGGCCCACTCTTTGTACAAATGTGTGGTAGCGCCTTTGGTCTCAGCTATAGTGTGAGAGCGGGGCACAAGGCACGGACTCCAGAACTCGGCTGCGCGTCTGAAGCTCGAGCATTGACCAATAAGGAGAACACTTCAATGCCCCCAACACCTTATGGGGATACAACAAAACTCATCCTAGGGGTGAACACCTTCGAGTATGCTTCAGAAAAACAGGTCTTCATCCCATTAACGACCCAGACGGAATCACTCGCATCGGCCTTCACGAAGCTCAACGCGACACTTCGCCCGACCTCACTTGGGCGACTGCCGGACTTGTTCAAGCTTGGACTCCATATGCGACTACGTGGGGCAGCGACCACCTACCCATCCTCGTAAGGTTAAGGAGCAAGACCTCGAGATCAGCCAAAGCAGTAACCAGGGCTGACTGGAACAAACTTCGACACATTATACGAACCTCCTTTCCACGGTCATCCAGGAAGAATTTTGCATTTTGCAACTTGATTGCTACTTCATCTGCGCAAGCGCAAGAGACCATCCAATGCTGGGGCGACACTCGGCATATGGACAATCGTTTGGCAAACCTCCGGCGTAGAGGGAACGAGCTTACTCGCATGCACCGGGGCAAAGGAAAAAGACACAGATCAACAACGGATCCGCCGGCAATGTCCCCGGGTTTCAGACAGCGACAACTAAATCAGGACTCCAGGGCGACAATGTGCAGCGACCTTACGAGTGAGGGCTCAGGGGCTTCTGGAAGCTGCGTCGCAAGTTTACCGGCAAAAGTAATGCCGCAAGCCACAGTTCGAGACCCTCACGCTGACGGCAGCAGCAAGTGATGTGGAGACATGGGTTATCACAACATTTTCCCGTACGGCTTCTACGCTGCCTCCACCGCCGTTGCACATTATCCCCATTGACAATCCAGATTCCGAATTAGATTCCCCGTTTACTATGGCGGCACTCCGCATGGTTATAAGGGTGGGCTGACCATATTCTGCTCCCGGACACGAGAATGTTCCCTGGGAGCACCTCTGTAACCTTCCTACCGAGTCGCTGCCCCACCTACTCACTCAAATTTATTCTTGGTGGGAACAAGGTCTCGTTCCGGACCATATAAAGCTTGCACTCATTTACCTTATACCAAAGCCAAAGAAGCCTGCCGATAACCTTCTAAATTTGCACCCAATCTCATTAACACCTGTATTCTGCAAACTAATCGAATGGCTCATCAATATTCGCATCATCCACTACCTTGAATATGTGCGACCCTACTTTCATCCTGCCCAGACTGGTTTTCGACCTAACGTAGGGGCGCACGACAGCCTGTGGCTATTACGACGGGCCATAAACCGGTCTCATTACAACAGAGGAGATCCAGACGTCGTCATGGTCATCGATCTTCGAAAAGCATCCGACAATATTAGCCAGGCGGTGATACTTGAGGAACTGGCCCAAGCCTACCCTCGCAGCCGAGCCCAAACCAGCATTCGTGATTTCTTGCAAAGCCGCCCCATATGACTGCAAGGTCCTCACCCGGTATATCGCTATTCCAGCGCTAGCACACTTCTTGCTCAAAATAACGTGTTCTGAGTTCGCAAACTATTCCAATATAACATTATTACTTTATTGTTCAAACTGCTGACTAATCAACTTCTTTTCCACTTTATTGAGTTAAGTTGTCTCACTAATACCAACCCAACCAGATTCGCTGCAAACTACAATTACTTGCTTCCTTCAGTTTCAACAAATTATGGCAAAATGACTTCGCATTTTTCCGCTATTTCAAGCTGGAATAGTCTGCCGGACGCAATTAAGTCACTTTCTTCTTTATCGCCATTTAAAAAGCATCTTAAAGAGTTTCTTTTGCAGCCTTTGATTCGTTCACAGTAGTTGTACGAATGTGTAATTTTGCGTGAGTTTATCTTTTTTGTTGTTGTTGCATGGTTGTTTGTTCGAGGTTTTATTAAATATGTGTGTGTTTGCGGTTTTGTATTGCAACTGGGATACAATTTTGTTTCTTCAGTGTCAGCTATATTCGAATTCACTTTGCTCATTTTATTTTCCCCTTTCTTTTCAACGTGCGCAATACTCGCCCCTTGAACTGCATTAGTTTTTGTTCTCTCTTGGCATAAATTCTTTAGAGATTTCGCTTAAATGAACTGTTTCGTCTATTCGTTTTTCCTGCACATTCTGAATTGTTGTTTTGCTTTAAATTGTGATTTGACGTACAATACAGTGTAGTGTGTCCAGTTTTTCCTATTTTCCTTTTTTCTCATTTCTTTTTTTCTCTTCTTTTTTTGTTTTTCTTCGTTCCATCCTTTTTTCTTTTTTTCTTTTCTTCTCGTTCTTTTCTTTTAATTTAGCCTGTCTGGTAATGTTACGACATGAGTTCTTGGTTTGTATTGCTTTGTTGTTACTTTGGCTCTGTAAGTGTAACTCTGAGACTTGTGATTATTTAAATTGTCTTTAGCGGCTTTCATTGTATTTTTTATATGTAATTATATATCGAGGGTCCCGGTGCAGTATCAACTATGAGACCCTCGTCTGGATATATCTTTACTTGTAACCTTCCTCTTTTACAAGAATCAATAAAATTATTCTTCTTCTAAGTCCCTCTTACTTACTACTTCGATGGAGGAGTCCCCCAAGGCTCAATTTTGGGACTTCTATTGTTCACTTTGGCAATGTCCTGGGTAGCACGCTGTCTCGACGCTAAAACCGCGACCCACTCCACCATTTATGCGGTCGATATTACAATATGAA
The DNA here is from genome assembly GCF_048455015.1 of Haemaphysalis longicornis. Taxonomy (NCBI): domain Eukaryota; kingdom Metazoa; phylum Arthropoda; class Arachnida; order Ixodida; family Ixodidae; genus Haemaphysalis; species Haemaphysalis longicornis. The sequence goes on along the minus strand of NW_027526422.1, from coordinate 71,471,802 downwards.
CAGAGGCAACTGGCTTTCCTTCTCTGGAAGATCAAATAATCGAACTTCAAGCGGCTTCCCACAGTCTGGAGTCATCATTATACGAGTTGGGGATTACGCTCGCTCCCGAGAAGACTGAGCTCTTAGCAGTGTACAGCTGCGAACGGCCTCCGTCGCTCCCCAGCATTACAGTGACAATTTTAAACCACACGACAATCACCTCAACATACCCCATAATGTTGCAAGGACTGCCCATTGGTACAAAAAACAGCGCTAACGCGTAGCTACAACGCCTGAAGAAAAAGTGTAAAGGCATCCTTCGAAAATTCGGCGTCTCTCTAACGAATATCGAGGAGCAACTCAAGCCGCCACACAGACGTTAGCCAAAGCCGTTACAGTGAGCACCCTTACTTACGGGGCACTGGCTCACGACATCAGTAAAACTCCCACGAAGAGCATTGCTGATACTACATAGGGCCACTCTTCGTGTGATCAGCGGATTGCTTCGGCACACCACCATCCAGTTTGGAGCAATCGGTCCCCCTTCTACCAGTCCCAGCAATCATCGAAGAGGCCAAAGCACAGGCATCCTTCAAGCGGCTGCTGACCCACCAAGGGCTTTCATTCACTGCATCGGACGGGCGCAAAATCCCCCAACACGCACATTTCCAGTGCCTATCGCACCTTGGACACAATCGGACTGCGTCACAGCATCGCAGTCGCACCCCATCGGACGCAGAAACCCTCAGTTACATAGACAAGGCATTCTGTAGATACAGTAAGCGCAGCATACACTGATACCAGCATTACCCGTCAATGTGTTGTCCTTGCATGGACGTGCCCGAACTTCTTGTTCTCTCCGGATATTGCACCATAACGGACCCCACCTTAACAACGTTTGAAGCAGAAATGCACGCTTTGAACGCCGCTGTATTATTCCTCTTGCATGACACTACTTCGGCTCTCCCACCTTCGCTTCGACTCATCACGGACTCTTACGAGGCCATACAGGCACTTCGCTCCCATACCACCACTAACCCCATTGTGCATGAAATTCTCTATCAAGTTCAAATGCTTTAACGGAACCACATCCCTGTCCGTTCTGACTGGGTTCCTGGCCACGAGCCGAACTCAACTGGTAACCAGGCGGCTCATGCGGCCGCACAGCTAGGAGTGCACATTATCTCGAACTCCGCTGGTCTCTGCCGAGGAACAGTCACGTTCGTCTACTCCATCTTTGTTGCGTATTAATCGCTACAAAGTCGACAGACGCAAATGACTAAAAAAACTTACTCCTACAGGGTACTTAAGCAACCTTCCGCACTTACCACGTAGTAGCCAGAACACATTAATCACAAACACTGCCTTCACACCAGGAACGCTTCGTAAACGGTACACGCCCCACCTTCCTCCCCGATGCCCTTACTGGTACTCAAGCCTCCCCTCCCTGCCGACCTCCGCCACTTGGTGTGGACTTATCCAACCTTCAATCGCCGCCGTCCTTTCACCAACCCGAACCCCCAACCCGACCCAACTGTACTAGACACGTCCTTACTAGCGCAAATAGCGACGTATTTAGTGGCCTAGCACGACTGGTATGACAGCGCCGTCAGTGACTCTCGCGCTGGGATTATTTATCAATGGACACAATTACGACTCCTGCCTACGACCGCCCCTACTAATGGATATCATCGAGACCTCAATCTGAACAATTGCTGCAGTGATTGGCTTTCTTTTCCCTTTATATCACTCTTTTCTTCCCTTACCCACATTGGGACCTCTGGTCTTCCCGTCTTAATGCTTTTCAATTAATCGACCATCCTCTCCGAAAGTAACAATATGCTCGAAAGACATCCGCGAGTGGTTGCTTAAGCAATAACAAGTAATGTTCACACAATAAAAAAGAATTAGGACGAAAACTGTTAGAGAGTTCTCGAAATGATGCGAAGCATTTGCTGTGATCGCGTGCTGTTATCGTATGTGTGCGGTGTTCAGTGTAATGATGAGAAATCCCGTCAAAAAACCTGAGAACTGAGGAGCGCGGTCAGAACGTCGCAATTTTCCCTTTCCCAGCGCGAGAGAACGAAGAAGGTGCGATCGGCAGCAGTATGTTAGCAATATTAGCAGCCAATCGGCTGGACTGGACAGGACCCAGGCGGTCAAAACGGATACCCACTGCGTTTGCTGCGTGAACGCGGCCGGTACTTCCACGGCGCGTGACTGCCTCTTTTCCTCGTAGTTTTCGACTTTACGATTGTGATAATAATTTTAAAGCAAAAGCTCTACTGCACCATGCCTTGCAAGGTCATTATTCCCACCGCAATGACCTTGAGCCGCCGGAGCGCAAATGTGGCTGGTGTAACGTTACTCTACGCGATCTGCAGCGGAGAGGCGTCGCAGCAGCGCTCGCTCTTCGCCTGGCTGCTGCAGTACCACGTGACTAGGCGGGGATTTAACGGCTGCTTTGCCGGCGCTAGGTCGTTCAGTCTGACCACGCTTAACGCACCGGCTGGGCCGTGTCTCTGTGCGTTTTAGCGCAACCGACGGCCTGAATCCAATTATCCAGCAGCCTCACTTTCAAGAAACACTGTCTGCATGGTCTTTGGAAAATTAAGCCCAACAGACAGATCGCTCGTGATAATCATTTTAAAGCAAAGCTTTACTACTTTCGTCCAGCGGTTTCTCCGCGGATACAGAAATTCACGTTTTGACCGCAGACACGCCCTCAGCGACACACCCCTTGAAGCGCATCGCTTGATTCGCCTGGCCGCGTATTTCCAAACGTTCTCGTAGGCAAGGGGCGAGGCAGACACAGGACGAGACAAGAGATGCCTCGCGCTTTGCCTACGAATCTCTTGTCTGGTCCGGTGTCTGCCTCGCGCCTTGCCTACAAGAATGCATCACCAACAAGCCCAACTTTACACTCTCGTTATTTCCAAACGCTTCGCTGTAAAGAGCACCCACGTGACACGTCTGTTCTCGCGATGGAGAACAGTAATTCAACGTGGTCATTGACTGTTCCCTAAGCCTAAAGCGACCTAAAACGTGCCAAATCACCATTATTAACAAAATTGCATGGTCTTTGGAAAATTAAGCCCAACAGACAGATCGCTCGTGATAATCATTTTAAAGCAAAGCTTTACTACTTTCGTCCAGCGGTTTCTCCGCGGATACAGAAATTCACGTTTTGACCGCAGACACGCCCTCAGCGACACACCCCTTGAAGCGCATCGCTTGATTCGCCTGGCCGCGTATTTCCAAACGTTCTCGTAGGCAAGGGGCGAGGCAGACACAGGACGAGACAAGAGATGCCTCGCGCTTTGCCTACGAATCTCTTGTCTGGTCCGGTGTCTGCCTCGCGCCTTGCCTAAAAGAATGCATCACCAACAAGCCCAACTTTACACTCTCGTTATTTCCAAACGCTTCGCTGTAAAGAGCACCCACGTGACACGTCTGTTCTCGCGATGGAGAACAGTAATTCAACGTGGTCATTGACTGTTCCCTAAGCCTAAAGCGACCTAAAACGTGCCAAATCACCATTATTAACAAAAACAACGCGTAGATTTGAGTTTTAAAAAAATTAAATTTGAAAAAAAAAAATACCAATGAAAAAGAAACTAATAGACAGACCTGCTGGGGCTCGAACCCAAGCCGTCAGCGCCAGCACTCTACATCGAGGCTACAGAGCCCGAACGGTGGGCTCGTTGTAGCAGGCGCTCAAAAGAATGGCCCGCGCGGTGACATTATACATGTCACGTAGGTGCTATGTGCAGCGAAGCGTTTGGAAACATGCCGCCGGGCCCGGTTTTGGCGCTGCGCACAAGGCCAATTTTCGGTCGTTCTGCTCATGTAGCAGCGGCGGCCGTGACGGGAGTGGCCACGCAGCTGATTGGCAGCCGACCAACCCAGCAGCCTCACACGCATGCGCCGCTTGGTCGTCTCGGGCTACACGACTCGTCTTGCGCCGTAATCGCCGTGAAAGAAAAATGCCGCCATAGAGAAAGAAGTGCAATTCAATGCAAAGCACTTCACACAACACGACGCAAACACTTCCCACAGCTATACAGACTACACGACCAACTACACCCAGCGTTTTAAATGCCGAGCATTTCTTAGCCTCGCCTGTTCCTGCGTCGGACGGTGTCAACAGTTTCGCGTCCGCAGCAGGTGCGCCTCTCCTTCCCTCCTCTCTCTCAACAGCAGCTGGCGCGCGCATGCCTCGTAGTCAGCCCGTTCGCTTCGTCGCGGTCTCGGCCTAACAGGTGCGTGATAGCAGCGCGGTGGGTCGTGGAAGGGCGCGCGCTGCTTGCGCATGCGCGCTCTCCCCCCCCCCCCCCCCCCCCCGTACTGCTCTCCCTCTACTGCGCGCGCTGCAAATATAGCGGCTAGCGGTCGCTCGTGTTTCAGTCACTGCGTTGCTCCTTCCTTCCTTGGTTGACGCTCGTGCCCACGTTGACTCGTGTCTGCTACTCCAGCATCACGGAAGAAGCGATGGAAACAACACTGCCTTCAATCAGTACTGAGGCCCCAATGCTCTGCATTTACTCGTGTTCCCCTCGCGGGAAGGCGCGGGAATTTTTTTTCCTGTCTGACGATCCCATGTTTTCTATCAAGTGCGTTTCTAAATATACAGAAGAAGTTAAATTTTTAGACGTAATCTCATACCATGCATGATTACTCCCTGGCCCTATACACCATCCATGCGCATTGTCGTTTTCTGAATTTAGTTTTGTTTTTGCTGACCTATCTTAGTGTTTACGGTTTCACCTCTTATATACAGGGTGTCCCAGCTGTCATGCACCAAGATTTAAAAAAAGAGTAATGGCGTAACTCGAAGAAAACCTGGTGCATAATGTTCGCAGTTCTGTGGAGAAGCGGGCAGCATTTTTTCGTTAATGAGACTTAAATAATTAATTGTAATTAATTATCTAACTCGACAAGTACTGTCCTAATCACTAAAGTGTCAATGAGGCACTTGTAGGTGACCACAAGGGGCATCTAGCTGCGGTATTTTCAGCGACCAACTAATTGCGTGCACATTTATTCTGACTGATGAAGAAAACCCGCGAAATATGAAAAATACCACGTGACGGCGCCTCCGCGCGCATCGTAAAGCAATGCCCTCAAACAGGCTGCCTCTGAGTTAGCCAGAATGAAATAAACAAAAGAAAGAAAGAAGAAATCGCGACCGAGTTTGTGCCTTATCTGCACACGCGCCCTGTTGCTGCTCCTTCCATGCGTGCCACTATCAAGGTGATATGCTCTGTCTCTTCAGGCGGGTGACAGGCGAAGCAGTTGCTTTCAATCTGCTTATTTGGGGACGCTGCCACGCGGCTTTACAATGCGCCCGGAAGCGCAGTCACGTGGTATTTTTCATATTTTGCGGGTTTTCTTTCTCAGTCAGAATAAATGAGTACGCAATTAGTTCGTCGCTGAAAATACCTCAGTTTTTATAAAATACTTCATAAATAAAATAAAATTCATAAATAAAATACTTCACTTTATAAAATACACTGAAAATACTTCAGTGATTAGGATAGTAATTATCGAGTTAGACAATTAATTACAATTAATTAGTGAAGTCTCATTAACGAACAAAATAGTGTCCGCTTCTCCACAGTATTGCAAGCATTATGCACTAGCTTTTCTTCGAGTAACGCCATTGCTCTTTTTTTAAATCTTGATGCATGATAGCTGGGACATCCTGTATAACCATTCTTTTTGCGCTCTTTGCCCCAGTTGGCCTTGCGCCATTAACATCCAACCATCATCATCATTAACCAAGCAAAACCAAGACTCAACCAGACTACTTCAAGCTTCTGCTTTGCATATCCAAGGTTAACTGAGCTGAGCCGCAGCGATTTTCACAAGTGTTAACCCTGACCCATTTTGCACTCACCTTCCCCGTAGGTGGAACAGGTAGAGTAAATAGCAGCAGATGACGGTGGAAAGCAGGGCGGTGGGCGTGGTCAAGGCTAGCCACTCCAGGTGTCCCTGGGTACCCGGTTGGCTGCGATCAGAAGAGGACAGTTGACCTGTTAGCTTTCTGAACCGCAAACGCTCCACTGAGGTTGATCTGCACTACGTAAGCTCGCCTGCACATCAGATGATCACCGGGGGATTCTTTCCACCCTCGCCTTACTCTAAAGTTTGCATACCATCACGCATGCAAATTCGTCGGCTTTGCTGAACTCAAGACACTTCGAAACTTTTGAATCCGGAACGCACTTCATTGAGGGACACGCTAGGCTCTCACCATGGGGTGGATTTATAACGCACTTGCTGAACGCGTTTTCACAAAACATTTCACTCATCGTTTTTCGCTGCTTATGAGCTATTTAGGTTTGAAAGTATTCACAGTTCAACGGGGTAAATTCCTTTCTATACAACATGTAAGGCTTCAAATGAATAGCTCAAAAGTAATAGTTCGGGTACCGTATTTAGACTGCGGTTCCTAAGTTTTAGAGAATCCCTAAGCAAACTTTACGGAGATCACACAAGTTCACATTAAGATGTGTGCGTACCGCTCATCTCTTATGAAAAGAAGCTAGATAAGCGATGTATTTCATTTGAAATGCATGTTCGTGCGCTAACATAGCTTGCACTGGGAGCACTGAGAAGACTACGTACAAGAACCTCGGCATGGGTGCCCACTGATATCTAATTGCGCATAGAAATGACACTGTGCTATAGCCGTCTTGTCCCACATGCACGTCCCAATCATGTCGGCAAATAACGTCTACACGACGGCTGCGATACACCTAGTTCAACCGCAGCTGTCCTAACACGCGGAATACCAACGACCCGTCGTATGTTTCTATATCACTTTTGCCACGACCGTGCACGAAAGGGACGATCATAATTTTTCAAGCGAAACTTGTATAGGGCTACTTGCGCCGCCAGTGGTCGCGTGCGCTGAAACGCGTTGCGGCAAAGCCAGCTTTATGCACGTGCTCTAATGACGGCGACGCCACCGATGATGATGATACCCTTGAAGTGTTTGGCAAGCACCCACTCTTGCAGGTATTGGCCAAGGATAAAGTGTTTACCGTGTTAACTCTATCTACGTGCCCTTCGGGAGGTGCTCTCGTTCGCCGTTCGCCGCTGGCGCGGGCGCGCGGACACAAGTGTCGCGCTCTATGACGCCACAACAGGAGCCAATCAGTGCCGTCGCTCACATTACACAACATCGCAGGTGCGGTCGCTCGCTGTCGCCGGGCAGTTTACCTTCTAGCGCGGCATGGGTAGGCCGCTCATGATTTGTAGGCGGAGAGCGGGCAGCCATGAAGTACATAAATGTTCCCGATAATCTCAAGAGAAAGATCAGCAATAACCTATGCCAAACATTTACGTTCAGGTAAAGCTCAGCTAAATAAAAGGGCTTCGTTGTGGTCGATGAATGATTTTGCGTCTCTATTTTGACCGTTTTCCTTTTCACTGAAGGCAAGCTTCGCGTGCACCCCTGTTTCCGGGGGGAAGGGGTCGCTAATTTGCTTAGTGAACTTCGCGGGCTAACCGTGCACATGTTACGTCTATTGTCGTTAAAACTCCCATCGCGTCGTATATGCGGTAGTCTCGAAGTCTGAGCAACGGCGCACTGAACAAAACTTGCGGTTCAGAGATTCTCTCTATTTGTCCACAGAGGGTGCTCTTAAGGATAACGCTTCTCACCAACGAGTGGCAAAATAATTTCAAACAAATCTGATGTATTATGTAACAAAGTGTTGACAGGGATACCACCGAGTACCTGTACCTGCTGTGGAATAACATTTTAAACAAAGAACCGCAGAATTTTAATGAAAGTGGTAAAGAATAACGACAGCCTGTGGACATCGCTGGCAGCGTTCGAAGAAATTCGTTAGCTCACGCATACCGGCACAAGTTCGGGACGATTAGGAAAAACATAGTAATCTGCTTTCAGTAGACGTTAAGGCGGTGCTAGGAACGAAAAGTGAGTGCTCACACGACGCTGTACATGAGGAGAGCTTTGTTGGCCGAGATGGTGACGAGGCTGCACTGGCTGGCAGTGACGGAGACCAGCGAAGAGCAGAGCACGAAGGCGATTCGCATCGAGCGGCGAGCTCTGCAGCAGGAATAAAAAGAAGAATGTGATTATGTGCGGTGCCATCAGCAAAGAACTCTGGCAATCGGCAAGACCGTAGACTAGGATGAGAAGTCATTAACACAGAACCAAACATACACGCACAATCTTCTCGAATTTGACGTGAGGGACGCGTGGCACACCATTGTTCCCGTTGAGGACAAAGAGGATGACACCACTCCCCATTCTGCAGGACGCCGCATCCCTGTTTTAGTGCGTAAGCACTACGAGCCTACCAACATGCATATCGCGGTTGTTTATATGAAGCCTACCGTTCTTTCCGGTTTATAAGACACGCGCACAAAGTGGTGGTACAAAGTTTCTGGGCATCCTGCGGTGCTTTCCTCCCTCTCTTCCCGACTGCTCACCTCGGCGCCACTGGGTAGGGCCGAGCGAAAGCATTCAAATTCCTGACGAGGGGAAGGCGCCAGCGGCCGTTACGCGATAAAACACTGTCATGCGGCGGGCGCTCCGCCCTGTTAGTGGGGCTAACCTCACCTCATTGGCCCGTTTGAACGGCATCCGAACCTTCCCGTCGCCGGGATGCGAGACGCGCGCCCGGCGCGAGGGTCGGGCGAGACGCTCAAGAGGACGCCTAAAGGACGTAACGATTTCCTTCACCGCCCGGTCGCAGCTCTTTTGCACCGGTTCTAAGCTCGCAAGCCCTTCCGGCTGCTTGCCCGTGCCTTAGGTTGGTCCTTACTCCCTTCGTTCACATATGGGCCGTACCTGAGACTCGACGATCACGCCGTGTGGTACGTTCCTGGGAACGGACGGACAGTGTCTTTCTCTTGTGAGCCCATCCGCCAGCGCCCCAGATGTTGCCCTTGCTGAGCCCCCTGGTTCAGCGCGCCAACGACGCACACACTTCCACGTGGCGCCAGATCGCCCCTCGCCCCTTTCCAGTTACGGGTGTGTATGAAATGTAACCGAAGGGGTTGTCGCAAATAAAAGCCTTCTCCGTACACTGGGCATATTCCTTTGTCGCCCCCGTCTCCACCTGCCCAACAGAGGCGGTGTTGAGTTGGAGCGGCGGCGTTTCAGTCTCATAAGCGTACTCAAATAGCTCGAACCCGCGGTGGTTCCTCGCAGTGTGCATGAGCGCATACCGTGTGCAATGCTGGTTGTGCATATTGTGAGGTAGAGACCACAAGAATTGAAATATACGCAGGAAGTGTTGACAGAGCGGAGGGAAGGGTGCACGAATGTGCCACCCTGACGATAGGCCTAACGAAATGGGTTGTCAATTGGCACCCCCTGGTTGATGTACGATATGCCAATGATGGTTGATGATGATGCCGCTGGTTGATGATGATATTCCGAGTCTGACGTTGCTCGGCATATCGCTAGGCTCAACGCTACGTTTACTTAACCTGAAGCCTAAATACAGCCATGAGAAGCGCAATCGACGCACTCTCTTAGTCATGGTAACGGAGAAAGGAAGGAAAAGGCGCAAAGAAAAAAATTGGCTGGCGATTACGATACTCCTTAATGCGGTATTTGCGCGCAGCAGCAGTGCGCTGAACATGCACTCACTCGTGGGTTCTCTCGACGGCAGCGTCTTAGGCACAAAACGCGCACCATCGTCACGCGCACGCCCTCTTACGTTTTCGCCAGCGTCGCGCAGACGATCGTCTCGTGAGGGCACAGCTTACTGCCCCCCCCCCCCCCCTCCTCTGCCGAGCACTTTCGGAGAGAGCTCGCGCCGACACGGTGAACCGCCCTCCCCTCACAATTTCGCGACACTCTCAGCCTTTGCTTTCTTTCACTATTCGGTCTTGCAATCGTTCACTCAGGTATTTTCATTATTCGGCCTTGCCATCGTTCCCTCGGTTACGACGACGACGCGGCTCAGCCCAGAGATGGCTGCCAAAGGGCTGTGCCCTAAAAGGGTTTTAGCGGCAACACCACCAGTCCAGCGCCCATCACTATAACTGTCAGCGCTTCATTATCATTATTAGACCCCATGTCTAGTCTTGGGTGAAGCCCGAGCCACGCTCGGAAAATAAATGAGGCACCTATTGCGGCATGGCGTGTAAAGCTAGCCTGACGACCGCTCTACAAGGTAGAGGATGGTGATGAAAACGTAGAAAAACTCGGCGGTCTACCTCGGTGAGAATCGATGCTTGCGCGGTTTTATGGACGCCCAATGCAGTGCTGTGTATACACCTACAGCTTAGCACACAACCGCAGGGGCGTAAAGTATAGCGTTTTTAAAGCGAGAGTCTTACTGGCCTAGTCCAGCGAGATTCGTTGTGCGTGACAGTTCCACCTGGAAGTGTTAGCACGTGACTCACCACCGTCATTGCCCTGTCCTCCGCCACCTACCCGTGTCCACGTGACTAACCACGTGAACCACCCATAGTTTGAAAGGGAGACGACTCCGCGCGCCGCTCGCACTCCCGCCTCGCAGTTTCTCATAGCCGAGCCAGTGCTTCAGTTGAGCCGTTGTACGATGGAAGAAGGGGCGAGGACGCTGGTACATTTGTGCCCAGCTGGTTATACAAGCTATCCCTCATTTTCTTCTATAAACAAGGAGTTCAGAATGATGCTTGCATTTCCCCAGCTTCGGAAAGAGGAGTTTGACTACTGATTAGGCGTGGGCTCACGAAGATGTTGGTAGAAACGGCGTGACTTATGAGCATTGTGCCGGCGGACAAATGTTGGCTTCTTAGACGGGCATGCACGGTATTCTGTGACAGCACAACCGCATACGCAGAAAGATGTCTTAATTATATATGGTTATCTCTGTAGGGTTAAGCACAGGCAGTTAAGTGTGTCACTTACTTGGCACGCCGCGTTGCAGCCTTGTCGTCGGTGAAGCGAGTTGCGCCAAATCCTAGGTGAAAGTATACAGTAGTTCCGGTTCACACATCGAACTGCAGGTGTTGTAATGGCGATCGCAGTAAAGCATGCTGGATTATTGCGTGAATGGAACAACACGGTGAAATCTAAGGAAGCTATACTAGCCGTTCTTTACTGGCCTTATTGAGAGATGAAAGATTACCCTTACTCCCTTCCCTACCGAACCCGCGGGAAATTCAAGCTTCAAACCTCAATCAATGAGTAGGTTGCGGAAAACGCGCGCATGGTTCCTTTGCTTGCCACGCGCATTAAGCTGACTTTCTGGTGTAACAATGTACAAAGCTGTAAAAAAAAGACAAAGATGACCACAGAAATGACAAAAGTGAGGTTCATGCAAAAGAGTCAGAACACACGGAGAGTAGAAGTGAGTAGGGAAGTCGATCCGCAGGGACCGGTCGTAGATTGCCCAATCAATTACAGGAAACCCTCAACTGAAGCAAGTCCTTGAGACGAGAAACTTACTTCGGTACTGCACTGCAGGCAAAATGATTTAACCCTTTCGGCCCTGGTGGTGTCAATTGACGCCATCAAGTTCCTCTAGCGCGTAGATAACGAAACCAAAACTTAGTTTTCAGGGGAATGTTTTTTAATAATGCCTATTGCGATAGAAATCACTGTTGCGTTTAGCGGAGCTGGACGTTACAAAGCAGAACAACTCTGGTGAGGACAAAATTACAATATTCTGTCTAAAAAACAGTTCTTAGTTTTGTTCAGAAGTTAGTAAATCTACAAATACAAGCACTATGAAGCGTGTTTCTTGTTTGTAAACTCATGTGGTCACAAAGTTTAGGAAAACATGCAGAAAATATGTTTCTGCTCAACATGAAATTGTTAATTGCCAGATGTACTAATTAATTTTCCCAACAAAAAATCGGGTAATACTTGCACTATCTCCTCTATTTTTCGTTTGTTGACTTATGGGGCCCAGAAATTTAAGGAAACACACAGACAAGAATGTTTTCCTTGAAGTAGAAAAAATCAGGGCTGAAAGGGTTAACGATTTGCATTTACATTTGCATTTACATTCATTTGCATTTACATTCATTGCATTTGCATTTGCAATGAAGAATTTACATAAATGAGAATCTGGGCAAAGCTGTTTTGTTATAATAAGGGTTCGCGGTGTCTCACACATATTCGAGATTAGCCGCGATTCACTGTGATTCCCATTGAACTCCCACAGCTGCTTCTCGCCGACCCGCAGATCGCTTCCGAGTCCGGCGTACCTCCTCCTAGCGCCGCCTTGAAGCGCGGGTGTGACATGTTTACGCTAGCACGGCGGTCGCGAACTGTGCTTGACGGGAGCCTCTGTCCCGGTGATGTCAGCGTCGTGGCACTCCTGCTAGCCTTGGCCGGGACTGGCCGAGGTAGATCCGGTGGACGCTCCTCCGAGGGTGGCTGCCGTGTGAAAGAGTGCATGACACGCGACGATAGGTGTCATTCACTCTCACAGTTCACCAGATGGTGCGGTGCATTGGCATCGGGCTACATGCTATACTCGGGTGCAAGTTAAGAACGGCCTTGGTTCATGTGGTGTATGCCTCCGCCTAAGCGATGGACTCCGATGTCGACGCGCGTGCGCCTTGAAGAGATTACGCTTAATGAGTGACATCGTCTGCTTCCTCTCACGTAATTTGCTTGCCATCGCTGCAGTAGTTTATATGCACACTAGGTCTGACAAAACACGGAAACGACTCGAAGTAACGCACTCTTTCCGCCGCGCGGAGGAACAGCTGCCTGCGGTGATGAGGAGCAGGGGCAACTTTCTCGGCATCATTCATTGATCCATTGAGCAATCATTGCGGGAGATTGTAACATGAAGAGGAGCAGCGCTTCCACAATTGGAAGGGTAGAGGGGGATAAGCATGTGAAGGTGGGGTGTTTCCCCGGTCAAACGATGCAGACGGTGATGACAAAATCGAAGGGGAAGCTGACCTTGTTCAGTAAAGCTATAAACCTTGTGGTGATTTCCGCGGGGCCTAACGATGTTCTCCAGGAGGAGGAGGGAAAACTTGGCCAGGAGATAGCGAAGGGGGTGAACTTCCTGCGGGTGGCGGCCCCGAATGGGCTCATTTCAGTCTGCACCGTGCCGGAGGTGACAAAGCAGGGCGTGCACACCGAACGGGCAGTACTCGCTGCTAACAGCGAGATCGTCAGGCGTGGCAGGGAACTTGGGCGTGAAGTGATAGACGTGAACATCACAGTGGGAAGCATTGGACATAGACAAGCTTTTAAGTGGGACGGGATTCATTTCAGCCCCAGGCGGGGAACCAAGGTTGGGTGGCGCTTAGGTTGAAGAGCGCTAGCTTTTTTAGGGGGCCACGCGAAGCTAAGGAAGGAAAACTAGGCTACAAAGGGAAAGCGAGGGACGTATGAACACTCAACGCTGAGAGGCAGCCAGGCCTAGAGCTAACCGAAGAACCTATAGACATAGCTGAGAACGTAGACAGAAGCGATTTAAGTGGAAACGATAGAGCGAACAGTTTTGTCAGAGACAAAAATAGACCCCGTAAGCAGAAAGGGAACGGGAAAAGCAGATGCTGTAAATATTTAATCAGCTACATAAATATGGAGTCAGGATGAAAACTTGATAAGTGGGTAGAAATTAAAAACCAATTTTAACGGGAAGGAATAAACGCGTACGCTTTAGCCGAGACTCCCCTCCGAGACCTAGAAGCCCCACCTGTCATAGACAATTATGACTGGGAAAGATGCAACAGGGCCACAGGGATGAAGAGAGGAGGAGGTGTTGGCATGCCTATTAAACAGGGGACCGACTGGAAGAGAGTGCATGAAAGCTGTGAAGAGCATCTATGGGTTAGAAGTACCATAACGGGGGAAAATACATGGTTAGGAGTGGTGCATCTGTGGACCGGAGCAGAGCTAGGGAGGAAAATGAAGAAATAGTAAATTGCTTGAGAAGAGATACAAACGAGTTCTAAGATTCGGGTGAAATAATCTCAGTTGGAGATATGAATGCGCACATAGAAGATTTGGATGGATATACAGATCACAACGGTTCTTTAGTGACAGATCTATGTCAGGAAAACCGGCTTGTAAAAGTAATTACGGAAAACAAGTGTGGCGGACAAATAACGTGCAAAAGCGGTAACAGATAGCCCAGCATAGACTTTAGTCGAGTGTCCGAGACAGCATACGAAAAGTTGTGGGAAACGAGGATAGATGAAAACGGAACAGACAGCTTAGGAAGCGACCACAAGCGGATTACCTTGCACTTTGGAGGCGCAACCCGGACAAATTTAGAAATCGGTACAACCGGAGGAGCTAATTTGAACAAAGAACAGTTAAAGATCATCGCTGATATGACGGAAGACGAAATCGATAAGTACCCAGACAAAAACTGGGACTACGACGATATGCTCGCGTTCATAAAGCGTAATATGAATGAAGTCAAGCAATGAAACCGATGGAAAGGGAAGAGAAGGTCGAGATACTGGTGGAATAAGGAAATAAAAGAGGCTATTGACCAGCGAAAGAAGGTGTCCAGAGAACAGAGAGGCAAAAAGAACTGGTATAGAACCGGAGGTAGTGAAGGAAAAATGGGATATCTGCCGGGAAAAGAAACTAGAAGTGCAGAAAATGGTGCGAGCAAAGATCAAGCAGAAAAGCGAACAATGGATGGCAGAAATACGGAAGAAGGACAAAAGCGCATCCAAGAAGTTTTGGAACCATGTAAAATCACTAAGCTCAAAAAACGATAACCGTCAAAAATAACCATCAATAAACCACTCACAGTAACGTCAGTGGTGTATAGATTCGTAATGCAGCCGATAAAATCCGGAATTCAAGCATGGATGGAAGAAAACGAAATCTTTGGGGAACTGCAGAATCAATTTAGACAAGGCAGGCGACTGAATGATAATTTGTTGGTGTTAACACAATGCATTGCAATTGCAAAAGCGCCGAATACACCCTTATGGATTACGTCCTTGGACATTAAAGGGGCATATGACAACGTAAACAGAGAACTGCTGTGGAGAACGATGAAACTCCAGGGATTAGATGACGAGTTAATACAGTTCCGTATAGCAATCTATAAGAATAATATAGTGCAGCTGACATGAGAAGGGCGCAAATGCGCCCAGCAGGTCAACACCCATCGGGGATTGAAAAAGGGATGCCCTTAGTGCCGAATACTGTTTATGCTGTACAGGAAGGGTTACAAAAGAAACTAGAAGAACGCCAATTAGGGTTCAACCTAACGCATATGTTGTAAGGTTTCACAGCATATTCTGGGAATGTTATAAGCAGACGACATTGTTCTTTTAGCTGATAACGAGACCGATATGCAACGGCTCATAAATATTAGAGGCTAGGAAGCCACCAACCTTGGGTTAAATTTTAGCGCCGAAAAATCGGGCATAATGGTTTTGAATGACAGTACCACTGACGCAGTGTCTATCCAGCATGGCGAATTACCCAGAGTGAAGGAATATAAATATTTGGGAGTGTGGATAAACGAAGGGGATAATAACTTAAGAACTCACGAGGAGCAACTTAAGGGTAAGGGAAAGCGAAACGCAGATATATAGTGAAGCATATAACTCTGTGGGGGTATAACAAATATGATGTAGTGAGAGCAATGTGGAAAGAAGTAATAGTTCCGGGTCTCACATTTGCGAATGCAGTACTCTGCTTGAAATCAGACGCTCTAGCAGGCCTTGAAGTGAAGCAGAGAACGGTAGGCCGTTTGGGCTTAGGAGCGCATGGAAAAACAACTAACGAAGCAGTGCAGAGAGATATGGGCTGGACAAAATTTGAAGGCCCAGAAGCGCAGAGTAAAATATGTTTTGAGAGAAGGTTAAGAGCAATGGATCAGCGTAGGTGGACAGCTAAGCTTTTAGGCATCTATACTTGAAAAGCGTGGACACGCAGTGGTTAAGGAAGACTGGAAGGCTAACGATGAAATACGGAAAGAACAGTAGAGAATTCAAAACAGCCAAGGTAACCAAAAAAGAGGCAAGGCAGATAGAAACGGATAAATTGGGAGAGAAAATGGAAGCTAAAACGTCGTTAGAGATGTACAGGGCTGAGAAATCGAACATAAGAAAGCAAAATTTCTACGATTCCCAAGGCAGTGCTTTGCTTTTTGAGGCTAGAGCAGGTTGCTTGCGAACTAAGAGCTTTGTGGGGAAGTATTCACAGAATGATGGGGTATGCGTTGTCTGCGGCAAAGAAACAGAAACTATGCGGCACATAGTGTTAGAATGTGAGGGTATCCATCTAAATCTACATGAGGGGACTATTCGGCTTCCAGAAGCCCTAGGATTTAAGGGTAGCACAGAGGAAGTTAACTTCAAGGGTCTGGGCGACGAAAAGAAGATGAGCATGTTGGTGGACGAAAAGCAGAGAGGGGAATATTGCCTAAGACAGTTAACACCTGTAACAGAAAAAACAAGTATTTTGTGTCTAACAAGTTTTTGTGCCTGCCCTAAGAGCAGCGGTAGTATTAAACGAACAGTATAAAACATAGGTATATTAGTGTTTTTTGTAAAATGACACGTCATTAGCACGCTACAAAGGGAAAACCAATAGCAATTATCATCATCATCATCATCATCATCATTTTGTGATTGTTAGTTGTACCCGAGTTTAAGAACAGGAAATACTGTAGCAAAAGTTGGAATAACTGCTATGGGATCCATTGGTAACCCTTGGGATTGCGACGGTGCAATGTAACGTCACTATTCAAGCCCAATCAATCAATCAATCAATCAATCAATCAATCAATCAATCAATCAATCAATCAATCACTCAATCGATTGATCAATCGATTCATCCATCAATCAATCGATCGATCGATCCATCCATCCATCCATCAACCAATCGATCGATCGATCGATCGATCCATCAATCAATCAATCGATCGATCGATCGATCCACCAATCAATCTATTGATCAATTCATCAATCAATCAATTCATCAATAAATAAATCAATCAATCAATCGATCGATCAGTCAATCAATCAATCAATCAATCGATCAATCAATCAATCTATCTATCTATCTATCTATCTATCTATCTATCTATCTATCTATCTATCTATCTATCTATCTATCTATCTATCTATCTATCTATCTATCTATCTATCTATCTATCTATCTATCTATCTGTATATTTTGGGTCTTGGGGAGTTAGTATTTTTTATTGGTTTACATTTCCCCAGTTGGACGAACTAAGTACTGTCTAGTCAGGGCCAAAGTTAGGACGAAAACGACTTTCGTAACCTAATTCACTCGCTAAAGTTGAAAAAAGAAAGATGTATGCTCCTGCGTTGTATTTATCAATGAGCGGCAAAGCGGGACAGCCCCAGTTTTTTTATTTCTGATTTTCATTAAAATGTGTATTCTGGTAACATATAAAACTCAGGGTATTTCTATTGTGTTACGAACAACTGACACAGGCACTGTTGAAACGAGTGCAAGAAACCAAACACGAGTGTTTTTGCTTTTGATGGAGTTGACATGATTAAACTATCGGTTTATCCAAGTGAACAAACGTGGGGGTGGCGGTGCTACAACCGATTTCACGGGTTTTTTGCCGATTCTGGTGAGCCCTCTGAAAATTTTACGTTGTTTGTAGTAAAAACTTTGAATTATGGTTATCTATTATACCGATCAAGGTAGCATCCAACCATCCTCGAGCCATTTGGGCTGTCAAGAGTATTATCATTCGTTTTGAAACTGTTTTTGTAACCACGCAGTTGCTGCCCTCGATGGGAACTCTACTCCTGTTGTGTACGCTTTGACGGTAAACGGTAATTCGCGAATATTTACAACTTCGCTTCGAAGTTAAGTTTAGGATTAAGTGAAACTCGGGCAACCATAGGCTTCTCGGATGACCATTTACACATATGTCAGATGATCGAATAAGATATTGCGCAAAACGAGTTACTTCGGACAGACACTCTAAAATAAATCGCTGTGATAGGACTGGAATATGGTTAGTTGGTCAGCCTTTGACGCCCTGCCTCATTTGCGTTTGCTTTTGCCGGCTTCATCTAATCGCACAGCTGGGTACATATGATATCATAGGTTCTGTTACGGGAAATGAACTAGTGGGTCGCATGTCCATTCCCTTTTTTCCCTAATTATATAGCCTATTTGAGCTAAGTGTGCGTTAAAAGTGGTGACAGGTTTCTAACGAGGCAATCTTTCGAACGAACCAAACTTGTGTTTTGCCTGCATGGCCCGGCCCTTTAAACGTCAGCGGCAAGCAGCGCGCGCCCTCTATCGGTGTTTCTGAGAACCGGTTTCTGGGAGGCCGCCAGAGCATCTGGGAACCTGCTCTTACCAATGCGTGAAGCACGACCTTCAGCCGACGCAAAAAGAGGCTCAACCTACAAGAGATCCGCTGTTAAAATGTCGTTGCCAAATAGAGGTGCAATCAGACTTTGCAAAATAGAGACAATGCCAGCTCTGGCTAGTTGGCCGCGGCAGATGACGAGGATGTTGGGAACCAGTAGACACGCACGGTGGCAGATTGCTAGCCGCGGATTGTTTGTCGTCCGTCGGTCCGTTTACCAGGAAAATAATTGTGTGGACGCCCGTATACCATCTCGTTATCTCACAAAACCAATTCACTGAGCGCATCACCTACTTGCTTGGTTGTGGAAAGTCTCGTGATTGTTTTATATGAACGATTACGAACTGCTCAAACTTTTCCACAGCTTTGGCCAACCATCTCTAGGCCCTCCCAACCAGCGGACCAGGTTGCGGACCTGGAACACCCTAGCGCGGACCTCGGCGCTCCCAGTAGCAGCGGCGCCATCGCATCCTCTCCCTCGTGGTCACGTGGGCAAGTAACCAGAACGGCTTCGCGCGATGGCGGTGCCGATGTGCGTGAGATTGCGGGTCTGTGATTGGACCAGACATTTGGGAGTTGAATTCCCTAGGAAAACTCTAGAGACTCCGGCTTGAACAAAAAGGCGGTGTTGCGAGCCACCGAGTGTTGCTTCTGTTGCTGTGGCTGTTGCGATTGCTGTTGCTGGCACAGCATCCAAACTTGCACTCATCAAGTAAACACGGCTATAAAGTTTCTCTCCTTTATCAGCAAGCGTCAACGTCTCCGGTCACCAGTCACGCTACCAAGATGGATTCCCGAACCCCGGAATCGCAATAGAACACACCACCCTTCCTTGCCTCTGTCTCGATGTCCGTCATCGTGTGGCGTTCATTGGGTCCGAAGCCCACAGTCGAAGGTCGCCTCTGGAAATCATCAGGTAGCGAGTACTTGGGCAGTGGAGACCGAGTTTTGGGTTGGGGAGAGCCGATGACCTTGAGGATGGACGCCCTTCGGATGACAGTTGCAGCTGGTCGCTGCTCGCGGTCCTCGGAAGACGGTCTGCCTTTGACCAGGGACGGCGCCGCGGGGGAACTCACGGCCGAGGGTGAGAGCGTCACGTCGTGTTTCTCCTGATCTGCAATGAAAAATGACACTTCAGGAGGCCACATTCCTGCACAAGCATTAGATTCTTTTCAGGGTTTTTAGCTTGTCAAGAACGCTCGAATTGCGTTCATGGTGTCTACTAAGAACAGGGGTGCTAGACTGCGGGAGTAGCGTACGCAGGATTTCAATTTTTTCTGGTGTACGGAGGGAGGCAAAAAGGAAATGGAAAGTACTAAAGAAGAGAATAAGACAAAAACAAATGAAAAAAGTAAATGTCTAAAGCAAGCAGTTTACAGTAAATGTATGATACGAACACAGAGATGACTTTTTGCTCCACATAACTTTCCCCTCGCTTTGTTCGTGTTATCTTCGCTGAAATTACGAAGGACCTAATCTTCCTGGTTAGAACATACGTCGAAGCCACTTGTAGTTAGTGCGTAGCTTATCCACACAATCATCGGTAGTAATTATTTCTTGACATGTATACTTATGTTTCTCGTTGTCCCCTCCCCACACTTGAATAAGAAATTCGGGGGAAGGGGCACCCTTTACCCCTAAGAAGAGATGGGGAGATGCGAGTGAGAGGGTTTCGTGTAAAGTGGGAGTGTGTTTGGATTGTATTTCTCTCCGAACTATGAATTCTACAGGGGATAACGTGGTGGAGGGGGTAGAAGTGGTGTGGATGACAACAAGTGATGAAGGGTGGCTTTAGGTGATGGGGTTGGAAATCCGAGGGGAAGCTCTGTTTAGGTGCGAGGCGTGTTAAAACTCTACCCGCGTCACGTGCCTTCCACTGCTCGAAAAACCGGACACCACAGCCGTGCACCATGGGAGATACATGGGGTGCCGAGGAGGTGTTTGGTGGAATGGAATTGAATTTCTCGATTCTGTTTATTGTAATTACGAGCCAGAAAATTGGGAGCCAACGCTCATCCGTGGAGCATCAGAGGCCTGGCGGTACATCACTTGTGAAGGGCACAGTTATGCCTCTAGCACTGTCACATCATTGGGATGCTCACTTTCGGCCTCGACACTTCGAGGACTGCCTGGCTCGCTCGGTTCGGGCTGCTGATTGCCGCTCTTGCTTCTCTGTGCAGGCAGCGGCGAGGTTTCGGGCGGTGGTCCACCGTTGGGGTTGTCACACTTGCCTGCCTTGTCGGTCTTGGTCCGCTTCTTCCTTTTCTGGGAGCAACGAAAAGGCATATTCGGCAAGCACTTCGCTTGTTACCTCGTTCAATTAAACGTTTCAAGTTTTCAGTTTATTAATCTTTTTTTCCCGTCAGTGCGTTCACTCTAAGACACAAGATATTGTTCCTCGAACTGCAGAGAACTTACCTAGCATCACTCAGTGGTGTAGCCAACTAATATCTGCCACGCTCGTATGCCTGACCACAACAAAACCTTGCAGAATCACCCGAAAGAGAAACTACAGGCCGTAGCATATATCAAGTACTCATGCTTTAGGAACGGTCGAAATTCGGGGAACGAGTTAAAGCGCGGGTTAAGGCCGATTCACTCGACGGAAAAATGCGGAGCCCGCTCTAGTGACCCGTTGTCACCGTGTTTTTTCGCTCGTACCTGCCCAGATTGCGGTTGGGTCTAGTGGGGTTGCAACAGGTTTTGGGACTTAGAAAGCCGCTTTGTTCCCTCCGCGCTGTCGTCTGCTAGTTTGTTGGATCTTGGATGCGCTATGTGTGGTGGCGCCACCGAGCTAGACCATTCAGTGGAATTTTGAAACGTCACATATCCGCCCGCCTCCCGCGCCCTCTTCATCCGCCGCGTGTATCACGCTTTACGTAATCGCGGCGATGCAAAACCTTTGGAGTGAACCTGAGCAAGACCTTCAGCGTTTGCCACGAGATCTGTAAGCTTCTCGTAAGATTGCTTACCGGCGACGGCGGGCTTGAACGGCCTTTGGCAATGTTGGGAGAGGTCGTGTTGGCAGCCGTGATAGCTCGGCCCTCGGATTCGCCTTTGACGATGTCCCTGTTTGTCCGCGGCACCGAGCTGGGAACTTCGAGGACAGGATCGGTAGCAGGTGGACTCGAGGATGGGCCCCGAGCTATGTTTCCAATAGTCCCGGCACTGTCCCTGGTTTTGGCGGTTTCTGGACTAGGGTGTGCCGTAGGCCTTACTGTTTCGCCAGTGCTGGGAACTCTGCCAGTGTCGGCAATGTTGCTTAGGCCAAGACGTCCACCGAGTGCAAACTTGTTAGGAGCCATAGATTTGCGCTTCAGTGAAGTAGACCGCTTTTTCATGGGACTGGTGGGGGAAGTCGCCTGCGACCATCACATCAGTGGTGTAAACGATTGCAAACGCCGGCAAAACTCTCTGCATTTTTCAGTAAAGAGCCTTCTCTCTCTCTCTCTCTTTTACTCAAGCCATACCACGAGAAGCAAGGAAGCCTGCCGTAGTTTACGCCCTTTTGTCCCACTGAAAGCAATTGAATTAGAATGTATGTGTCATTGTGCAAACAAATAAAGGAAAACTAAGGGTACATGTTGTGTCAGAACAACTTTTGAAAGTAATTGGTAGGTGCTACGACGAAATCAACTTCTGCAAATACGAAGTTTTCACAAAAATTTTAAGTATCAAATAAAAGGCAGGTGGGTGTTTATAATGTTTGAAGCTGAAAAATGCTTAAATCATTTTATAGTATTAATGCGCCGGTGTGAAGGACGTTTCCTTTGTTGCTTAGGTGGCCACCTGACAAACTTGCTTCACACTTATTAAAAACAACACGCATGACATTGCCGTTAACACACACTACCTAAAAAAACGGGACAGTGCAAAAAAAAAAAAGAAAAACAGCCGACGTTCCTCACTGCTTGAACCTGTTTTTTTTGTTGTTGTTGTTGTTTCCTCCTCCTGCTCATCCTCCTCCCGTCGTCGTCCTCCTCATTCTCATTATCAAGATAACCATCATCATCATCCAGGGCGGCCTGAGATTTGTCGGAGTCAACAATTCGTAAACGATACGAATCACCTGGTCAGGTTGACAAGAATGCATGCTCGGAGCACGCACATACAAACACATGCACACGCACAGCGCAGTCCTGATAGGAAGCGCCGATGATACGGTAGTATTAACGGAGCCCCTCTCGACAGCCACACAAATATAAAGACAAACCGTGATTTTTCTAATTTTTTAGCCGAATAGCACGTCACTGTCCCCCCTGAAAGGGTATGTAGAATGATAGGACGAATTTCGCTCTCGCCAACCCAGTACGCGCATTGCACGGAGGAAAAGAGAAAAACAGCCTCTCCTGACCTTGGGGAAGCTGACAACATCTCGTACGAAAAAAAAAATGCCGCAAGTAAACGAAGAACTGTTCTAAGCATACGCATACTGGTCCATATACAATGTCAATCGTATACACTTGGCAGCGTAAACACTTATTTGGTGATGCACGAACGTGTACTTACTGCGCCCTTCTTCTTTCCGTCGCGAAACCTGCGTGACGGGACGCAGGAACACGTTGAGAGTAAAGACACCAGCAATAAAAATCCCGGCTATTCCGGGAACCCAAATTCTTTGCAATGCGCATAAAGCGTGGCACACATCATGCATTGTACGAATTTCGCCGACGAACTTCGTCAAGCTGCAGCCGCCCCCGGGACGCGCCGTGGACCCCGCGCCCGCTTAGAACTCGCATATTCCACATCAGTTGTGGGGTTCGCGGCCATAATGGGCTGTATCACCGGGATATTCAGCCAGAACACGAGCACCACAGCCGCAATCCACCATGTGGCATCGCGTGGACGCCGCTGTGGGTGCAATCGACTCACCGGGAGGTGCCAAAGACAAGCTCGGATGCAAGCGAAGTCGAGGAAGTTCGCTTTACTCGACAGACGGTCAAATGTACACTAAGTACAAGGGAGCGGCTGTGCCAAGCTTGGGCGGAGCAAGGAGTCCTCATGAGCTCGATAAGCCGTCGTAGGGCGCCCGCAGGAATTCGACGTTACAATCGTCTACAAATCCGGCAGGAAACACTCCGACGCCGACTGCCTGTCCCGCGCCCCCGTCGACCCACCACTACAAGAATCCGATGAAGACAGCACGTTCTGCGGAGTCGTTACGGAGAGCTACCTAGCCGCACAGCAGCGTGCCGACCCCGAGATGCGCGTCATGATCGACTACCTCGAAGGACGCAACGTCGCCGCGCCTAGGGCGTTCAAACTAAACTTACCAGCATTCAGCCTCAAAAAGTCCGTCCTCGTGAAGAAAAATTTCAGCCCCGGAACGATAACGAATTACCTTCTTGTCATCCCGGCAGATCTTCGTGACGAAATTTTCGAAGCGTGCCATGACGACTCGTCTTGCGGACATCTCGGCACAGCTCCCACAATTGGAAAAATCAAGGCGAGGTACTACTGGCCCCGCCTTACATTCGACGTCACCCACTACGTCCGGAGCTGCCGTGACTACCAACGACGAAAAACGCCGCCGACGAGACCCGCCGGACTTCTGCAGCCGATTGCCGTCCCATCGAGGCCTTTCCAGCAGATTGGAATGGACCTTTTGGGCCCGTTCCCTACGTCACGATCCGAGGACAAGTGGTTTGTCGTAGCGACAGACTACATTACGCCCTACGCAGAGACCGCTGCTCTTCCGAGGGGGACTGCCCAAGAAGTCGCAAAGTTCTTCATAAGTCAAGTTGTGCTGCGACATGGAGCCCCTGAAGTTCAAATTACGGACCGCGGTACGGCCTTTAGTGCCGAGCTGATGCAAGGAATCTTACGCTACAGCAACATAGATCACCGAAGAACGACGGCCTACCACCCCCAAACGAACAGACTAACGGAACCTTTGAACAAGACGATTGCGGATATGCTGTCCATTTACGTCGATGTTGAACATAAGACCTCGGACGAAGTGCTCCCATATGTCACGTTTGCGTACAACACGGCTATCCAAGAAAGTATACGCAGATGACACCGTTCGAGCTTGTCTGCGGAAGGCGGCCGACTACAATGCTTTACCCCATGCTTCCGCACGTAGAAGACGACGACCTCAACCCCGACGTCCAAGGATGCCTTCAGCGTGCGGAGGAGGCCCGCCGACTCGCTCGAGTTCGTACAGCGGACCAGCAGCTGGTGGATGCCGGCCTCTACAACCTCCGACCCGAGACGCGGAGTACCACCCAGGGGATCGTGTGTGGGTTTGGACTCCCATCCGACGACGCGGACTGAGTGAGAAGCTTCTACGACGGTATTTCGGACCCTACCAGATTCTACGACGTATTGGCAAACTTACCTACGAAGTGATCACCGATGGTGATTCCGGCACATCACGACGACGCACGCGACCCGAAGTCGTCCACGTGGTTCACTTAAAAGCGCTAGACACATGTACGATTGGTACACGCGATTCGTATGCGACTGATCGTTACGACTGTCACCATGACTAGTCGTACGCGTGAATTTGAGACACATGGCCTGATGCGGGTGTGCGATGCCTCGTCGACGCCGCTCCGCCCACTGTTTTTGCTCCATGGTCAACTACGACGATCGCTGAGCTGAATTTGTAGATTCCGCGCGTTTGTACGCAAGAAATGGATAAAGCAGGCAATCGTGAAGCGTTTTCTGCATCGGAAACAGTCCGCGCACACGCCGGTCGCGCCTGCCAGCTCGGCACACTCAGCGGCTCGAACCGGCGCAAGACCACGGTAGCAACCGCTTGTCGCTGCTCTTCCGAATCAATCTGATCGCTAAAACGAAGTTCCACCTGCGAGAAAGTAGGTGTTAGTGTAGAGAAAAATCGTGCTAGGGATTGTTCTCAGGGCTTATTTTAAAAGCGGCGATCAGATATCTGCCGCGATGCAAGCCCATGCTGACCGGCCGTGGATGCCGCGGCGCGTGGTGCGCCGAGCGGCCGAGAGATGGCGATACCTGCGCGGGAGCATCGAAACGGGCTACGCAGATGTCTCGGTCACCGATCGCTCAAACGGCAGTTGTAGCTCAAATAAAGTTTCACATGCGAGAAAGGGGATGATAGTGTGGGGAAAAGTTGTGTTACGGGTTGTCATTCGCAGTTGCACAGATAGCGGCGATCAAATATTCGCCAGGACGCTAAGCCTAAAGTTCCCAACACCCGAGCCGACCAGAGCAACGCAAGCCGGTTGCGGGCTCAGCGGGCTCTCATTGGCTGTGGCCTCACGACGATGGCAGCGATGACACGACTGCATATGGCTTGCCAGTCGCACGTCGTGAGCCTCCTCCGACCAGCGAACGAGGCCAAAACATAACGATCAATCGTAACGATCAGTCGCATGCGAATCGCGTGCACCAGTCGTACATGTGTCCAGCGCTAAAACCTTTCTACGCACAATGACGAACTCTTATTTTTTCTTTGTTCGGACTATCGCTCATGTTAGCATCGGGTCGATGCACTCTTAGAGGGGGGTAATGCCGCGAACCATGCATTGGGTTTGTTTATTTGTGTTTTGCTTTGCGTTATCGGTGTTGTGTGTGCCAAGAGAGGCGCGTGTTCCCTTCTTTCTGTGCCGCATGTGTTATCTCTTCTGATAGGGAGAACGTTCCGAACTATCGAGAACAGGCTAGAATAATCTTCTTTGTTCTGGATGTGAATCGACGGTTCGAGAAACAGTCGCGCCTAAAGATAAAAAGCCTGCAGAGCAGACGCCGCGGCATTCCATTCCAATCCCCGACGCTCGCCGACGCACGTCAAATTGTTGACTGCTACTTCGCCGCCTGTGTACTTGTTGAGTTAGGGGAGCACAAGCTCGCTCCAATAAACTTGTTTTCCTTGAACACAACTGCGTCGTCTTTGGCCACGTGACAATATGCAGTGCTTCGTGTTTTGTAAATTATAACCACGCCGTATGGAACGCAGCACAGTCACGTGAGTTTAGGAGCCGTTTCGCCGTTACAGACGTGGTCAACGCCAGGCATTGAATGCTTTCTATTTAAAGGAGCCATGAAGAGAAAATACAAGTTGGTTTTATTCGAAAGATTTCGTGTTTTATAGTGCCCCCAGCGCTTGTCCGGATACAAACGATGCTTTATTCACTGAGAAATTAAACAATTTAGGTTAAAATTTTGATTTTACCGCTCAATCGTGCGTTTTCGTGGTGCCAAGTGACATCACGGGAACCGACCGCTCTGCAGCCTAGAGTGCCTTCATTCACGCATCCGCCGTACAGGGTAGAGACACGTAACGCTGGCGCCGCCATGTTCGGTTGCTCGCTCGCCGCCGAAGCAAGTCATTGTGTCAAAACCGCGCTAAAATTATCGCCGCAACGCGGTTTACTGAAGACGTTTGAATCATATTGTCTGTTTCGCGTTGCTAGGTCTCGTGGGAAACGAAAAGAATAACGCGTTGAGCCCGTAGCCCGTTGGCCCAATTGCGGCGGCACGGGACCGTTCAAAGATTGTCTCCACCCTGTAAGCGGTGTTGGTTTGTTCCCGCGTTTCTTTACGTTCTGTAACCTAGATGGCGCCACCATACCGTGGCAAGCGTTTGGTTTGTTTTTGCCCGCATTTAAACCTGGCTTGTTTTTGTTCTGGGAGAAAATATTCGTTCCCTGAAACAGTGCTCGCTCGACAAATGGGGTCACGTAAGACACCGTTGCTTGCGTCAATCGGCCAGTGTCGTCTGAGACAACCCCAATCCCCGTATGCTGTGCAGCTAAACCAAAGCATGCAGTGCGCAGTACGAACAGCAGAACGCATCAGTACTTCTATGTTTACATGTGCTTTCGTAACTTCCACTGTTTGTCCCATCATTCTTATTGCTTTGTAAAGAATGTGCCCTAAATTTAAGCGCAAATCGCTCGTTCGTCTAGTTTGTAAGCTCTACCTAATTTGCGTCTGCTTCTGCCAGCCTCCGCCAATCGCAGAGCTTAGCCCATGTGACATCACAGGTTCTGTTGCGGGAAATGAGCTGGTGGGTCGCATGACCATTCCCGTTTTTCCTAATTATGTAGCTTATTTGAGCGAAGTTTACGTTAAAAGTGGTGTCAGTATGATTCTAACGACACAATCTTTTGAATGAACCAAACTTGTGTTTTCTCTTCATGGCTCCTTTAACAGCTAGCTATCATCATCCATCGATGGATAAAGAGCAGGGAAAGCGAATAAGAGAGCGAATAAGACGTGGCATTTATATATTCTGTCGCTTCTCATTCTTGGAGGAAGTTGTCACGCCGTCGAAAACTTTTCTCACAAAATCAACCAGTTATAATTACTCGACCGAGAACTTGGTGGCGGAAGGCCTTCTGAGCAGGGATGTTTCGTACTGAAAAGTTTCCTTTTTTCCAGGAGTTTTCGGTTGTAATATTGACCAAAGGGAAAGAAGGTAATCTTATTAGATGGAGGAAATTTTAGGAGTCGCCAGAATAGGAGGAGGAGGAGGAGGAGGAATAAACTTTATGTAAGTGAGCCTTAGGTGCTGATGTCTGGGCACCCGCCTGGTGGGGGTTTTCCTCTAGTCCGGTACACCCTGGCCTGCGCTGGCCACCCGGGCCCTCTCCACCAGGCTACGCTGGGAGGACAAATAGGAGGTGGTCAGCTGTGCCACCCACTGCTCGTTTGTAGGTTGGGGTTTGGAGTAAGGGACGTGGTTTGTTGACAGCCCGATACCAGATGGTATAGAGTGCCAGGGTGGGGCAGTATTTGCATGATGCGGGGTAGAGGGTGGGGTACATTGCATGGAGTAGGGTATTGTGGGGGTAAGAGTTGTAGTCATCGGAATATTGTAGCTCCGGTTCTGGATAGGTGTGTGTGTGTGTGTGTGTTGGGGGGGGGGGTGCTGGATATTGTTGGCGCCCACGCCGGCAGTGGGGGAGTATGTCGGATTATTTTCTTAGGGGCCTAGGCTTGAGGATGTCGTGATCTTGTAGTTCACCACTC
Source organism: Haemaphysalis longicornis (assembly GCF_048455015.1). NCBI lineage: Eukaryota > Metazoa > Arthropoda > Arachnida > Ixodida > Ixodidae > Haemaphysalis > Haemaphysalis longicornis. The sequence continues at coordinate 71,443,573 of NW_027526422.1, read as the reverse complement.
TCTTGGGAAAACGGCCTGGTGTGTATATATGGGCGCGGGGAGCGGCGTGTGCCGACTTATTTCCCATAATAAAAAGGAAAAATAACGTATGTACCCCAAACCTCGCCTCATTTATTATTTTTTTAAGTTCTGTTAACGCTTCGTAGGAATTTGTGCTCAAATATCCGAAGTCGTGTTCCTGCTAGCCGAACATCCAAGACCGCTTCCAATACAGTTCATGAAGCAAGAAGGCGAATTAAAAAAAAAAGATTATTCAAGTAGAAAGAGCTAGTAAAGCGTGAAGCGGCGGAGGCTGAAGGGTTGAAGCCTGTTTCCATGTACTCCTGTGCAATATACAAAAAAGTACTTCGGGTGCGCCTTAAGCCGCGTTCTTTCAACAAGAGATGGCGCCAGCAACCCCGGGCTGAGCTAAAATTACCTCAATTAACCGACAATGTCTCGTTGTTCCTCATGAATACGGGGGAAATTTTAATTTAGAGCTTTAAAATTCGAAATAAGCATGCTGTTTGGTACAAAACAAGAAATGTATAGTCAAAAGCTGCGGCGCGGTAGATGTAACAAAATGTATTGCCTGTTGAAACTCCGACTCTCTAAGGGCGTCTGCGCCCGCAAGGCCACGTAAAGTAGAATAATACCTGTGACACACGGCAACGCTAGATCTCCTTTTAACTAAACCCCTTTTTCCACGTCAAAAGACATTTTGTGGAAAGGAGTGGCGCTCCTGACACACAGTAACCCCCGATCCCCGTTATGTAGTTCCCGTAACTAACACGCCATTAAAGTGGCGCTAGTAGTTCTGTGAAAAAAAAAAACATCCAAAATAACAAAAATAAACTGCGGCTAATATATCTTTTTATCATTTTAGAGAGGAACCGTGCGCTTTATTGTTGTTTAGAAAAAATAAATGGGTAATTTCACATATTTGTATTAAACAGCAACGATGTAGTGCTTTTTCAGCCTATGCTCCGTGCCTCATCTGGCAACAGTGGGCAGATTACGATTGAGCCATTGCATAGAGTTGGCCATTGGGCTTGTTTGGAGCAATTTAATTTCATTGCAATTTTAAAAATTTATGAAAGTATTATGAAATAGCATTTGGTCTCAATAAGTTCCGAGAAGCGTATGACTTGCAAGCGCCTGCCTACGAGGCTGCGCCGCTAGCTTCTCCTTTTCGTCCTGGAAAGGAGATAGGCGAACACCCCTTAGGGAAAATGCCCGCTGCGGTGAAGGAGATTCTCCTTTGTCGTGTGTCACCGAGGCGAACGCCGTTTCGGTAGCAGTCCTTCTCTGCAAAGGCATTTTAGGCGCCCGTGTGTCAGGGGTATAAGTGGCACTGGCTAAGGCTCAAAACCGAACAGTTATCCACGTAGAGGTCTATTAGGTGCAAAAAGAGAATGCCGGAAAATTTGCAGGGAGTTGTTGAGAAACCTGCGGGGAAAAATTGCTAAAAACGGGGAATTTCTGAACCCAGAAATGGGAATTCTTCTACCGAGTACGGAACATCACTGCTTGTGAGCGCTTTTAGACCATTTTCCCACCTTTTGTCACGGCTACCACGTGTCTCGCGTCCGAGAAGAACAGTGGCAATCAAGAAGTGAAAACCTAACAAGAGATGAGCGAATGTGGTGGTGCGTTGAAAGAGCCGCTGTCATCGGAATCTTTCAGGCAGTCGTTTTGCGTGCTCAAGCCTTTCAGATAGAACGCGTGACCAGTTTCTAGTCCGGCTGGTCAAGGCAGCCGTAACACGTAGTATACAGGCACTGTTCGTCCCGTATACAATGTGAATACTCACCTCATGACATGCCATCAAACTGTCCCTACGTACGTCGTCTATTCAGCGCATGCGACCAAACAATAGAACGGAATAATAGTACGGCTGTAAGGGCAAGAAAGCAACGACTCACCTTCGAATACTCCAGCCTTTTGGAGATTTAAAAGGACTGCGGAAACCTGAAGCTGCCGGGTTCTGGGCGTTCATGCCCCCCGCAGGGTGGCTTGCGTTGTGGATGGCTGCCCTGGAAGAAAAATAATACTCCTACGTTTAAAGGGTCCATGACAAAATGCAGGCTTAGCCCATTACAACGACTTCGATGCTCCGATAACAGTGACAGCAACTTTATCGCATTCTTCGAACAAATAAGGCACATATCAACCAGCGGCGACTCCTCAGTCACCTCCTGTCCATGTGGCGTCACACAATCTTGTTTAGGGATTGCGGCCGCCGAGCGAAGCTAACACTCGAAGCGTGACTGAGGAGATTGTAGTGCGGCCTCCAGTTCAGTTAGATTGTAGCCCGCGAACGCTAACGCGCAGTTAGCACGCTAATAGCCAGAGTTCTTCAACAAATACCGGTTGCAAAACTCCTCTTCAGAATCCGGGCGGCGCAGGCCCCCCTGTTCCGCTGAAACTGAGGGAAAAGCGTACTGGCGCGCCCGTAGGGGACAAAAACTGAACTTCGATAAACTATTTTTATCCAAAAGTTTTGTAAAATAAAACTTTCTTTTTAAATTATGAGACATTAATTGGATGTAATTTGCTCGTGGTGTTGCGGCTTTTCTTTTTACGACTTACGGCAGCAGCCGCAAGCAGTACTACTTTAACTTTCTGCCGACAGGCGACAGGCTAGTCAACTTGCCCCGTGCCTGCCCCGGCGCAGTGGGGCAACCGAAGACCTGCGTTTGATACATGGGGCCTATGGGGAGTTTCGCAACGGGTATTTTAGTGACCCATTTACGACACTCCATCCAATTATACGTCCCTGAAGTGCGAAAATTGAAAGATTTTAGGTATTTCTCCCGCTTTCTTTTGATTAAAAACGTCTGTCGCGGTGCTAATAGAGCTGAGTTGGTTACGGAGATCTAGATATTTAAAACTGAGGAAATTATTTTCTCTTCATGACCCACTTATATTGTAAATATCGAGTGCCAACATGTATCTCCCCATCCGGGCGTGTGCCGACGTGGTTAATCCTTTGTGATTATACTCTTGCGTGAATCGTCAAATGATGCGATAGCATTGCGCCCGAAAATGAAAGATTTGATCACTACATTCATCACCAGGGGTCACTTCACTTCTGGAGACGAGCTCTTTCCAGGCCTTCGAGACGTTCCTAAGACGTGTAATGCTACATTGTTGATGCGCGCAGCGATAAGAAGGAGGGTGTGGTGAAAAAAAGTCATCACCATCATCATCATCACCACCACCACCACCACCAACAGCGTATCTACGCCCACTGCAGCCTATCTACGCCCTCTCCCATTAATCTCCAATCATCCCGGTCCTGTGCTAACGGCGACCAATTGATCCCCGCAAACTTCTTCATCCCATCTGCCCATACAACTGTCTGCCGCCCCCTGCCACACTTGCCTTCTCTAGGGATCTATGGATTCGGTGAAAAAAGTGACCCCGGAAAAAATGTAGGCCTTAAAAATAGAACCTGGAAAAAAATACCTGGTTCCATTTGAAAAGTGCGGCAAAATGAGTTGAAGCAAACGACAGTAAAGAATTGTACGTGCTATTTTGTAGCACTACTGGTCACTTCTCTTTATTTCGCCCAGCACACGACGTGATATTCGTTCAACCAGTGCCATGCGTATTTCTAACGGGGTTGTGTGCGTGCGTGCGTGCGTGCGTGTCTGTCTGTCTGTCTGTCTGTCTCTGTGTCTGTGTGCGTGTGCGTGTGCGTGTGTGTGGGGGGGGGCTCAAGTTTGGAATAATTAAACGCCTTTGTTCAACCACTGCAACCCACATTTCCTGGTTGGACTGGGTGTGACGAGGAAATAGCAGTAGCGCCGACGCTAACGTATCCTGTGAGTCCCACTTCCTTCATCATCGTCTTTCACCCTATTTTCTTGTTACGATTCCTAGTAGGCAGGTGTTCGATAAGCTATAATGTTTTCCCGGAGATGTGCCCGAGGTATTATAGGTATTGGCACGAATGAACTTGCTATGCACCGTCGTTAGTAGCAAACAATTTGTGAAGGAAAATTCGACATCCATTTGAAATGCATCCATATGGCTGGAAAGTAAAGCTGGCAAGACAATCTGCATGCGTATATGTAACTCTTGTTCTCAGCCCTTGTAAATGCTGAGTCATTTTGCGGCGCTACACTGTCAAGATACGTCTAAATCATCAGAGAGATCTTGCAACACTTTTCCGTCTTTTTTTTTCAATCCAGAATTCAGATTCAGAACGTAGCCAACAAGCGCATTCGGTACTTAGAATAGGCGATCGCAAAGAACCTCAGACAAAAATTGCTGCTGTATGCCCTTCAGATAACGTATATAAAATTTCCCGCCAAAATTTCTCTTTCTCGGTCTCAGCATTGTTGACCGCTTCAGTGACGTCACTCAGGCTATACCGCGGCTACTGGCCAGCCTTGCTGTTCCAGCAATAAATGAACTCGACAGCCACCCGCTACTCGAAGTCGTATCTGCTCCATGACCACATTTCGCAGTGCCGTTCCGTGCTGCAGATAACTACACGACAGTTACATGCTGTTTTTGCAGGTGCGTATTAGGACCAGCCGGACAATATTAACACGAAAGTGTTTTATTCCCGGATTCAAGAAGATTTCACTTACGTCATATCCATCACGGAAGTAGTACAACGAAGCAAGCGGCCTATAAAGGGTGCACCCCTGCACACAGGGTCTTTTTGTGGGGAAGCAACCTTTTGCACTGAAAAGCACGTTACACTTAGGGTTGTTCGTTTTCGGGTTTTATAATTTAACACGAAAGTGTTTTACACCGCGATACCTCAAGATTTCACTGACGTCATAACCGCCAAGGAAATGACGCCAGTACACCTTTGCCGAAGCGACCCGCCAGCAGGACGTCGCTCGCCAAGCACATCCACAAGACAGCCACCGACCCGCGAATCATGCTCAGCTGCAGATTTCGCTGCACATTTCACTTTCGTGTTTTACTGATTCCTAAGACGGAAGAATCAACCACAGTTTTTTCTAACTTACGCTGCTGGAGAAAGCGATCCCTCGAGTACACCGGGAGAGGGCAGGCGCTCGAATTCACACTGTTCCCGCTGATTCTTGGGCGCCTGCTGCGCTTTCCCGCTGTTCCTGCGGGAAAAAAGCAAAAGCAAAATGCGTTCCCACATTCCATCCGGAGCGCTGCCATCTCGGCAGTGGCTCTCCCATTTTGTTCGCGCCTATTCGGCTGGTTCACCGCTCGTCGACAACGGCGTTTCACCGCGCTGTCGTTACAGTCGAATCTCGTACAAGAAGCAGTATCGGGGCCGCAAACATCTGATATTCGTTCGAGCACCACAGGTAAAACTGGTCTCTAAGAAAGGGACAAATTGGCGTGGGCAGAAAGGCTAGGTACAAATTTCAGCAATTTTTCAAATGATTACAAAAAGGGTTGGTTATATTTCAATTTTATTTTCTTTCTTATGCTCATTTTCAAGTTTTGAGTCTCACGCGAACCAAATATTTCTTCGTTATAGCCGATATCACGCCGTCCTCGCAGTTTCGCTTTCGTTATAAAAATTATAACTGTCACTGAAATGAAGTGTGAACAACCACAGTTTGATTTAGATCACTACAGCCGATAATTCGCTATATCAGTGTTCGTTATAACGAGGTTCAACTGTACCGTGACACACACCGTGCAGCGCTTAGCCCGACCAGGGCCGGTCGGTAGGTTACATTCGCATGTGTGGAGAGAACTTTAAATGAACGCCGTACCTTTACCCTTTCGGCCCTGATTTTTTTATTTCAAGAAAAACAGTGTTTTCTGTGTGTTTTCCTAAATTGTAGGGCCCCATAAGCCCACAAACGAATAGAGCTGGAAGTAAAAGTAATAACATATTTATTAATGAAGCAATTAATTAAGACATCTGGCAATTAAAAATTTTGTGTAGAGCAATAACATCACTTTTGCACATTTTTTCTGAACGTTAGCACTACATGAACCTACAAACAAGAATTCAGCTTCGTAGTGCACGTATTCGTACAAGCTTGGGAATAAAGCTGACACCGCCATTTTTTTCAGCTTCAGTGTCGTAATTTAGACTTCACCGGAGCTATTTATTTGCTGTAGCGAGTCGCTCCACTAAAATGAAACAACAGCGATATCTGTAGGCTTCACTGCAGGACAATTCCCCCAAAAAACAGCAGTTTTGGTTTCGTTCTCTATGCGCTAGACGAACGACAATGTGATGGCATCAATTGACGCCACCAGGGCCGAAAAGGGTTAAAGGTTTCACAACATTGCGAGCTCTTTTGCGTTAAAACAATGATCGACTAACAATAGCGCATTGTAAAAAGAGTTTCGCCGAAAAAACCACGAACATCGGAGCAAATTAAACTTCGCGAAATACAGCATGATGGATATTCGCTATAGGGGGTATTTTAACAGAAAACAGGAGCCTTTGGAGTTTAGCATGCCGATCCCACACCTGGGCTATTAGGAGCGCCGTAGAAGATAGCTCCGGATTAATTTGGATCTACTGGGGATCTTTATCGTGCGCCGAAACCTGGACAGACGGGAGTTTTCGCCTCCATCTGAGAAGCAGCGTCACCGCGGCCGGGATCAAACCCCCGTCCTTGGGCTCAGCAGCACGACGCCTTATCCACTGAGCCACCGCATTTTTTTCTTTATTGCCCGTCTTCGGTATACACAATACGAACAAAAAAAAAAGGATTACAAAGCGCGAAAAGACGCCAGCACGTCACTTGCTAGTGTGCGATTGTTAAAAAGGCCGAAGCCATGCCACACTTTCCAACACATTTAACCAGTCAGGTGGAGAAGGTTGGGCTTTATGCACTTCTAAGATCTCCCGTACACTCTGGCAGAACAACTCTCTGGTCGGCCTCACATCAACATCATTATGGCGAACTGCCATTCGAGATTTCCATGTAGTACTATGCAGGGCCAGCAACATCAAAAGATCATACGGGACGCCGTCGTAGTTTTCAACGGCCAAGAACCCGATTCCATGGCTATCCAACGGGAAATCCTTTTTTAGTGCTCCGTGCAAAACGTCCCACAGGAAAACCCCGTCCCAACAGTCTATGAATGCGTGCACTACTGTTTCTGGCTTTTTTACAAACCAAGCAGTCAGGGCCCCAGGGAACAAACAAACCTTTTTCCCGCATGGCGGACGGTATTTTGAACCGAAGGCTGGACGTGAACTTCAGCGAAAAGAGTTCATAGCGCGTTTTTAGCAGCGGTTGCTTTTATTTTACGGGGAAGCTGCATATGGCTTATTCTTCGATATTTCTTCGTGTCGCGCGGCCCGTTAACGGAATACACTTTGCGGCAAAGCTAACGTTCTACCGCAAGCTTTGTATCTCTCAATCTAAAGTACGTATCTTGCAAAAAAAAAAAAATGCGTTATCGGCCGCTATCTCTATACCGTTATATCGAGTGTCATTCGGTTAGGAATTTTCGGTTTCTCTCAATGCATCGTCTTTCACCGCAGGGGTGTTATAACAAAACGGCAGCGGCTAGTGTTTTATCGGAATCATCCCGAAACAAGTACCCCGTTGAACTGCTCAAATGGCTGGGGCTACTGCAGCGTGGGAAGTTTAATCTCAGTTCGATTCTCGGCCGCAGCGGCCGCTTTCCTGATGGAGGCGAAAAGCAAAAACGCCCGTGTGTACGAGATTTCGGCGCACGTTAAAGATCCTCAGGTGGTCAAAATTAATCCGGAGCCCTCCACTACGGCGCGCCTCATCGCCTGCGTTGCGTCGGCGCGTTAAATCCTACAGTCAATCAATCAATCAACCCCACAATCAATCAATCAATCAATCAATCAATCAATCAATCAATCAATCAATCAATCAATCAATCAATCAATCAAGTTTAATCTCAGCAGGAATACCGAATAACTATCGCTTCCAGTTTTGATACATAAAATGAAGCCGCTGCTGTCCAGCCATTCCAGCCGCATCAAAGATCTGTTGTAGAAAGCACAGCCCCTTGCGCGTCTGCCAGTATAAAACTGTAGTCGCTGCGGAGTTTCATTAGGCTAATAAAAATTCAATAGAAAGCTAAATCTTAAATTACAAGCAAGCGGGCCTGTTCACCCACATACTAAATATTTTTACCCGTAATTCATCTCGTCCCATATTCACGTTCTAAATAGAGTGCATTTTAGACCCACATTTTTTAAGCGCAGAGCACTTTATGGGGTCGCCTTGTCGTCGTAGCTCGCGAACTTTCGATGTCAAGCGACTGCCGGAATCAGGCGGCTCAGCGAGATAACGGACTAAAGTAGATGCTGGTGCGGTTTAAATAGTCATAACCATTCGAACCTCGTGAACCGCTCGCGCTTGTCATACACCTCCCCGTTGTCTGGCGCAAAGTAAACTGCAGGTACATTTCAGGCAGAATCTGTGTATATAACCGGCAGCCCCCGAGTTCATTTAGTTAGTAGCGCTCGTAGGGTTGGTTTTTACGATAGTAAGCGAAAAAGCGGCCGCGCAAAAAAAAAAAAAAAAAAAAAAATATGGCGCGTTCGAAATTAGGCAGAAAGGCTCCAGCCGCGCAAGAAAAAAAAGTACGCGTTCAAAATGACGCAAAAGAGCTCCAGCATACGAAATTAAAGCAAGCACAAAAATAACCAAACTCCCGCTGGCGGAGTTTCAGGCGGGGGGCACGCGAGCACGGCGAAGGCGGGAAATTTGAATTGAATATGCATCAAGAGGGGAGTGAGACCGGGCGGCGAAGAGCGTGGTGGGTGGTAGCAGTGAGCGGAACGGCGCAACAGCCCGTTATGGCGACTCAATGCTCTGCACATCCGACAGCGCTCACATTGAGTGGAACGGCCTTAATTTTTTGCCTACTTCGCGTTAATCCCATTATGTTTTGCCCACGGACAGATCACTCAAGCAGACCTGGCGCTCTTTGGCCTGGAAGTCATTACGCCATAAACTCGAACACACGTACTACTACTTCTTTCTTGCACACGTTGGGCTGCATCCCGGTCACTACGCTAATTATTAAAGCATTATCAAATTTCTGTTTCAAGCAAACTGGTAATTCATTTTGTAATACCATTTTTATGGGGTTTGTTTACAGCTCTCCTCTGTAATCGTGTCAGCAGGGAGGGCCGAGTGGCAGTTTTATTGACCACGGATATAACTTCAGTGCATCTTAAAAATAATGACACGAGCTAGTTTTTTAGTGCTCTTCAGTTTTTACACAAGAATTTTTCAACAAGCACGAAACAAGCGACCATGCGACGTCACGCGCTTGAAAAAAATTAGCAGTGGCTTAGCACGGCTATGCCAGGATATACGTCACGTGAGCTAAGGTTCAGCTGGTTATTCTTAGGTTTTCTGGTTGTTTAGGAATAGCTGATCATCATGCTTACTGCTGTTAAAAGTATTTCCAATCCAATCCAATCCAATCTAATCCACTCCAATCCAATCCAGTCGCAGTGGCGGCGACTCCGGCGTGCCAGCTGTGCGCCGTGAGACGGCACTGCTCCTCGCGCATGCGCAGCACGGCTCTCCAGGACTTACGCGAAACCGCTCAACCTCGGCCAGTGTAGCCAACGCAACAAAATGCGCACCTCCTGGACTGCGGTGCTTCGCTGTCCAGGTTCTCCACCGCCTGGGCTAATTTGTCCAACAGCTCGTCGTTGTGCGGCGAGGACGTTGTGTTGACAGTGGAGCCAGGGAACGGGTTCACGAAGAAGATGTCGTACACATTGTCCCTGCAAAACCAACCAGTGAAACAATTACGCGCACAACTGAAGTTCCACAATTTCGACCCTTCCTTTAACCCTGAAGGCGTCACGCCCTTTTAGGCAACCTCTCTCGACTGTTTACATTGCATTCGGAACGGAATTTTTCAGTATTCCGTGCAGCTTTGCAGCAACACATTAGGAAAATCCCGAAGAATTAACTCCGGATAAGGCAGTTGTAACGTTAAGCATACTTGCCTGGAATAAATGCCGTTTTGTTCCAACCGTTCTGTGCACATAGTTACATATCCTGAGCATATAATTGAATCGGGAAGTTTAACGCCGAGATCCGAAGCTTTTACTTCCCACACTAAAACTAATTAAGCGGGAAAGTTTAATTTTAAGCGGCGGAGGTTTTACTTCCCACAATTACTAAAGAACAGACCTCTGAACAAGCTTAGCCGGACAGACAACCGATTTTTTTTGTGAAGTGCAAGTCCTTTAGCTCACATGAAAGCCAGCGTTTATACTGTCGTGACCGCAAAACAGGCGGAAGTGATTTTATTTTGCACTAAAATTTCGGAATTCTGACAGGTAGCGTCACGTAGTGTCTAACCATGACACTACCGTATGTGTCCAAACAACCTCGTCGGTTTCAACGCGTGAATTAAAAACCGCATAAAGGAAAGATTGCACATTGTTGTTGTAGCCGGGGACAAGTTTTTAAATACTCCTTGTAATATCACGTGCAGTTCAAAGTATATTGCCGCACGGCTCGCTGTCGCGGTTGCCAGCATTTCTTTTGGGCGCGCCACGTATGACTGGTAGATCTAAAAATTGCGATTTCAGAAGTTCTATGGCACAATCAGCTAAACCAGTATCGGGTGAAGGAGCTTTAAAGGAGCCATGAAGACAACATACAAGTTGGGTGTATTAGAGAGACTGCTTAGTCCCGATAACAATGATACCAATTTCATCGCAATGTTCGAACAAAAAACGGAGATATTAAAGAAAACGTGCGAAGCAGTCGCGACTCCCGAGCCAATTTCCCACAACTTTTCTATTGGCGGCCGCTTAACTGACCTGTTGCGATGACACATGACTGGACGTCTGTAATGGGGCCTCTAGTTCCATTTGACCACATCACTTGAATGCTAACGTGCAGTGAATGCACTGCAAATTATGTTTTATTGTTGGCCCGTATGACGTCATTCCTGCTCATAACACGTCACTGTGGCGCAAAATTTGAAAGTTTTTAAATACTTCTTGCTTTTTTCTTTCGTTAAAAAAATTCCCCCGCATTTCCCCGAGGGGGAGAATGTGAAAGTGCGAATGCACGGTTGTCGGCCCGCTTGCGGCGCTTGCGCTCGGCCCCCGCAGCCCACCGCCTCGCCGCCTTCTCTTCCATCTCTTCCATCGGGTTTGTAGTATCACGTGTACACCACGCAGTTATCAAGCCGCTATAACGCCGCTGAGTCGCCAACGCACGCCGCTGACGACGTAGTTTGAATGCGTTAAAGATATAAGGCGCGTCACTAACACTGACATCAGCGTCGCGTCCGTGGCTTGGTCGGTAGAGCGTCGCGCTGCGGCCGCAAAGTCCTCGGAACGAAACCTGGCGCCGGATGCTGTTTCTTTTTTAAATATAGAGGAGCACTGCGGACGCCGCCGCCGCCGACGCCGCCGCCGCCGACGCCGCCGCCGCCGGCGGTGGATGGTTTGGGGTCGCTTATAAAGTGCATTCGCACTTAAAAAACGTCTTTTGGGGCTGTAATGGAGCTGAGTGAGATACTGAATCCTAGTTCTTTCATATTACACGAAGTTGTATTTTCTCTTCATGGCTCCTTTAAAGGATGCCCTTCGATTTGAGATAGAGATAATGTCCCCGACAGAATTCGGTTGTCTGTAAACAAAAGAATCCACACAGATATGGACACAGGAGCGAAAAAAAAGGTGTTGCGGAAGCCACTAACTGCAGAAATTCGGCGTATCCTTGTTATACACCGACCGAACGCCTGCTATACAATAGTTAATGTTCAAAAGTTAAAACGGCAGTTTCACTGCTTTTTTTTCGAAGGAATTTATAGACGAAACGTTGACGCAGAAGAATGGTATCGGTTTGTAGCGCAATCGCTAGAACAAGGGGTGTACTACGAGGTGACACAATTTTTGGGAGCTTATATCACTCCGCAAGTGCGAATCACCCCCAAGAACTCCTACTTAAAAGGAAATTTAAATAATGCGCGCTTTTCCGTTCCCAACCTTCTCCCTTCAAAACTCTATTCAAGTTCTTTAAAATCCTGTTGCTCCTGCTGGTGACCACAGGTATTCTTGTAGATTTTTTTTTTTTCACATCGTACCTTTCGTAACGAGCATCCATGGAGTGGGGTTTTCCTAGCCGCCTTTTATGTAGTTCGATAATTTCCCTGTCACGTATTGTTTTAGAGCGCAGCCCTTTGGCGGCCGTCTCTGGGCCGAGCCGGTTGTCGGCGTAACCGAGGGAATGATGACCTGGACCGACGAGTTAAAGAAAAAGCGAACGACGAAAGAAATCAAATGAGGAATGTGTCGCGAAATCGGGAGGGGAGGGCAGTTCGCCGTTGCGGCGCGAGCCAGCGCTTTCCGAAGTGTGCAGTATGCTGTGCCCGCACGAGGCGTTCGAGGGCGCGACGCTTGGCGAAAAAGTGAGGGGGGCGTGCGCGTGACTATGGTGCGCGTTCGCTTAAGACACACTTCGCGGTCCCTTCCTGAGACGCACTTCGCGCCGCCGACGCAGAGGCTCATCATCGCTGTCGTCGAGAGAACTCACGAATGAGCGCTGCCTCAGCGCACTGCTGCTGCGCCCAAATATCGCATTAGGGAGTATCGTAATCGCCAGCCATTTTTTTTCTCTTTCTGTGCTGACCTTTGAACCACGCACTTGTAGCACTCACTGCGGAAAACCATCTGCGGTCTTGGTTGCGTCTCATCCTGTTCTGAAAGGTTGAGTGCTTATTCGAAACACACTGCTCCCGAGTGGCTACAGTAATTTCTTTGAAATACCAATTATTGATCGAGTCAAACGTTTCCCAGTGCGCTGCAATCCTCAACTATTGCGGCGGATAGCGTACACGTGCACGCAGTCCGCGCCTACAGCCGCCTAGGAACACGTGCTCACGCTTGGTGACCGTGGTGTTCGACGAGCGACCGGTCGAGCTCGCTGTCGTGGAGGCAGCTCAGCATCTTGTCCACGCCCATCACCAGAAGCAGCGCCGTGATGGTCGGTTGGATGAACAGAGAAATGGCGAACGTTAGGCAGGCCAGCCACACGAACAGGCGACGGACCTGCACGCAACGAGCAAGGCCTGGGTTCGCCCAACGGGTGAGACACGTGCGGGGAATGAGGCGTTTCTGTGCGCGTATTCCCTCTGTGGAAAACGGTCCGGCAGCCGTCAGGAACCCGCATAAAGGCTGCCGGATCGGCTGGAAACGCGTCGTTTGCCGCACATACGTTTCTTTCATGAAGCCAACGCGCAGACTTTGAAAGAACTAGCCTTTGGTAACTCACTCAGGTTCATTCCGGCCACGACAGACGCTTTCTAACAACAACAACAACAACAAGAACAACTCATCAGCAGCAGCAGCAGCAGCAACAAAAACGACTCATCACCATCATCATAACAACTCATCATCGTCATCAACAACAACAATAACAACAGCAAAGGAAACACATAACAGAGTCCTTCAAAAGCATTGAAGGACTCCGAACATGCTAAAAGCTTTTCAAATTTCGCGCTAGAGTGACGTAGTAAGGGCAGAAGTAACGCAATATGGGCAAGCGCTGAAATAGTGGGGCTCTTCGATTTACAGTCTCGGACTCACCGCGGACTCCCCGAGAAGCAGTCCGGCATTCGATTTTCCCATGTATCCCTATGGCTTCGGGGAATCCTCGGACTACCCGCGGGCTATCCGCGGTGAGTCCGAGACGGTAAATCGAAGAGCCCCAATAGTTGTCATCGTGTTAACTGCACGTTAGAATTCAAGCGATACGATCAAACGGAACTTGAGGGACCTACTACAATCGCCCGGCCATGTTTACTGGCGGTGACTCATGTCGCGGGTCACCAGTCGTGCAAATAAGACCCGTGACGTAATAGAGAAATCGCCGTAAAGTAGCTGGCGAGCGTCTTCATAGCCCCTTAGAGCCGATTCAGTCCCACGGACCAGGCAACCCCCTGCGTCTGATTCAGTGTTACGTTGCGCGCAATCGCTACTGTATTCTACAATCTCCCACGTCTTTGATGTGTCAGTGTGGTAGCGACGTAGCGTCATAACATTGCCAAGAAGAAATGTTCTGCGGGCACGCGTACACGACCAAGCTTCGAGTCGATTGGAAAATAAGACGTACCGTGGCACCAAGCAAGCTGTAAGAATTGTCGACGACAGAATTGGACTGAACATGGTTCAAGCGGACGTGGTGCACGTACCTGGAGGCCGAAGCGACTGAAAATGGTGAAGCTGAGTCTCGGGATGAGGTTGCTGGTCGTGTGCGACGCCGTCAGAAAGGCGAGGAGGGCGGTACCCTCGAGAGACGTCCTCTGCGACGCGCACGGAGACGGTTAGGTCAAGGGAACACCTTACTACGACGCTCGCGGATTACCCGCCAGAGTCACTCGAAACAAAGGTGAACTGTCTTGCTATCGCCCCTGTAGCGTACCTCCACAGAGTTCGGATGACGGGCTCCTGCGGCACCATATGATGGATGGTGCAGGAGTTTCTGAAGGTTTTTTATACTCCTACTGTCTTCTGTATTGGACCAATATTGCTCGAAGCACGCCAAGGGTGGGCGAGGACGGCCGGACGCTACGAATGTCGGGAGACATGCGCGAATGACTAAAAGATATTTTTACTTCATTATTGCCGGCATCTAATCGCTTTCCGTGAATTATGGCCTTGTTTGGCCGTTCCATATAACAGCGGAACGCTGCGATCAGTCGCACTTGATTGAAAATATTGTGAAGTTCTTCATCAAAATCTTGCAAAAGCACATCTTTCAAGTTCACAATATAGTGTCTTTATTTGCCATTCTTAAGTACAGCGCGAAAAAAAAACGACACCGGCACGACTGAGTCGCAACCCCACCCCCCTCTCCCCAACTTCCTCCTCGCCACAATTCGGTGCCTAGCCGTAAAGTCTGGCTCCCCGAAGTACGTCGCCTGTCTTCCTCGTACCATGCGTGATATTATGGAAAGCAGGGAACGATGGCGACGTAAATTCGCCACTCGCTGCCACCGAGGCAACTTTAAACGCAAAGGGACCACGGGGAAACCCAGAGATAGCGGACGAAGGGCATCAGAGAGCATTTCGCAGGCAAGACGTTCGCAGTGGCCGCAGTTGTACCTGGAAGAAGTGGGCTGCCGTCTCGTCGGCGCTCATGGTCTGCAGCGCCGGCAGCGTGAAGATTGGCGCGAACGCGGCCACCAGCCGAGGCACCGACGAAGTCGCCCACCAGCAGATCGGCAGCAGCACCGAGTACAGGCACCGGCTCTCCTGCCACGCAACGTTTCGGGCGAGAAAAGCAAAAAATTAACACCCGCTCCACCCGGTGTGAAATCTGCAAGAACAGCGGAGCTGTGGTTCTCTTCTGTAGGCTC
The DNA here is from genome assembly GCF_048455015.1 of Haemaphysalis longicornis. Taxonomy (NCBI): domain Eukaryota; kingdom Metazoa; phylum Arthropoda; class Arachnida; order Ixodida; family Ixodidae; genus Haemaphysalis; species Haemaphysalis longicornis. The sequence continues at coordinate 71,428,285 of NW_027526422.1, read as the reverse complement.
GAACGTCAACAATGGCCGCGCAAATTGTACGGTTCGCGCGCAAGAATTGACAGCTAAACGTCGGCGGCAGGTTCTCTCCCTTCCTGAACGGGAGAGAGAGAGAGGCACCCGCCCCTTCGAGACTAGTGCGCCCACTATCGGTGGGTCTGGGAACTGCCGGCGAAACAGTTACCAGTCCCCCGATAGAGGGCGCCGGCGGTTCTGGGAACCTATTGTCAGGGTCTGCGCCATATTTCCAGGGACTGCACAGAGATACGACCGCCGCGGGGCGATGGGGAAACGATGTTGGCGGAGGTTGTGGCATTTGGAGTGAAGGGGAGCCTCAATTTCAGGGTCATAGAGGTGACGAAGAGCCGGCTGGAATGGTGGTGGAAGGAAAGTAGGGACGATATGAATACGTAGGCGGAGTAATCATACGTATGGGAATTTAGAGCAGCCGGAGGGAAGGGGGAGGGAGCAGTGGGAGTTTAAAACAGGGGGAGGGGGGGTAGCTGGAGGGGAGGCAAAACTATTAGGTTAGTTAAGATTAGGGAACCTAAGTGTAACAAAACAGGCAAGTCGGTTGCTGACAACCGAAGTTCCGGATTCAAAGGGAGATCTAGCCACTAATCATCATCATCATCATCACCTGCGTAACGCGCGAACTTCAGCAGACAGTCGAACAAGCTCGACCTACAACAGCTCAGCTAATAAAAAAATTATCGAGGCACTGAAGTCTGCTTACGAGCTTCGAAGGCCAAAGCCTGGTGATAGTTATTAACAGCTACATTGTTATTTACTGCTATTACTTACTTACTACTAGTTACTTATTACTGCTTATTACTTACTTATTTACTTATTACTTACTACTTACTACTTATTACTACTTACTTTAAATTGGTCGCAGTTAGCAGGGGACCGGGATAATTGGAGAATAATGGGAGAGGCATTTTCCCTGCAGTGGGCGTAGATAGGCTGGTGATGATGATGATGACTACTTACTTACTACTAGTTACTCATTACTAGTTATTACTGCTACATTGTATTCGGGTCCCTCTCTTCGCTTTCCTTTCTTCGCGTTTTGGCAAGTACTATACTTCGGCCTTTTTTACAGCTACGTCGAGTCTGCGCTCCTTTCTTCTCTGTGTAACGCTCTGGTGTAACGCCTGCACTGTGCAGACCCAAGTTCACATCTCATACGAACTGAAATGTGTGCTCTATTCACTCTTTGCAGCGGCGGACATTTTCTTTACCGGAAGACAACTAGAACAACAACGACAGTCTTTAGCAGGATGGGGCACTTCCGGCTTGCGCCTTAAAAATTACGCGCATGACCTTGCCCTCGTTGTGGTGCAGTAATGAAGGGAAACCGTTATTTATAACGGATGCACCGGTATTGCCGCCGCTCTCATAGCGGCCTCCATTTCTCATGACTGTTGCGCCCATGGGTGAAATTTCGGCGTGGGTGCGAAGCTCGACGTTGCACGTGCCGCCATCACGTGTCATCGCAATATGATCGCCATAATTTGTCCTTAGCGTTTCTTTTTTCTATTTCCGTCTCCATGACTGAAAGCTTTGGTCCATCGCCCTTCTTACAGGCCTTTATCTTTCCATAACATCAGGTAGTCGTAGCGTTGAGCTACACGGTGTACCGAGCGACATCAAACCCACTGCACGTCAATCCGCGGGTACTGCTCGCGAAAACCCGCCGCGCACGCCACAGGCGCGCTGACGCTGCCGCGTAACCACCCGCACGCTGCGCGGCCGGCGGCGGCAACATGGCGGCGGCTTCGGCAGCGAAGTGATGCCGGGAGCTCGAGCGACCGCTTCTAAGCGCTCTCTCAAATGCCGCTCAAGGCACGAACGAAGTTGCTTGTGTGGTAAAGGAGCTTATAATGTGGGTGAAAACGGTACCATAAAACATCATCCGCGGCGCTAGTGAAAGCGCCCATTCAATATCTGCTGGGGTGGTAAGCCTAAACATCCCCGGCGGAGCCAGCCGGCTGTCTCGTATGCTTCGAAACCGCCGCCATGAGGCGCGCGCCTCCCCATTGGCGCAAGTCACCAGGCTCATCCCACTGCCGCGCGCGACGCGCGTCAAAATCTATCCAAGGCAGATGCTGCCGCGGACGCGGAATCGTCGACGCGGGCGTCGAAAAAACGCACGCGCAACGCCGACGCGCGCGAATCCCGTGAAAAAATGCTCCATGCGGTTCGGCCTAAGAAGCTTATAATGTGGGTAAAAACGGTACTATAAAACATCATCCGCGCCGCTACTGAATGCGCCCAAGGCATATCTGCCGGAGTGGTAAGCCTAAAGATCCCCGGCGGAGCCAGCCGGCGGTCTTGAGTGCTTTGAAACCGCCGCCATGAGGCGCGCGCCTCCCCATTGGCGCAAGTCGCCAGGCTCCTCCCACTGCTGCGCGCGACGCGCGTCAAAATCTAGCCAAGGCAGATGCAGCCGCGGGCGCGAAATCGTCGACGGCGTCGAAAAAACGCAAGCGCAACGCCGACGCGCGCAAATCGCGTGAAAAAACGCTCCATAACGTTAGGCCCAACGTCAAATCTGCACGTACAAGCGTTCGTATCGCCATTCGTTGTGGCAGTGACTCACCGTGGCCTCCGCGATCGGCTACTGGCGGCGCCGATTGCGGAGGCCATGGCAATGGCATGCCCTCACCGTGGCCACCGCGATCGGCTACCGGAGGCACGCCGTTGCTCCGGCCGTCCCAATCGCCCGGAAAAGTGGGCGTGGCCGCGTTTGCGCGTACGTTTTTTCGACGCCCGCGTCGACGATTCCCTGCCCGCGGCAGCATCAGCCTTGGCCAGATTTTGACGCGCGTCGCGCGCGGCAGTGGGAGAAGCCTGGCTACTTGCGCCAATGGGGAGGCGCGCGCCTCATGGCGGCGGTTTCGAAGCACTCGACACAGCCATAAAGCCGGTCGTGAGACAGCCGGCTGGCTCCGCCGGGGTTTTTTAGGCTTACCACCCCAGCAGATATTGAGTGGGCGCTTTCACTAGCGGCGCGGATGATGGTTTCTAGTACCGTTTTCACCCACATTATAAGATCCTTTACCGCACAAGCAACTTCGTTAGTGCCTTGAGCGGCATTTTAGAAAGCGCTTAGAAGCGGTCGCTCGAGCTCCCGACACCACTTCGCTGCCGAAGCCGCCGCCATGTTTCCGCCGCGGCGGCGCAGCGTGCGGGTGGTTACGCGGCAGCGTCAGCGCGCCTGTGGCCTGCGCGGCGCGTTTTCGCGAGCAGAAAACGCTCCAGAAAACGGACGAAAACTCGGCCTTCGCAGCCTGTGTGCGACGTTTAATTAAAACGTTACCGCACAACAATGCAGGAGAAAGGTAGAAGTATTTACTGGTACCATTAGGGTAGTTACTGTGCTTTTGAATTTTCTACGTAGACTACGCCCGGGGTGACGCATAAGTGAATCGGTTGCACAGCAGTATTCCTTTTTGTAATCACGCGTGGTTCCAAAACAACACGTTTTCCGAATTTATTTCTGAAAATCTCGTTCCTGTTGTTTTGAACTCACGGAACGCATGTCCCGTGCGTTCCGAGCAAGAACCAGATTATGGGAATTCAGCCGACCGAAATCCAACCATTAGTAAACACCAAAATACGTCGTTTTCTTTTTTCTCCTTTAAAGGAGCCATGAAGAGAAAACACAAGTTTGGTTCATTCAAAAGATTGCCTCGTTATAATCATACTGACACCACTTTTGACGTAAACTTCGCTCAAATAAGCTACATAATTAGGAAAAAAGGGAATGACCATGCGACCCACTAGCTCATTTCCCGCAACAGAACCTATGATGTCATTCGAGCCAGTTCTGCGATTGGCGGAGGCCGGAGAAAGTAAACTAAAATTAGGCAGAGCTTACAAGCTTGCCGAACGAGCTATTTGCGCTTAAATTTAGGGCGCATTCTTTTTAAAGCCGTAAGAATGATGGTATGTGTAAGTTACGAAAGCACATGTAAACATAGAAGTACCGCTTCGTACTGCTGTTGTTGGTACTGCGCGCACTATGCTTGTTTAGCTGCACATAACTGCGGGGCTTTGGGGTTGTCTCAGAAGACACTGGCCGATTGATTGACGCGACGGTGTCTTTCGTGAACATATTTGTCGAGCGAGCACTATGTTTCACGAAACCATTTTCTCCCAGAACGAAAAAAAAAGGCAGAAAACAACACGCCACGGTATGGTGGCGCCATCTAGGTTCTGTAACGTAAACAAACGCGGGAGTACCTCAGTGCCAGCGCCAACGTACAGGGTGGAGACACCCTTTGAACGGTCCCGTTCCGCTGCAGTTGCATCAACGTGCACAACGCGTTGTTATCGTTTCCCACGAGACCCAGCAACGCGAAACAGATAAGATGATTCAAACTTCACCAGTTAACCCCGTTGCGGCGATAATTTTAGCGCGCGGTTTTGATACAATGACTTGTTTCGGCAGCGAGCGAGTGGACCAAAATAGCGGCGCCAGCACATACGTCTCCACCCTGTACGGCGGATGCGTGAACCAAGGGGCCCTAGGCTGCAGAGCGGTCGGTTCCTGTGATGTCATTTGGGACCACGAAAACGCACGATTGAGCGGGAAAATCAACACTTTTACCTAAATTAATGAATTTCTCAGTGAATAAAGCATCGTTTCCATTCGGACAAGCGCTGGGGGCACTATAAAACACGAAATCTTTCGCATAACACAAACTTGCATTTTGTCTTTATGGCTCCTTTAAACGTGCGGCCTTTGACAGATAATGTAAATGACATGGCAACACTACTTCAAACATTTGGCACAACTTTTGCTGCCATACTATTTACAGAGATATGGTATACTTCAGCATCAGAAGTATATTCTGTCCAAATGGCTCAGTATTCCTTTCGCAATAGGCAGGTAAATGTGCTGGTGCCGTTTATTGGCATGCAAGCATGCATACACAAACACACAAAGAGACTTCCAGTCCACCACAAATGGACTTGGTCTAAGTAATGTCATAAAAATCTTTACCCGAGGTACGATTGCTAGTTCTCTACTTGGTGAGTTTATGACCTACGGCTGATGTTGTACATACATATATTAGTGATCGCCTTCACTGCTCATCAAAAAATAATACTTTTAATATGTTATGCGCCAACAAATTATGTGCGAAATATTAGCTCAGCAAATTTAGAAATTCAGAAACATTCTTTCGAAAAAAATATATAGCGGTGTGAAACGCATCGCGGAAAACCGTGACCTTTTTACTCACGGCAAATAATTCGGTAGCGAGATTGCAGTAGGTATTTGAGACCTCTAAGCATATAAAATAAAACACAAAAATGGACTTATTCGGGCGCGCGCACACACACATGCACACGCACGCAAGCGCGCGCACGCACACGAAAGCACACACACACATGCACACGCACGCACACACATGCACGCGCACGCAAGCGCGCGCACACATGCGAAAGCACACGCACATGCGCACACGCACACACACACATGCACACGCATGCGCACACACATGCACGCACACGCGCGCACGCACACACAAACACACACACGCACGCGCACGCAAGCGCGCACGCAAGCGCACACACACACACACACACACACACACACACACACACACACACACACACACACACACACACACACAACGGATACCTAGAGCGTTTGAAACAACTTAAAAGGGAAAAAAGCATATTTTTGCGCAGCGATATCGCGCGAAAATGGTGTAACAGCGAAAAAAAAAATCAGCACGCTGGCATTGACTCTGCCCGACATGACATTCGGGTTTCAAACGAACGACCACTAAAGCTGCGTGAAAAGGCAATTTTGGGTGTTAGACAACGTAAGTTAAACACTTTTGTAGTTGAATGGTCGAGTCAAAACACGCAGACCACATATTTAGGGTTTTTCTAGCATGAAAACGCGACAACGAAAGCTGATTTACAACTCAAAGCGCAGGCAGCGTCGGCCAGACGAGCGTCTCTTCAGCCTTAGGCTAAGGCCGCCACCTCGCGGCGGGAATAGGAGTTAACAAAATTACACCGTGGCCTCCGCGATCGGCTTCCGGCGGCGCGCCGTTCCGGTAGCTGATCGCGGAGGCCACGATTACACCATGGCCTCCGAGATCGCTGCTGCCGTCGGTAGCCGATCGCGGAGGCCACGATTACACATCTCCGCCTGGCTCCGCGCCGAATGGGACGGCCGGAGCAACGGCGCGCCGCCGGCAGGAAATCGCGGAGGCCACGCCTCACGATCACAGTTTTCAGTCAATGCCGCACGGTGGCGCTACTGTTGCCCGCCAAGCAAAAAGGACTTTAGCGGAAACGTACGTGCAACTTTCCTAATGAGCACTTCTATAATTAAGACGGTCAAATTACGCGGCACTGTGGCTAGGGCGTTGTGCTGCTGAGCCCAAGAACGCGGGTTTGATTCCCGGCCGCGGCGGTCGCTTTTCTGATGGAGGCGAAAAACCAAAACGGTAGTGTGTCGATATTTCGGTGGACGTTAATGACGCCAAGGTTGTCTAAAGTAATACGGAGCCCTCCACCTCGGGCGCCTCATGGCCCAGATGTAGTGAATTGGGCGCTTAAAACGTCCACAATGTGAATTTGAACATGTCCAAATTGCCCTTGTAGGTCCCAGCACATGTGTCTGTAACGCGCTCCTTTATGGCCGCACCGCATTCACTATAGATCTTTGCTACAGCCATCCAGCCGATGCGGCATTGTGCTTGCATGCTCACCTCACATTCCGGCGGCCCCGTGCGCGATATTCCTATGCAGATCAAAATTTATCTATTCTTTAAAGTGAAGCATACGTGGCCTCACTAATGGCAGTGTCGTTAGTTACAAGGTACTGCAGGAAAGACCAATTTACACAATGGGAAGGCACATGATGGTAGTGGTGGTGGTGATGATGATGAAGACGAGGATGATGAAACAGTAAAAAAACGGTTCCAGTACGAGCCAAACCTGTGTCCCTGGCGTTATGAAGCCGACGTTTATCCTCTCGCGCCATTCCGGCAGGGTCGAAGCATTCAGGATTTTAAAGCGAATTTGAACGCTTCCCTTAAAGCGAGGACGATGTAAGTGTGTGTTTGGCGGGGAGGGGGGGGGGGGGGGCCCTGAGCTTTCTCGTAAGGGATTCGTTTGCTGCCGTCTGAGTTTAGACTTTCCCTCGCCGGTAGTTTGCACTCTGATTGTTGACGCTTTCACTTTGAAAGCAGCGCGGCTTTGACTCCGGCAGTTTTCGGTTTTCGAACGAAAGCAAGATTCGCATTTCAACCATCCCCATTATTAGACGGGCGGCATTTGAATTTTAAACTAAATTTCAACACTTTTATTGTTCATGCGCTGTCACCTATACTCTGTGCCGTGTTTTAGTCATGGCGCCGAATTTTCTACCAACCAAATCAAGTCCTCCTTCGCATATATGAAGCCTATGTTTGAGCGTACATAAACCGCTGTTGAGGACCGAGGAAAGTCTCGTAGTGCTGTATTTCAATACTTTGGAAGGCAGAATTAAACGACAGGCTGGTTTATCTGCTATGCAAGTGATCGCCTGTCACACCCCGCAGTTGGAATCCTCTGCACTCGAGCTTCCGTCACTTTATAGCGCCTGTTCTATAGACATAGACCAAAATTTGGATAGATGTGCGGATAGGCTGCCGATAGGTCTTCATCTGTAAGTAAGCGCTAACACAGCAGATGTTGGAGTAGTGACCGTGGGCTCGGCGTTAAGGCTTGTAGCGCCACATTTCGGCATTTTATTGATGCTGCAGTCGACGCGGGTATACATATACTACCAGCCAGGGACGTATGAGGCGCGTTAAGAAAGCATGAGGCGCGGCGCAATGGAGGGCTCCGGATTAATTTTGACCACGTGGGTATCTTTAACCTGCGCCGAAATCTCGAACACACGGGTGTTTTTGCTTTCCGCCTCCATCAGAAACGCAGCCGCCGTGGCCGGGAACCTGTTTGTTGACTTCGTCTCGACTGCTCAAATGCCCTTGAAGGTCATATACAGTGTGTTGCGACGATAACTAGAACACTTTAAAAATTTTTGCTGAGCGATCCGCCGCTCTGTTCACGCTCAAACTTCACACAAAGGTCGCATTTTGTGGTCTATTTTGTTTGACATCGGGAACAACAACGGTAGTTACCTGTTTATTCTGAAAATAAATAAAAACGATTTTCGCCTATGGGAAAATGGCGGCGATTTGGACGTGCGAGCCCGAAAACCGGGTTTTCTGATCGTCTGTTAGCTCATTTCTAGGTGCATTTTCTGATCGTCTGCTGCACCATTTGGCTCCGTACGTGAATCCCAAACATGCGTTTCACTCTGCAGGTGGTTCCGTCGTTCCAACATCAACTTGCGCTGGCTCGCACGTCCAAATCAGCGGCCATTTTCCCATAGGCGAAAATCGTTTTTATTTATTTTCAGAATAAACAGGTAAGTACCGTTGTTGTTCCCGGTGTCAAACAAAATAGACCACAAAATGCGACCTTTGTGTGAAGTTTGAGCGCGAACAGAGCGGCGGATCGCTCAGGAAAAATTTTTAAAGTGTTCCAGTTATCGTCGCAACACCCTGTATAAGGCCCTCTCTTGGAAAAGTGGGGCGTCGGCAGGGCCGGGAATTATATGACATCACCGATGTTCAAGGCAGCTAGAATGTAGCCAAGTCACACTGATAGCATCCTCGATTAACCACACCGGTGCACACCGGGGCACACCGGTGCGCCTTTTCATCCTCGATAAACCGCACCGGTGTGCACCGTCCGTCCTCGATAAACCGGGGTGCACCGTCGCGGGGCAATTTTTGGTTGCACCGCCGCGCACCGAGAGAGTCGACGGTGCGCCGGCGTGCAGTCCCGAGATGCATCGCGGACGATGCCGGCGAAGGAGCTTCCTCCGCCGTCTGCTGCAGCGACGGCGCACTCGTGTCAAGGCGGACGGAGCTGTGTATTGTTGCTGACTAGGATGGCGTGCTTGGGAATTCATCGGGCAACGATGCGACAGTCTCCTAACGGGCGGTAACAACGGCCAGTGATTGTAAATGAGGACGCGAACTTTGTGTACTTCAAAGACGGCTGCATGCATTGCCAGTAAGTTGGGGATTGACATTCGTTTCGTCCGATCGAATTATCATGAACTGTCACCGGAGTGCCTAGACGATGAAGACCTACTTGTTTTGCTGTAACGGAAGGGCGGAACAAAACAGGCACTCGCATTATGGCTCAAACGAAGATGAGAAGCCGCTTGTATGTAGCTGTTTAGTGGAAGCGGTGACGGTACGTTGTTCCGCATGTGTGACGGATTTAAGTTGTGCGTACATATAATCATTGGCCTTCAATAAATACCACTTTCTAATAGCGCTGTGTCTCATTACAGTGCTGTATTGCTACTTGTGAACGTTTTTATGTGTTGATTTCTTAGATTAAGAGATGGCGCCTGGATAGAACCGCCCCGTTTGTCCTCGATCAACGCTCCGTGCCGGTACGCACCGTCGTGGGGCACTGTGCACCGCGCCGGTTTTGGGGGCAACACCGGTGCGTGTTTATCGAGGACGCTATGAAATTCTCGTCGCCACGAATCCCGAAAAGTCGCCAGTTTGGCGACAAATCGCCAGACCTGAAACCGCAACCCTGTGTGTTACGTCATAGGAAAGTGGCCGGAAATAGGCTGCGCAGTTGCCGCTGCGTTATCTGTTTCCCTTAATATCTCGACATTTGTTTGAACTTTGCGACAAAATTGTTTTCATTGTTATATTTACGAAGCAGTATTTTTGATGAACGAGAGGCTTCTTTCTTTGACAAAATTGTTTTCATTGTTACTGTTACAAAGCCGTATTTTTGATGAACCAGAGGCTACTTTGTTTTCATTGCTCCTTTAAGTAGCCCAACACTATCGTCATTAAAACTATTTCTGTGTCCCCCTGGCGGGCACCGCTTGCAAAAGTGACGCCCCCTTGAAGGCACTCACGCCCGTTCCGTGTATGATGAAGGGTGCCAGGTAGACCGGCATGAGGAGGCCGACACAGTTCCTCGGGTTCCACTTGGGCGGCTCGTGGGGACGGTACGCTCCCCTCGGGTGATGCGGGTAGGCCGCCGTTGCTGCTTGCACAGAGAGCAGCTGCCGCAAGTTGCCTGCACGAAGGGGTCTTTCTCGAGCGAGCTCCACTACTCGAGGTACTCACCCAAAAAGCACCTTGTTTTATAACGGCACCTAAATCGGCGGTTTTCTTGTTTCTATTTAAAAAAAATAGTCATTTGTTACGTTCTTAAAAAAAAAACATTAGGTGTCAAAACATTCTAGATGCGCTTGAAATGTAATTTTGCGGTTTTGTGAGGCCGCTAATCGTCACCGCTATCAAAATCAAATGACATTTGTTCTGCCGTGTAGACCCGCACAGCCGAGCTGAATGTCATTTGCAGCTAATGTCATTCAGTTTGAATGACATTAGATTTGCCGTGTGACAGGGGTGTAAGGTTTGTTCCAGCTTCCTCATAAAACTTCACCATTCCTTCCTGAAGAAAGTTGAGAGAAGCGGGTCCAACCTTCCTTAGAGTGCGTCAAATCGATCGTCAACCCTTCCAAGATCGAAATTTCAAACGGAGAACGAACCCATGCGACGATTTTTCGCGCAGTAAGTAAACGCATCTACAAACAATCTAAATCTATACCGATACGTGGTGGCCTACGACATAAAGGTGTGCTATGCTACTCCTTCATGATCCGTGCGTGTAATGCCTTATCTAGAACCGTTTCTTTACCGCGATTGCCAAGTAACCGTTTTGACACAATCGAAGCCAGGTTTCACGCACGCGCCGTCTGTCAAAGAGATCTCATCGGAGCCTTTCAGCCAACCAACCGGTGTATGGTAAAATGCACTAGTTTTTTTGACAGAACGCCATCGGTCCAACTAAAAAAGCTTTCGCTGTAAAAATTACTCGGGATGCTTACAACTATGTATAGCAGCGAAATGAACCGCCACGCCAATGGTACACCCACCGTGACGTTACCCACTTCCAGTTAACACCAGGGAGATTCCACGGTCTAACATTTAGGCTGCGTCTAATCTCACGGCAGCCGTGAGAAATACCTCTGGGAAATTCTCGCGTCAGTTTTCGTAAAAGCTGGCTGGCCTAAAATTTGCTGTATAGACGTAATTCTTAAAGGGGTCCTGAAATACCTTCCGCCGATGCATGGATGTACATGTACCCAAATAAAGCAATGTATTTGCAATCTCCTCCCGCAAGAATTTTGTTAAAGCGATGAGTATTAGCTGAGAAATCGTAAATCAAAAACCACCCATTATCGTCGCTCCGCGTTTCCTCCTCCTTTCGACTTACTCTCCGCTGTTGACGGCGCGCGAGCTTTGCCTCCCATGATGCTGCGCTCCGCAGCGGTGACGTACTTCCGCTATTGCGCTGCTACGTCGTCTGCTACGGCCAAGCTTTGTTGACACCATGAATCCCGCACTTCGCTCAAGGCTGGAAAACCGAACGAAAAATCTGGCCGCATGTGTGCGGCGGCCTGGCCTTGCCCTTTCGCGGTGTTCGTTGGTGCAGTTGCTATCGGTGGCACGTGACTTTTTATCGGCGGCGAACTCGCAGCCGTACGGGGGAGATCGTGCGCTCGTTCCCTTTGATGCACCGACTGTTTATCCAAAAAGTGCCGTATCAGATGTGGCCCCGCTGGTACCGGGTCTTATTTTGCGGCGGTCGTAATTCCTGCCGGCGGCATGTGAAAAAGACATTTTAAATCGATACAGAACCCGTGCACAAAACCCTTCAATCATGTGACCAGTTCAGCTTGGGGCGACGCGTGGTGGAGAGCGGCAACGTTGGCAAAGCATGCTCCACCGCGGCTCTGAGCTTTCTAGCGCTGGAGCGAGCGCCACTTCTTTGAGAATCTCAAACATCGGTTGCCTTGACAACAAGGCACAAACCACTGTAGAACTCAGTTACAGTTGCGTGTTCCCGGTTCAGCTCGGGGCCCCACCTCGCGACATGTGGGCACTGCAGGCGTACCACCCACTCCCATTGGGAAGTGCGAGATGCGTTTGACATTACAGGAGGCGATGGTGTGTGTGTGTTGTGGACGTCTTTGTTTCGCGATGCAATGCGACGTTGTGCTTCTGCGGGTGGATAGTGCTTCCCATGGTCTGGGTTATCTTTCTCGAGCGACGTACGACTCAACTTCGCATGGGGTATGTGCAGTGTGCGTGGCTAAAAGCCATCTCGGCTTGTGCGCCGGAGTTAAGTGACTTGCTGTTCGTCCCCGCAAACCGCGCGCGAGGTGAGTGCCGAAGTTACGACGGGCAGGAGGAGGCAACCCATCGTCTTTCAATCGCGGTTCAGACTTGCAACGCATGTTGTGACGTTGTGTTCGTTCGAAACCCATCTCTGGATTGTTTTGAAGTAGAATAAAATGTATGCGTCAAACCCGGGCATTCGGCTCAGGGCGTTCTCTGCGATTGCACGAAAGAAGTGCCACGGGGCTTCAACGCTTTCTTTACGGAACGTACTCAGGTAAGGGAATATCCATGTCGTGTTATGGCCGTGCTGCATTTAATACGAACGGTTAAACGTTTTTTTACACTTGTTTCGTTTGTCGTAAAATGTCCAAGCACTCCGGCACTCCGCCGGCAGATCAGCCGGCGAGCCGACGCTGAGCAGACGACTCATCTCTTTGCCGGAAGTGCGTGAAAAAGCCGCCCAATAGCAGGATGTCTAGCTCATGACGAACATCTGGGAATCGATGATGTAGACATGTGAAGATGGCGGCGTCCAAAAACACGAAGGAAAGGGTGAGAAAAAAGCGACAAACTTTGCAACAAAAGTGTGAGCTTTCCGCTGCGCGTAAAAGAGTAATACTTGGCACAGATGACGTTGACGACCCAATCTAACGATTGCGCTAGTTCATTTAGTGTGCTCAAAACGCCTTTCAGGGCCCCTTTAACATGACAGACCACACCGAACCTAGCCTAACCTAACCGAACGCGTTATGAACTACCGAAATCCAGCCGAACTGCAACAAACCTAATCTAACCCAGCCCAACGGCACAGAACACAACCTGTATTAAATGTAATTCAACCCATTCTAGAAGTCCTGTGCGTCGATCTCTTGATATAGTGCAAACCAGAGTAAAAAAAAGTATTAACAAAATCACGGTGGCCGAAAAATTCTGAAAGCTAAAAAAAAAGGCAACGCATTGACGGATCCGAACCTGAGCCTTCTCGTTTAAAACCAAGTATTACACCACAGCGCTACAGGAGCAGCTGCAAACACGCCTTTGTAGGAAATATTTATCCCGTAGAATATCCGCGTAGCGTGCTTATAACCAATGAGAGGCGACTGCCGTGAGAAATTTCTGACGGTTGCCGCGATAACGGAAACTACAGCGTATCCCGGTTCCTTAGCAAGTATAAATGCCGCATAACTGCCGGCCTAGATAGCTTTGTGTTTGTGGAAACAATCGCGAGACACCGGCGTCCCTCGTGGTCCCGCTGCCGTGACGTTCCGTCCGTCGCGTCGAACCGGGAGTGCGCTGCTAGGAAAGAGTCAGCAGAGTCGGCATCCGTCTGCATGCAGGTGAGCCCCCATCGGCTGCATGCAACAGTGAAGATGGCGGAACACTCACTGAACACGCTGAAGGAGCGCGCTCTGCGGCAGACAGTCAGGCGACGGTTTGACTTGGAGCTCAGGGCGGAGCCTTGGCTGCTGCTCGGAGACAGCGCCTGCTTGTCTGCTGCATCCATTGCGGCGGTGCGCGTCTTCGAGGTTCCGCGGGAGCGCGGTGGGGAACAGAGCACGCGAGCACTTGGTTGTCCTCTTTGTCACGGAGCACAGACTGCCAGAGACCGCCTTCATGCTCGTGCCGATATATTTATTTATTTATTTATTTATTTATTTATTTATTTATTTATTTATTGCGTTGTTTTAGCGTTTCCCCATTTGAGTGTTTTGACCTATCTCCCATAGGTGGGCTGCGCGCGAGGCTATGTCAACGGGTGCCCGGTGGAGTCAACCGCTATTTTGGAGTTCATGGAGCTCATTCAGGTTAATCGTATCCGTCACTACAGATCTATTGATTGGTAATTTGTATACCACGCATATAACGGAATGGAGAGGGAGAGAGAGAATAGCCTTTAATGATACTGGTGAGGTTAGCCTGGCCAAGGCGCCTAGCTTGCTACGCCAGATGTATGAAAAAATGAAATCGATGAAGAGATGATGATAATGGTTGTGATGAAGATGATGCGCTCAATAATAGAGTCCTGTTTAAAGAGTCTGATCAAGTCCTGCGCTTCGCATGAAAGACAACAGAGCTTTTGTCGCTCGAGATGCTCGTTTAGAGCTCGACCAAGGGCCTAGCACGTCACCTATAGAGTTCGTCCTCCAGATAGCGGAAGACCCAATGACACTAAAAGGGACGTTCTAGCAGCTCTGTACTGCTCTTTGTGACGCGCGCGAGGACTTGAACCACGTATTAGGTGAGTGTATAACGGAATGGTGAACCTTGTTATGGTTGTTGGCATGGATTTTCTTTCGTCCCTCTGTGGTGCGCAGGCACAAGTTGAGCCAGTAGGGCAAAAAGAGGCGTAAGCGAAGCAGGGCATACAGAATCGCGGATGGCGCAAAGTGAATAAAAGTTTAATTGTTCGAGTTATTTTATTGAATAAAAGTAAATAAAGTTTGAAACAAAAAATGGCGAAGTTATGCCTGAATCGGAATCGATTCCCGGGGCTCCGAGTCTGCGGCGAGCACACACTCGCCACGCCAGATTATGTCGGTAACTCTATCTGACGAACGGTAATCTTAGTGAAGGCGTTGTTGCTTACGGCGCAGAAAGGTGAGTGAGTTACGGACGTGTTGTTGGGACTACGTGAGAAGGAGGGAGAGGAGAAACTTTGTAATGTAATGCGAGGGTATCCATCCAGATCTACATGAGGGAAATATTCGGCTTCCAGAAGCCCTAGGATTTAAGGGTAGCACAGAGGAAGCTAACTCCAAGGCTGTCGAGGCGACGAAAAGAAGATTAGAATGCTGGTGGTCGAAAATCAGAGAGAGGAATATTGCCTGGGACAGTTACCACCTGTAACAGGAAGAAAAAAGTATTTTGTGCCTAATAAGCTTTTTGTGCGTGCGCCCTAAGCAGCGCTAGTATTAAACCAAGAGTATAAAACAGGTATATTAGTCCTTTTTGGTAAGATAACAAGTCATCACCCCGCAACAATGGGGAAACCAATAGCAATCATCATCATCAGCGCCGCAGAGAGAGATTGAGAGCGCAAACTTTATTGTCCGCAGGACCTAGGTACAGGTTTTGACTCCACTCTTCAATTCACCGGGTCCACTAGTGCCATAGAATGTCCGTGCGAATCTAGAGTTATGGTCAAACAGAGCTTTCCATAGGAAGCCTATTGTGTTCACTGTCGGCGGGGGAGGCAGCCCGAGCCCCCAGGAAGTGATGGAGGCAAGGGATGGGGCAACCGATGGTGGTGTGCATCATAAGAATGGGGGATGGATGAGTAGGAAGAACATTCGGGAGGTCAGCCAGAACAGCCGCCCGAATTGCTATAGGAATAATTTGAGCGTGGTAATTGCGGAACCAGCCATTAGTCCCCATTAAATGTGGCTCTACGTGCCGGCCAGAAGTTCTGACTTCTAACGTCGTCAACCGGAACCCGTCGCTCGACGCATACGGAGTTTGACGTAGCTGGGACCGTCCTAAAGTCAGCATAGCGGCTTCGTGAGGATAATCCGGGATATTAGGCTAGCAAGAGCAGTTGGCGAAGGCCATTAGTGATATGGTAACAGAAGGAACAAACAGACGAAAAGGGAAAGATACGATGGTGGAGATAATAAGCGGATACGTTGCGCAATTGCCAACTATAATGTTCTCGCAATCCGTGAGCTCCTGAGAGCTCTTGCTGCCCTACATTCCTCAATTTTGTATTACAGCCAAACTCGATTATAACGAATCCGGATAGAGCGAAGTATGCTATATGTCGAACAAAAGCAAATTCGTTACGAAAATGCATGCCAAAGATATTCCTCATAACAAAGTTCACATCGGATATATCGAACATCGGATATATAGGACTACAATTGCCACCGAAATGCATGTTCTCCGAGCGGCGGTAGAGATACTGATTGGCCACGATTGAGTTGTTGAGCCTCGCATGGAGCAACGTGGCGCCCGACACCTTCCGTAACTCTTTCTGACGCGCGGGATTCACGACGGAGAACATCCGGTCAGCGAGTCCGGACCAAGACGGCACCATCGGCGAACTGCGCGAAGAGCTAGCCAACGTTCCAGATGCTGTGCCGAAAGCAGTGCCCTTTGAGGATTTCCTGAGTGTCAACTACGACTTCGCCGTCACTGTGAGCTCCTCAGCGTCATGGCAGCTGGTGCTGCTGAAAGCACCGAATAAACTGAAAATGTCACAAGGGACATCCTCAGTCTCTTCGGTGCTTTAATGAAGGTTAATGAAGCGCTTATGCCAGTCGATGTGCTCTGCCAATATTACTTCGGTATTGAAGGACACGGACTTGAACTGGCGCAAACGGCGTCTCCGCCAAAACGAAAGTAAAAACAAAAATCACCGCTCTTTTGGGAAATAGGCAGTTAAGGCGGGAAATGGCTTTATTACATGTAATAAAGGGATTGTTTTGTGTAAGGTAATGGCATAATCTATGCGTATGTTTCTCTACGTGGGAATGGCATGGGGGAGGGGTCTCGCGTATTGCGAACTCGCAATAAAAAAAATTCGTTATTGACGGGTTCGGCTATACCGAATTATTGGACATATCGAACTAATCGCGGTGCATATTACAGTTCGCTATAACCGGGTTTGAATGTATCTAGTTTCCTCTTTGTGGTGGTGTCGCGAAAGCACCTTAAAGCGGGGAGACGATGGCGATGGATTAATGAGCTCATGGCCGAGTGGAAGATACTCCACCTCCTCTATTTAAAGCGAAGCTTTGTATATGCCTCACTGATGGCGTCGTTCCTCCGAGTAAAACGCACTGCAGGAAAGTCAACATCACGCAATGGGTTCCACAAAACGGAGATGATAATAACCGAAGCTACATCAAGCGCCCCGCGAAAAAGGCGCATCCCGTTGTCCTAATTCAACCTGTGTCCCTCGCTTTATGAAGGCGACGCCTGTCCGGTTGCGCCATTCTTCGGACACGGTCGAAGCAGTGGGGACTTTGGACTTTGAATTTGACTTTACAGGTCGCATGGTAGTAAGCTTCGCGTTTTAATCATCTTTCTCTTTCAAAAAATACTTTGATTTTATTATTATCCTCTTCCATTTGCGGCATTTTCTTCGTCGCACTTCGGTAGGAGTGTCACCCTCTATGCGGGGCCGGAGCGAACCCTGTTACTGCCTACGCTGACGCCTGAATCACACTGATGATGATGATGATGATGACGATAATCGGCTTCCCCTTTGTAACGGGGTGGCGTTGCACAGCGGCCTTACTAGTAACGCCACTGTAACAATCACCTCGACAAAAAAAAGACAAAAAGTAAATCAAAAATAATACAAAAAGAAAATACCTTTATGACATTTTTGTGCTATTGGCCGCGAGGCAGAGGCCGGCGCTGCGATCGTTTTGACGTCACTTGTAGGATCACCGTTCCAATCTTGCTGCGTAGTTGGCTTGCTGCGCGTGACGCTTCGTTTAGGAAGCGCGTTCTAAAAGTATTTTCGTGTTAATTTCCTTCGTTTGAAGTTAATTCTCAGCGCGTCAAGCGCAGTTCGACCTAATCGTGACTGTATAACCGTATCAACTGTGATAGATTATCCGCAAACACCATGAGCGTACGTGGTGGTGTATTACGCATGCGACCGAGCCGTAAGCAGCGGCTTGTTTCCCCGATCAACAATGTGGACTACGACGATCGCCGAGTGAAGTTTCGAGATTTCCCTTGTTTGCAAGAAATGTATAAAGCAGGAAATCGTGATACGTTAACTGCTCGCAGAAGCACACGCACCCGCCGTGCCTGCCCGCACAGCCGACGGTGCAGCTCGAACCGACGCAGGTTCGATTGATTGATTGTGGGGTTTAACGCGCCGACGCAACGCAGGCGATGAGGCGCGCCGTAGTGGAGGGCTCCGGATTACTTTTGACCACCTGGGGATCTTTATCGTGCGCCGAAATCTCGTACACACGGGCGTTTTTGCTTTTCGCCTCCATCAGAAAAGCGGCCGCCGCGGCCGGGAATCGAACCCGCGACCTCGTGCTCAGCAGCGCAACGCCTTAGCCACTGAGCCACCGCGGCGGGTGCAGGTTCGAGCCGCTTTTGTCGCCGAACAACTTGTCGCCGCTTTTTAAAATCACACAAGTCGTGGAAAAGAAGTTCCAGATTGGTGAAAGTGGATGTTAGTGTCGTGAAAAATTCTGATAGGTAGTGTCATCAGCTGTGGTTTTCAAAGCGCTGCTCAAATATCTGCCGCGATTTACGCCGACCGGCCGCGGAGGTCGGTCCCGGCAGAGCCGGCCCGTTCACGCACGGTGCGGCGAGCGGCCGAAGGATGGCTATGCTTGCGCGCAAGAATCGACCGAGGCCGTGCAGGTATCTTGATCGTAGATCGCTTCAACGGAAATCACCGCGCTTACAGAGTTCCCAGCGCGGTGAAACGTTCTGTTAGGGACTGTCACTCGCAACTCTAACGGCGATGAAATATCTGCTGCGACGCCAAGCCTAAAGTTCCCAACATCCGATTACGTGCATCCGAAGCCGGCTGCGAGCTGTTGGCGAAGGCCCTCCCGTCGCGCACGCGCGTGTTGCGTTTGGGTTCCTCTAACTTCTTGGGGGCTCCCAACGCTCGGTTCTCCTATTCTAAATATCCCCATTACCCGAAATCATTAACGACATGTTTCGCCTCGTACGCAGCCTCGCCTTCTGTGAGAAGTCGTGAGTTTCGAAATTGATGCTTGAGAAATGCCGGCTTACTGTAAACATACAAAACACGCTGTAATTATAAATTACCACGCCGAGCACCTAATGAAAACTAAATATAGCCTTGTCCGAACCCGCTCGAAAGCGTTAAAAACTCGCGTTCATACCGTTCATATATTGCGGACAAGTCACGAAAAGTAAACATCAGCCGTGCAGAGTGCAGGCTACGGCAGTGATCGCTAATCAAATCCGGGCATGACTATAAAAACATCGTAGGGGAAATAGGCACCGATTAAGCCAAACTGCAGACCATACCAATACTTTTAAGCCTGTGCGGCGAAGCAATCTGATCACCGTTCTCGCGTCATTCATTTACCAGGCAATACGAGCAGTTCACGCGGTGAGATCATAAGTGAGCGACGCGTTTCCGTCGCTTTTACAAGGTGTTTGCTTGCACACACACGTCCCGTCACAAGTATTTCATAATGAATTTACAGCGTACTTTTCTCGGCATCAGTTGCATCGTCCTTGGCGTTAGCTGGCTGCGTATGTAAGAGCTGTAGGTCGCTATGGTAGAAACTACCTAAACGCGGCGGTGTCGCCGGGAACAAGCGAGTCGCTGATTGCTTGACCGAATTATTTGGTTTACAGACAACTTTTTTGGTAATTTGCATCAAATCCACAAGGAGCGGGCGAGACGGTGGCCACAACAAAAAAACACTCTTCCGCATACGCACGGGAAATGTGTTGTAGCAGACGACAACACGATTCGGCGTCCTACAAGTGACGTCACTCGTAGGTGGCGCCACGGTATGTCCTCGAGGCCAATACTCTGACTTCTTTGTTCGCATTTCTACTCAGGTTATTCTCTGATATTTTCCAACCAACACTCTAACCTTCTTTCACTAACCTCTACTGCTGTACAATCCACTTTTCCGATGACCTTAAAGCCAAGGGCTTCCGGAAGCTGGATGGCTCCCTCACTGAGGACTGAAAGGATACCTTTGCGCACCGTTCAACATGTCGCATGGTTTCGGGCTCCCTGCCACAGCCTGCGCACAGTTCTTCCTGTACCGGCTCGCGGATAAGCGTTTTTGTCCTCAACCAACCTGCCCGGGCTTCAAAAAGCAATGCACTCCCTTTGGTATTATCGAAGAATTTTTCCCTCTTGATCTCCTGCTTCCCGATCCTGTAGATATATCTAAAGACTTCCTCGCGTCCATCTTTTCTCCAGGTCGTTGTCTCTGATTCTTTCACTTCATTTTTTATTGCCTTCGTCGTGCATGCATGCCTTGACACGTGGCCCAGAAAAGACAAACCATATACACTACACTTCCCTCCCATGCATTGTTTTAAAGCGTTTATTGGCCAAAGAAGGATCTAGGCCTGTGAGGGGTACTGAGAAGGAAGGGGGGAGGGGAAGTGTAGATAGGATTTCTTGAGCACTGAGCACGGTGAAGGGCGTCTGATGGCGGTATCCGTTTCGTATTAAACCAGCGCTATACCACTCGCGCTAAGCCGGTCCTATAGAATAATCTCAAGCCTAGGCCAATCTCCTTCGCAGGGGATAAAAAGCAGTTCCCTTTTTTTTTCCGGCGTAACCACCACATCCGGTGGAAGAGAAGAAGGAGGTGCGTGCCACGCACCATTCCCTGCTCGCCATTTTCGAACGGTGACAAGCGCGCTCAGCCGCCACTGGAAATACGCCGAGAATGTTCGGATTCTGCCTCCGCCTGATGCTCTTGGTCGCCTTCTCGCTCGACGACGTCTTTGGACGTAAGGAAGGCTGTTCTTTTCGTGTGGCGCACAGCCGCATGCGCTGTTAGGTCGGCACACGGTCGTGATACGCAGTTCTGGGTGGGTTCGAATCCGAATGTCCCAATTCTGGGGGCTTCGCGGGCCGAAGCTGGGAGGAGCGCCATAGTGGAGGGCTCGTTCCTGGGCACTATATACCGTATCTCGGTTGGTTCTACGGCGTAATCAAGCAGCGCGAGTGGCCACACCCATATGGGCTCGCAGCACTATATTTAGGTAGCGTCTATTATCCCGGCAACCCTGAGAATTGCCGTCAGAAATTTCTCACGGCAGTCGCTTCTCATTTGCTATAAGCATGCTACCCGGAGATTCTCTAGGACAAACATTTCCTAAAAACTGTTTCCTACAGCTGTTCCTGTAGCGCTGTGGTATAGCACTTGCTTTTAAACGACGGTGCTTAAGTTCGAGTCCCGCAGGGGGTAGTTTTTTTTTTTTTTGCTTTTAGCGTTCGGAATTTTCGAAGTTTTCGTTCACCGAAATTTAGCTAATGCTTCCTTTTCTCATTCTGTTTATTATACACCAAGAGATCGACGCACAGGACTTCTAGTCTGGGTAGGGTTGGATTAGGTTTCTTGCAGTTAGGCTGGATTTAAGTAGGTTATGATGCGTTAAGTTGGGTTAGGTTACGTTAGGTTCGGTGAGGTTGAGTTATGTTAGGTTAGGTTACATTGGGACGATATATTATTCAGCGAATGTTAGGGCAGCCAACTTTTCTGGAAACTGCTGTGAGAATTTCCCGGGGGTTATTCTCACGGCTCCCGTAAGATTAGACGCAGCAACATATTCAATGGCAATACATCGCCGGTGAAAATGGTTTTCAGAATTCGCGGGAGTGATGCACTTGGAATTATCTAGCGTAGTTTTCAAAAACCTTTCGAAGTAAGTGAGGAAGGTTAAGTGGGTCGCGCTGGTGCTGGTATCGGCATTTCATAAAATGTTTCTGGTAATTGTCTGTGTTCCATCATGGCCGCCATGGCGGCATTCATAGTTGATTTCACTCAACGGGACCAACCGCGCCGCCCGCTTACTTACAAGCCACTCACTGTTAATTATTGATAGTTACGCTGGCTAGTCCATGAGCGGAAGCGGTTTGTCCGGTTGGGTAAAATCAAGACAGACTGACCACTTGCAGTTGTGAAACGACACCAGCGAGGATTGCTGTGCTGGATGGGAGCGGTGTGTATCGATTTTTACCCAACCGGCCAAACCACTTCCACTCACTGACTAGCCAGCGTCACTATAAATAATTAACAGTGACTATGGCTAGTCAGTGAGCGGAAGCGGTCCGGCCGATTGGGTGAAATCAACTGACTGCTTCCATGGCGGCCATGGTGACACACTAATTAGACCATTGCCGTGCTTCCAAAGTACTGTTGCGATGTGTGTCTACTGCGTGCGTGCGCGCATGCGTGCATAGTGAAACCTTGATTTTGATTATCAGCATGTCAGGAATCTGCTCGGGTATCGCTGCTGAAAGCTCACAGGAGGACGTGACAGGAGCTCTTGCACTCGTCCTCTTGACTTTCCTTGTGACGTCATGGCAACGACGGCGGAGACGACGCTTGTCTTTACAGTGCCCGAAAAAAGCGGCAGCCAATCGCACGTTCTTTTGCTCCGTGACGAGTATAGATTTACCGTCACTTCCTACAGAAAGTTGAGGGAAGCGCGAAAGCGAGAAGTGCGCCGACCTTCTCTGAAAGTGCGTCTAATCGATCGTCGAACCTCCAAACGCCGAAATCGCAAACGAAGAGCGAACACTTGCGACGATTTCTCGCGCAGTGAGTAAACGCATCTACGAACCATCTAAATGTAGAACGATTAGTACTTTATGAGATAAAGGTATACCATTGCCCTCCCTCTTCGTTAGATCGACGCCTGTGTTGTCTTATCTAGAAACGTTCTTTCTTGGCGATTTTAAACCAACCATTTTGACGAAATGAATGCCCAGTTTAAAGCACATGCCGTGTGTTCAGAGATATTATCAGGAATTTTCGGTCGACCAACCGGTCTATGGGGAAATGCATTAGCTTTCGGACAGAATGTCATCGGTCCTATACTGAGAAAGCTTTCGCTTTAAAAGGTGAGGACGCGTAGGCAAGCGCTGTCTACGCTTAGGATGGCGGCAATTCAAACCGCGGACATGGGGAAAAAAGGAGCGGCCAACTTTTGCCGTGCAATTCTGACGTACGTGCTGGTCGCGAAAGGGCGCCATTCGGCTTAGGCGTCTTCGTGAACGCGACCCCACGTTTACGCGAGTTTATCCGCTGCGCTCGATAACTTGCGCCCTTCTTATTCAAATATTCACATAATTATTCAAGTTTAGTTAATTAAGCCACCGACATCAATAATTACCACCTAATTTTGTGTCCCCCTGGGCGCGAAACGTTACTGTAGAGGTGGTTTTTACGTAAATCGAAGTGCCTAATTTTAAAAAAAAACCTGTCGACTTGACTTTGATCGCCCTGTATATGGTAGGCTGCACTCCAGCCACTTTTCTGTGTCTTGCTTTGCGGTTTTTTCTGCTCCCAGAATGACATGAGTAGAACTCAATAAATGTTGGGGAGGGAGAGAGAGACTAGAGAGATTGTTTCATGAATCATTGTGTGGGTTTATGGGAGCGGTACGCGGCCATCGGTTTGAGACCGGCGGCGACGTTGTCAGAGCGGGTGACCAGAAGATTTGGACCTCTGAGTCCGAGCTTCCCAGCGCTCCAGTAACTATGAAGGGAAAGGGAACGGCCGAAGGAAAGGCAATCGCTGCCACAGAAGCAAACTTAGTTCGGGATAAATCGGGCGCGATGCACGTCGTACACGAAGCGGCCGTGCACCCGGCCGTTTTTCCCTTTCGCACGCAAACCTGCTAATGAGAT